>NC_142149.1:33306806-33612306 GCF_024610735.1 Ursus americanus
GGTTTTACATTTATTTCATGTGTTTTTCTCCAAAGAACAGGAGTTATTCTGTCAAAAGTGGGGAGGTGAAACCTCGGTTAAGGGGATACTGCAAATTCTACCCTTTCAGCAGAAGTAATTTATAGTTTCATAATATTCCAGAGTTTCTCTTTGTCTTTTCCATGACAATTTATGACCGAGGTATTTTCGTGTTTCCCTTACTCCTTGCTACAAGCCTGAACAAATAAACTGTGTGCATATCGGGTCTGTTTCCCCATGCTCGTTTCCAGGTATCATTATTTTTTTCTTTCCCTGACCTCAGGTGACATAAACTGGATTCTGCAATGCATTATTTTAAACCAGAAGGCGCGTAATGTGAAACTTAACTAGTGGGAATGAGCTTTTGTGTTATTTTGTCTAAAACTATTCTTTAAAGCAATCCAATTGTTAAAATCCAATATTCTGAATATAGGGAAAATGTTTTGTCTGCCTAAAGAATACATATATTATATATACATTTGATCTTTGATATATATTGATATATATATATATATATATATAATCTTGGGTATACCTAAAGAATGACTTTTTCAGGCATTTGCCTTTGAGTTTTTGAAAAGTTTATTATGACATATACAAAACTACGTTAAAAAAATGATACAGCAAACACCTCTCTACTCACTGCGTAACTTAAGAAATGAAACATTAGCAATGAAACTGAAGCCCTTTGTGTGTCCCCCTCCCCAGTTGCATCCTCCTTCCAATTCCCTAGATAAGGAAATCTGGTGTTTATCATTTGCAGGCATTTCTGTATATTTTTGCTACACGTGTATGTATTCCTCAGCAACATACAGTAGTAATATACATTTTAAAAACTTTATATAAATGTCATACTGTGTATTCTTATAAAACTTGCATTTTTCCCTCCACATTTTGCATGTGAGATACACCCACATAGCTCCGACTCGTTAATTTTCACTGATGTATGGTATTACATTGCACAGTCACACTACAACCTATTTATACATTTCCTGTCGATAGACATCTAGCTTGTCTAGTATTGTTTGCTATTATCAACATTGCTACTATGAACATTCTTGTGCATACCTTTTTGTGCATACATGCAGGAATTGTTCTAGAGCGTATCCTAAAAGTAAATAGATATTTACTTTTTTTTTTAAGATTTTATTTATTTATTCGACAGGACAGAGACAGCCAGCGAGAGAGGGAACACAAGCAGGGGGAGTGGGAGAGGAAGAAGCAGGCTCCTAGCGGAGGAGCCTGATGTGGGGCTCGATCCCATAACGCCGGGATCACGCCCTGAGCCGAAGGCAGACGCTTAACCGCTGTGCCACCCAGGCGCCCCAGATATTTACTTTTTCTATTTATTGCCAATTTACTCAACAAAGTGGGAAATCAAATTATACTCCCACCAGCAGGCTCTGCTTCACTATCTCACCAACACCCAGCATTATAAAACTGTTTAATTTTTGTGGATCTGATGGATGTGAAATATCTCATTTCCTTGATTACTTAGTGAGGTTTAATATCTAGTTGTTTACTGCCATTCATGTTTCATCTTCTTCGTTTATTTATTTTTATTAAATTTTTTATTATGTTATGTTAGTCACCATACAATACATCCTTAGTTTTTGATGGAGTGTTCCATGATTCATTGTTTGCGTATAACACCCAGTGCTCCATGCAATACGTGCCCTCCTTACTACCCATCACCGGCCTATCCCAGTCCCCCACCCCCCTCCCCTCTGAAGCCCTCAGTTTGTTTCCCAGAGTCCATAGTCTCTCATGGTTCATTCCCCTTCTGTTTATCCCCCCTTTCTTCTTCTCTTTCTTCTGCTACCCATCTTCCTACTATTTCTTATGTTCCATAAATGAGTGAAACCATATGATAATTGTCTTTCTCTGCTTGACTTATTTCACTTAGCATTATCTCCTCCAGTCCCGACCATGTTGTTGCAAATGTTGGGTAATTGTTCTTTCTGATGGCTGAGTAATATTCCATTGTATATATGGACCACATTTTCTTAATCCATTCATCTGTTGAAGGGCATCTCGGCTCCTTCTACAATTTAGCTATTGTGGACAATGCTGTTATGAACATTGGGGTGCACATGGCCCTTCTCTTCACTATGTCTGTATCTTTGGGGTAAATGTTTCATCTTTTGTGCAATATAAGCTTATGTCGTTTGTGCTTTTGGGGGGCAAGGGTATTAGTGGTCTTTTTCATACAGATTTATAGAAATTCTCTCTTTTTTTAAGATTTTATTTAGTTACTTCAGAGAGAGAGAGAACATGAGTGGGGAGTGGGGCAGAGGGAAAGGGAGAAGCAGACTCCTTACTGAGGAGGGAGCCCAACATGGGGCTCAATCCCAGGACCCCAGGATCATGACCTGAGCGAGAGGCAGACACTTGATCGACTAAGCCACCCAGACGCCCCACAAATTCTTTATATATCCTGAGCATTTATCCTTTGTTGGTTCTAAGTATTACCAGTATCTTTTTCTAGTGTGTTTCTTTTCTTTTCGCCTTTTTTATGGTATCATTTGATAAACTGAAGTTTTAATATTTAAAATAGTCAAACTTATCAATCTTCATAGTTTGTGTTTTTTGTGTCTTACTATAGTTTTATAATAAATCTTGATTTTTGGTGGGACAACTTTCTCCACCCTGTTTTTCTTCATAATTATGTCCTTGGATTTTGAAAGTGTGCTTATTCCCGGCTTTTCTAATAATGTGACTTTACTTTGAATATCTATTTCAAGCCATCTGATGATTTCCAAAAATGGGCTGAATATATCTTTACTGATTCTGTTCTCCCCTAACTCTATCTCCATCCCAACCTTTTTTCTGCCTTCTCTGATTTCCAGAAAAATGTAAAACATAATGGTTATCTCTATGTAGATTGCCAAATAAATGATCAGTTGCTCTGTAAAGAACCAAGATTCATGGCCCCTGGGTGGCTCAGTCAGTTAAGTATCCAACTCTTGATTTCAGCTCAGGTCATGATCTCAGGATCATGAGATTGAGCCCCATGTCAGGCTCCGTTCTCAGTGGGGAGTTTGCCCGAGAGTCTCTCTCTCTCCTTCTTCCTCTGCCCTCCCCCTTGCTCTCTCTCTCTCGAATAAATAAATAAATCTTTTTAAAAAAAGAACAAAGATTCATAAACTTTTAATGCTATTTAAAAAAATTAATTCTGAAAGAAATCAAAGAAATTATTGATTAAAACCCTATCATAAATGGTATGAAGATGAGAAAAAATTTAGACTAAATAAAATTTCTCTAAGCAATAGGAAACTAACTCATGATCAAGTACAAAGGATATATGCTCTGGATTCAGGTAGTTCTTCCTCTTACAGATACATTACTCAACCTCTCTAAACTTTGGTGTCCTCATCTATAAAATTATCTCACAAGATTTCTGTAAGCATGAAATGTTAAGTGTCCTGCATGATGCCTGAAAGATGGTAGGTACTTAATGTTATTCTCTCTATACCCTCATCCTAAATCTTCCCCATGATGGTAAGCATAATGCTATGGGAGGAGGTAATGCCTCAGCTAAAACCTGAAGAATATGTAGTAATTAAGGGTAGGGAAAGACCTTTAGGGTTGCCAGATTCAGCAAATAAAAATACAGGATGCCCTGTTAAATTTGAATTTCAGATAAGCAACAAATAATTAGTTAGTGTATGTCCCAAATATTGCATGGGATTTAAATTTAATTGGGTGTACTATATTTTATCTGGTAGCCCTTCTTCCTTTTCCAGGTCTCAATTTTCTCATAAGTAAAATGAAGATTCAGGCTAAATTCCTAAATGTCTACTCTTGTAATGATGATGGGCTGTGATGGTCAAATGAGAAAAATCAGCAATATATAGTGTGTTTGCACGCATGTATTGATATAAAGTTGCAAACTGTTCTGTGTTGAGAAGGCCTACCATTTATTTTTGAGGTTATTCTCCTACCACATGAATCCATAGCTTGGATGTCTATCATCTTCAGCCTTACTTCTGGTTCCATTATTCCAAATTCTGTTACTTTCTTCTTTAGAACCCAAACTTTCTTCTCCCTCTAATACCAGCAGTTATCAAAGTTTGGTCTCCAGGGGCTATAATATCTCCTCTTTTCATTAAACGATGGGTGGTGTTTTTCTAGTGTCCTTTTTTGGGAAAAAAATTATGATTTATCCTTAAAATTGTTTCAAAATTTTACTTATAAAAAATTTACTTGTATATAAAATCCAAAATATCAGAAGTCACTGCACTAGATGATGTCTAAGCTTCTTCCCAGCTTTAACATTCTGTGGACTTTGCCATCGACGTGAGAGGCACACAGACTCTTCCACCTGACACCCTATGTGACTCCAACATGATTTCTTTTCTACGCCACATTTTCCTCAATATGTAATCTAGAGAGAAAAGCTCTTACTCTCCTCTCCTGCACTGTTAGTTACTGGAGAGTGAATGAAGTCATGTCTGGAAAGTGCTTTGAGCTCCTAAGAGAAGTACCTAAAAGGGGGGGGGAGGTGCCATTACTCCATATTGGGAGTAATAGTAGAGTTTTTAGGATGAACTGAAAAGCTGAGAATATGTTTAAAGTATTGTTTTTGATTTGCACATCTTCAGTTTGATCCTTAACGACATGTTTGCTATGATTCCAGGAATTTTGTGATCTTAGTTCAGTAATGACATTTTGCATCCTTCCCAGGACTTTAAGTACTCTTTAAGGAATGCATGGTTAATGTAGTAAAGAGAAAAATCTAAAATCACACCGTATCTCAGAGCCAAAAAGTCCAGCCTTTTTATTGGCTTCCAATACTGACCTTAAACAAACATGACTTATTTTTCTAGAAACACCTGTCAACTTAAAACAAGCAAAAAGGACAAAGCCAGAATTCTTAAGGTGCACTGAATAGCTAAGTCAGAATCATTTCTATTCTTCCAAAGGTTGTGATTATTTGTTTTTCCATACAATTTCTTAGACTAGCCTTTCACCAAAAATAAAAGCTAAATATGATGCATCATGGGTAGAGAATTCTTGATCCAAAGCCCCAGAGATTACCTGACTTGATTATTCCACATATTCTGTATTCTCAACCAAAATAGACTTCTTTTTAAAGAGAATCCAATTTCCAATAGGTTTAACCTAGAAAAACAGCAAAAAGCTAATAAAAGCTCGGAGGCTGGTCCAAGGAAAGCATTGTGGCTGCTACACATTTGGAGGCCCGTCCAGTGGAGAGGTTTGGAGTAGCTGCCAATTCCTCTAGTGAATTTGCTGTTCTCTGAGACGTGGGATGGGGCACCTGGTAGACTCCTGGCAAATTCTTGTCCAGGAATAAATTTTACTTGACTGCTTTCCCATATTGCCAAAACTTGGAATAATTGAGATACTGGAGTTGTTAACAGAATCTTTGGAAAGAAAGAAAGATATGAAGATACATTCTTCTCCAGGTTCTTCCTACTCATTCCTTATCACTCAATTAAGCTCATGGAAAATTCATATTTTGTGGTGCATCAGAGAACCAAAATTCCATAGGAAAGCATATTTTAAATGCCTGGAATAATGTCTACCCCTCCCCTAACCATTCTCTACCATAGTATCTCACATTAGGAGTTTTTACTTATTTTCCTGAAGAGGTATAACCTACAGTCACTATTCAAAGTTGAGTTGATTTTTCTGTTACCAGAATGGATAATCTCAGCAAGCATCAGATGGGTAATGACCTTGCCTTTTCTCCCCATACTTATAAGATCTCTGAATGCAGTGCTCTAAGTTCTGTTGTCAGGTTAAGACCCTTCTATTGACATATATTATATGTATTACATTGTAGTGTAATGTCTGGCTAGGAATTTCTTCTTTCTTTTCTCCTGGGTTTCCAAATCAACCTGTTTTCCTCATTCTCAGCTAGATTGACTAAAGACAAGGAGCTCATACAAATTTGGCTGTCAAAGCTACTAAAATGAGTTGGGTTTTTTGGTGTGGTTTTTTTTTTTTTTCTGGACTAAGGACCTAGTATGTCCCAATACTTCTCTGAGTTTCAGGCTTTTTGGCTGCTTCTCCATGTCTTAGAAAAACTGATTGCACCCTCTCTACATGAGAAGTTCTACCTCATCAGTAAGTGTAAAGCAAACAATTATGAAGCATCAGAACCTCCAAGCAGACATCAAGTACGAAATAGTAAATATCACTATGTGTAGAAATCTACTGAGGCTTGGATTGATGCTACCATGAGATGTCTCATTTCTAGTGCATTATACACGTGGGATCCTAACATCAGTTAGTGGCTTGGGAGGGCAAAGGCCAAACTGAAGTTTTTGTGTTAAATGAACTGAGCCTGGTGGGTTATGATGGGCCTGAAAGAGAAAGACAAATGATTCCAAACCAGCTCCTAAGACAGCTTCATAGAACTTGCCTCTCTGACGCCAAGATGAACTTACTAGATCTCTCCTCCAGACTATAGAAAAAATTGACAACTATCATTATTTAAAAACATAAAAAAATTCATTTATTGAGGGCCTACCATGTACCAGTAATTATGCACATGTCATTCCTATGATAATTCTGCAAATTAAGATTTATTGTCCCCATTTTAGAAATAAGGAAACTTGTTTCAGACAGATTAAAGGATTTATTCAAGCTAGTAAAAGAACTGGAGTTTAAAGTCCATCCTGTGGTCTTAGAAGTGCTCTAGTCTAAGTGGTCCTCTCTATGCAAATAGGGACACTAAATCCCAGAGAAAAAAATGGACTTCCAAGTCCATATTGTTGGTAAGTAGAAAAACCTGGAGTTAAACCCAGTTGGATGGTGGTTTTTCTATCATATTTGGATTCTCCATGATCTGATGACTCTTCAGCTACAGCTTAAGAGGACCACCGTAGACCATATGGTAGACCATAAGACAAAAACTTCAATAGATTTAAAAAGAAAGAAATAATACAAAGTATGCTCTCCTACCATGATGAAATGAAATTAGAAATCAATCACACAAGAAATTTGGGCAGCTCACAAATATGGGGAAATTGACACACTCCTTAATAATCAATGAATCAAAGAAGAACTCCAAAAGGAAATTGGAAAATATCTTGAAATGAATGAAAATGAAGACACTACATAGCAAAACTAATGGGATGCAGCTAAAGCAATACATAGAGGGAACTTTATAGCTTTAAATGCCTATATTTAAAAAAAAAAAAAGAAAGATCTCAAATATACAAACTAACCTTCCACCTTACAGGAAATAGGAGAGCAAACTAAACCCAAAGCAAGCAGAAGGAAGGAGATAATAAAAATTAGAGCAAAATTAATGAAATAAAGAATAGGAAAACAATAGAGAAAATCCCTGAATCAAAAAACTTGTTCTTTGAAAAGTTCAACAAAACTAACAAAACTTTAGTGAGATTGACCAAAGGAAAAGAGAGAATACTCAAATTACTAGAATCTGAAATGGAAGAGATGACATTGCATCAACCTTACAGAAATAAAAATAATTATAAAGGAATACTATAAACTATGAATTATATGCCCCTAAATTAGATAATCTAAATGAAATGGACAAATTCCCAGAAACACACAAATTATCAAAACTGACTCAAGAAGAAATAGACAAACTGTATAGATCTATAACAAGTGAAGATATTGAATTAGTAATAAAAAATAAAAAAATAAAAAAACTACCCACAAAGAAGAGCCCAGGACCAAATGTCTTCTCAGGTGAATTCTACCAGACATATAAATTAGAATTAATACCAATTCTTCACCAACTCTACCAAAAAATAGAAGAGGAGGAAACACTTTCTAAATCATTGTATAAGGCCAATATTAGCCTGATACTGCAACCAGATGAAGATAAAACAAGAAAACTATAGACCAATACTTGTTATGAAAATGAATACAAAAATTCTCAACAAAATACTAGCAAACTGAATCCAGAAACTTATAAGAAGAATTATATACCATGATAATTGGGATTTATTCCAGGAATACAAGATTGGTTTAACATTTTAAAATCAATTAATGTAATACACCAAATTAACAGAGTAAAAAACAAAACCTCATGACCGTCTCAATAGACAGAGACAAGCATTTGACAAAATTCAACACACATTCATGATAAAAAACACAACAGGCTAGGAATATAAAGCAGGTACTTCAGTCTAATGAGAAACATCTATAAAAATCCAAAGCTAACATCCATACTTAATGGTGAATGACAGAAAGCTTTCCCTCTTAGATCAAGAATAAGGCAGGAATGTCTACTCTTGCCACTTCTATTCAACATTGTACTGGTAGTTCTAGCCAGAACAATTAGACAAGAAAAATAAATAAAACACATCCAGATTCGGAAGGAAGAAGTAAATCTCTTTACTATGGCATGATCTATGTAGGAAATTCTGAGGAATCCACTAAACACTATTAGAACTAATAAAAAAGTTCAACAAGGTTTCAAGACACATGATCCATATACAAAAATCAATTGTATCTATAATTGTATATATAATTTGCATATGATATAAAAAATCCATTGTGTATCTATATATTTGCAATGAATAATTCAAAAATAAAATTTTTAAAAATTACATTTACAATAGCACCGAAAAGAATAAAATACTTTTTTTTAATTTACAAAAGAAGTACAGAACTTTTACTCTGGAAACTATAAAAATTGCCAAAAGAAACTTAAGGGGACCTTAAATAAATGAAAAAATATCTCATGTTCATGGGCCAGAAGACATACAATTAAGATGGCAATATTCCCCAAGCTGATCTACAGATTTAATTCAATCTCTATCAGAATCTCAGTTGGCTTCTTGGTGGAGATAGACAAACTAATTCTAAAATTTATATGAAAATTTGATGTGAAAAATTTCAATTTGAAAAAGTAGAACAAAGTTGAAGGACTCACAATTCCCAGTTCCAAAACTTACTACAAAGCAACAATAATCAAGATAGTGTGATACTGGCATAAAGATACCCGTGGAATAGAACTGAAAGTCCAAAAATAAACTCATGTGTCTAGGTACAAGAGTGTCAAGACCATTCAATAGAAAGAATTAGACAATTCAACGATTGGTTCTGGGACAACTGGATGATGGCCACATGCAAAAGAATGACATGGGACCCTTACCTCATATCATATACAAAAATTAACTAAAAATGGATGAAAGACCCAAATATGATAGCTAAAAGTATAAATCTCTTAAGAGAAAGCATAGGGGTAAATCTTCATGACCTTGAATTTGGCAATGGATTCTTAGTTATGGCACCAAAATCACAAGCTACCAAAGGAAAAGTAGGTAAATGGATTTTATCAAAATTTTAAAAAATCTTTGTATTTCAAAGGACATTCAAGAAAATGGAAAGCTAACCCACAGAATGGGAGAATATACTTGCAATCAAATTTCCGATAAGGGGATTGTATTTAGAATATCTAAAGAACTCTTACAACTCAATAATAAAAAGATAAATAACCCAATTTTAAAAATGGACAAGGATCTGAATAGACATTTCTACAAAGAAGATACACAGATGTCCAACAAGCACATGAAAAGATGCTCAACATCTTTAGTTATCAATGAAATGCAAGTCAAAACCACAATGAGATGCCAGGTCGTATAAAAAAGTCAGAAAATGACAAGTGTTGGTTTGTTGAGGCATAGAGAAATCAGAGCCCTCACACACTGCTGGTGGGATGTAATACGGTGCATCAGTTTTGGCAAACTGTCTGGAAGTCCCACAAACCATATGTTACCAGATGACCCAGCAATTCTACTCCTAGATATATACCCAAGAGAAATGAAAACATATGTTTTCAAAGAAGCCAGTCACAAAAGACCACGTATTGTATTATTGCTTTTATATGAAATGTCCAGAGTCTATGGAGATAAAAGACGATTAGTGGTTGCCTAGGGCTAGGGCATGTGGGAAATATGGGGGCAATACAGGGATACGGGGTTTATTTTTGAGGTGATGAAAATGTTTTAAGTTGATTATGGTAATGGTTGACAACTCTGTGAATATACTAAAAATCATTGCATTATACATTTAAATAGGTGAATTATATTGTACATGAATTATATTTTAATAAAGCTTTTAAAAATATATCAGTGGCAGAGAATATTATAATTAGAGTATTAACTCAGATAAAAATTCTCCAAAAGTTTAAAAAAGAATAAAGAAAAAATGAAAAAAGGAGAAGCTTTAAAAAAAAAGTTAAATGAGGTACAAATCTGAAAGCTCACAAAATCAAGGCTGGGTAGAATCATATCACCTAAGAGGTTTTCATCTCATGTATTGGAATCTTTATATATCTCACAAGGGTTTTCCACTGTCAGTTTCAAGTCCTGTGTATCTTCACCCTTCTTTTAAAATTTTTGACAAGAGGTAAAGGATTTAGTTAGTGATAACAATGAGAAAAGAGAGAGAATGCCTTCTCAATTTATTGGGGAGTGGGAGGGCACATGAAGAGGGTGATTAAAACCCACAAAGATTTGCAAGCCTACTGTATGTTTTGTACTAGGCTTTGTAGGGAAAACAAAGATGAATATGTTCATATGGAGGTTACAGACTCTTGGAGAAATTTGATTAAGCGACCAAGCTCTCTGGGCAGGAGAGACAAGAGGGAGGAGAGAATATCTACCTTGAAGTTTTCTGGCCAGTTTGCATGTTTCATAAGTTTAAAAAATTGAAAAATACTAATCTGGACTGCATATAGTTCACTACACTGTGATAGATGACCCTTTTTCATTTCTCTGGTCAGGTTGGTCTAAAGTCTATGAGTTTAGACTGACCTTCTAACAAATGCAAAAATCTGTCGGCATTATGTGGTTTCTCCTTTCCTTCCCTCCTTTTTAAAATTCATCATCTCATCTCATGTTGATCTCTCCACATCTAAGTGGAGGGCTCAGAGCAGAGTTCTTCCTGACCTTAATGATATCCAGCCCTATCTCCTAGGACAATCACAGTTTACCCATTGGAGCCCCAAATTGGCCACTTGTTACACACAAGGTTTCTGTTGCTTTTTCTTTTTCTTTTTTTAATAGAGCCAGTAATGTTCTGGATGACTCTGTGGTTAACTCTGGTCTGACCCTGCACCTTAGTGGTTTTATTAGCTGTGTGTTTGGCTCTGGGATCCTCTCTCTAGCTATTGTCGTTATTGAGACTATTTGTGTCTCCAGTGAATCTCTCCTAAATCCCCTGCTGTTATCTGGCTTGGGTATGTGTGTCTAAGAAGTGAGTGCATTCTTGTCTGAAGTATGTCCTGACTGTCTCTGATAGCAGCCATTTCTGACCTAACTTTACTGGGTACTCGGATTGATATGATTAAGATTAACGAGGCTTACTCTCAGTCATGAACCGACTCAAGGATAAACTTGTAAATCCAATGAATTCTGAAGATGACTAGTAACTACTTACCTTTTAACCTTTAGGGGGTTTGAGGGATGATTTATAACTACTCCTTTTCCATCCAACAATATCATTAGAAAGATGTCGTGCCCACAGATTATCACTCACAAAAAATGTGCTTTTGTTAACAATAATTTATAAATTATATTTATGTGTTTGTACACACTCTACCAATGAATGGTGGTTCAATAAACTCATTGCCACAAAGGCAGGACAACACACACCCCAACTGAAAAGTGTACAGTTCTCATGATTACTATGACAAAATCCTTCCCGAATTGGATTTTCTTCAAAATGTCCACTGAGATGACTGTATAAGATCATCTACAAGAAATACTGGGGTACCTGGGTGACTCAGTTAGTTAAGTGTCTGCCTTCGGCTCAGGTCATGATCCCAGGGTTCTGGGATCGAGCCCCACATTGGGCTCCCTGCACAGCAGAGAGCCTACTTCTCCCTCTCCCTCTGCTGCCTCCCCTGCTTATTCTCCATCTCTCTCTCTCTTTCTGTCAAATAAATAAATATTTAAAATTAAAAATAAAATCTTTTAAAAGAAAGAAAGAAAAATACAGAGGGGCACTTGGGTGGCTCAGTTGGTTAAGCATCTGCCTTCGGCTCAGGTCATGATCCTGGGGTGCTGGGATGGAGCCCCATGTTGGGCTCACTGCTCAGCGGGGAATCTGCTTCTCCCTCTCCCTCTGCCTGCCGTTCCCCCTGCTTGTATTCTCTCTCTCTCTTTCTCTTTGTCAAATAAATAAAATCTTTAAAAAAAATAAAAGAAATACAGACATGAAAATTACGATACTGCACTAATGGTTAGGTAAAGTTAGGAAAAGTGTAAGGCTCCAGATTATACAGTAGCTCCGCTGTTATTGTATGCCTGCTCATTCTGGAGAGCTAAGTCTTCCAGGGACCGGGATGCTTATACACTTTTCCACTAGTTTAACAAATACAATTTCCCTGAATTTTTCCACAGTTACAAATTCATCTTCTTTTGGGGTGTCTGGGTGGCTCAGTCAGTTAAGCGTCCAAATCTTGATTTCATCTCAGGTCATGATCTCAGGGTCATGAGATTGGGCCCTGAGTCTCTGGGCTCCGTGCTCAGCGTGGGGTCTGCTTGTCCCTCCCCCTCGCCCTCTGCCCCTCCTCCCACTTCCGCTCACACTCTCTCTGTCTCTCTAAAATAGATTAATAAATCTTAAAAAATAAATTAATCTTATTTTAATGACTCAGAGCCATGCCTATGAATGTGGAGGCAACATGACAGTGGAAAACACATAGGCTCTGAAATTAGCAGACCTGCTTTTGAATACTGGTTCCTGCTCTTCATAGCTACACGGACTTGGGCAAACTTCTGTAGTTTTTGAGCTCCAATTTCTCATCCGTAAAATGGGAATGGTAGAATCAAACTGAACAGTGATGGGGCACCTGGGTGGTTCATTTGGTTATGCGTCAGACTCTTGATCTCAGCTCAGGTCTTGATCTCAGGGTGTTAAGTTCAAGCCCCACATCGGGCTCCACCCTGGGCCTAGGGCCTGCTTAAAAAAACAAAAAACAAAAAACAAAAAACAACTGAAGAGTGATGATTTGATAATTAAGTGATACCATGCAGTGGTTTTTCAGTATTTTTCACCCCAAAATTCTTTTTGCAAATGAAATCTTATTTCATTTTCAATTGCAGAGCTGTGTCATTTTCAATTGCAGAACTGTGTCATTTTCACCCCAAAATTATTTTGCAAATGAAATCTTATTTCATTTTCAATTGCAGAGCTGTGTCATGAACAAGTAAAAATGGAAATGCTCTGAGTTTTTAAAATCGTGTCAGAGCCTGACACTTAGTAGATACTATTTAAATGATAGCCGTTTAGTATTAGCATCACTGAACATGAAGCTTTTATTCATATTTATGCTTTTATTCTATATCTGCTTTTAAAGGTGTTTTTCTATCTTGCCATCAAGCTGTCATTTGTCTCTTCTCACTGTAATCATTGTACTTGCTCACAAAAACCCTTCTCCCACCTTTTAATTTGCTACTTCTTTCTAATCAGCTCTGGACTTAGAAACCAGACACCGTAACTTAGAATTATGTGTAAAATAACAGGGACTGAGTTCCGCATGAGGGTTGTAGACTGCTTATGTGAGTATGATACGTTATCACAAACTTTGGGCTTATACTTTGTAACACAAGCCCTGGTTACTGAGAGACCTTTTCAGAAAATAGTGGGGTCCAGTGGAAAGAGTATGAGTTTGGAAGTTAGACAGACCTACATCGGAATCTTAATTCCTCTTCTTGTTTGTTGTGTGACCATGGCAAGTTACTTGATCTCTCCAAACCTCAGATTTATTATCTTCAAAATACAAAAAAATAGAACCGGTATCACAGAATTATAATGATTAAATGAAGAAAGTGTATAATGGAGCCCTAGATATCTAGTCGATGGATATAAAGTTTCATTCTTTTTCTCTGCTTCGCCCTTCATTTTCCTTTCTTCCTGGTTTTTCACAGTGTTTTTGAATAGATTAAATTGCTGACTGGCTCAGGTGCAGTGTATAGGATCTCATGGCATAAATTTTGGAATGTGTTAGGGCAAGGGTGGTGGTGAGACCATAGAAGACTGAGACCATGAGAAGCTGCGACATGGAGGATGGCTATAATTTCCCACCCATAAAAGAAAAAGGGAAGGGCACCTGGGTGGCTCAGTCGGTTAAGCGTCTGCCTTTGGCTCACGTCATGATCCCAGGGTCCTGGGATGGAGCCCCACATCGGGCTCCCTTCTCAGCGGGGAGCCTGCTTCTCCTTCTCCCTTTGCCTGCTGCTCCCCCTGCTTGTGCTCTCTCTTTGTCAAATAAATAAATAAAATCTTTAAAAAAAAAATGAAATGAAAAAGGGAAGAAAAATGCCAAGATGATAAGGCAATTTTGTGAAGGCCGTAGCGTAAAAAATCAATAATGCAAACATTAGGACACTATATGCAGTTGAGAGGGTGGCGCCTCCTTATTCAGGCACTAGTCTGAGCTGTCTATCTTGCCTGCTAAGTTGTCACATAAGATCTTGACAGTAGTGGTGAGCTGGAATCCAGTTCGTTCAGGCGTCATCAGTAGTTAAAGGGTTTTGTCTGTTTGAACTCGAGGCTTCATAAAGACTTTTAAAAGTTTCTTTCGAGAATGACTAAAAATATAGTATAGAATGAACTATATTTTATCAAATAGTTAACTTAAACATAAATCTATAAATATGACTATAGTAATAAGGAATTCAGTTTTGACATGAAGCACTGGGGAGATGGCTCTCTCCTGGTCCCATGAAGATCGTCTTCTTACTCTGTCTAACCTGTCCACAGTTTGCCCACCTCTGCGTTCCGTGCTGTCTTATAGTCTTCCCTGTTCTACCTTGTCCAAACGCTTTTAACCAATCGCAGAGAATTTTCAGCTTTTCTGTCTGCAATTGCTCAAAGTTTCGTCTTTAATTATAGTCCTTTTGAACTATATTTCCACAGCACTAGCAAGACTGTTCCACATCTGCTCCTGAACAAAACCATTTAAAGCCATAACATATGAAGGTTCGTTTTCTTTTACTGTGCACCCAGCAGAACGCAAGCCACAACCATCCCCTCTCTATCTCGTGCGGCTTTGATAGCTCTTGCTCTCACTTACTTGTTTGTGTTCTCTCCCTTTCTCTTTCTCTGTTCCTTTTTTAGAGAAAGAGAGCTGTATCCGGGTTGGTACAATCTGAAACGCCTTCTCCACTGTGCGGAAGAAACGAGAGTTCATATAGCACACCATGTCTTCTCTTGTCGTAGTGAACGAGAGTTGTGTTAATTATTTCAGGCTCGTATCTATGTGGGTATCAAAGATCTAAGCACGTTTTACCAAATTATGAAAAATTTCCTAGCAGTTTCCTTTGATTTTATGTCGTTTTACTCTACTGTTTTCTGATTAAATTCTGATCATGGAGTGAAAGATTTTATAAGACAGTTTCTGAGGAAAAGAAAATGACTAAAACTAAACTTGGAGAAATATGAAAGAAAGAGGAATTAAGTTAGTTCCATTTAATTCCATTTAAAAACATATACTGACGGGCACCTGAGTGGCTCAATCAGTTAGAAGTCTGTCTTCAGCTCTGGTCATTATCCCAGGGTCCTGGGATCGAGCCCTGCGTTGGGCTCCCTGCTCAGGGGGGAGCCTGCTTCTCCCTCTCCCTCTGCCTGCCACTCCCCCCCACTTGTGCTCTCTCTCTCTCAAATAAATAAATAAAATCTAAAAAAGCCAAACAAACCATATGCTGGAATTAAATTAAATGCAATAAACATATTCCATTTAAAAACATTTGAGATTTGATGGTACCAATTCCAAGGTACTTTCTGGGGTTCTCAGTGATAAAAAAAATGAGTTATGCTTTCTTTAGATAGTGTTTTTAAAGGAGTAATGTCAACCTTTTAGATTAAGAACCCATAAGGTGGGGGCGGCTGGGTGGCTCAGTCAGTTAAGCTCTTGGTTTTGGCTCAGGTCATGATCTCAGGGTCATGATCTCAGGGTGGTGAGATCTAGCCCCACATCCATGCTCTGTGCTCAGCATGGAGTCCGCTTGTCCCTCTCCCTCAGCTTCTCCCTCCCCTGGCTCATATTCTCTCTCTCTTTCTCAAATAAATAAATAAATAAAATCTTTAAAAAACCACTAAACCATTAGGTGATGATGACGCCACCATCACCATCCTACTTTATATGGGTGCTCTGATTAAGTTAATGAAACCATAAATATAAAGCAAATCAAATTTTATTTTGAGGTCATCAATTTCTATCTTCTCTCCCTTGGGTTCACTCATGTGCAGTCCTCCCAGAGCCAGTCCTCTTCTTTCCTGACCCTGCCTCTTGATTCAGTGAGTGCCAAGCACTTGGAGAATATTACCTCACTGAAACTTCAAAAACGATCCTGTGAGGTCAGTACCATGCTGTATTTGAATCCAGGCAGTCTGACAACATCTGCATACTTGAAATCATGCTGATTTGAGGTAACTCTCGGGCAGCCATCAATACCCGTCAGTCTTGCTGCCATGAAGGAAAAAGTTTCTGGTAAAGGTTTTCTTTCAGGATGATGCAAACTCAGCACTAACCAAAAGCCACTGGTAAATCCAGGGGGATCCTGGATACCTCAGGAATGGTGGCCTTCTGCATCATGGGGAGGATTCCTAGGAAGGCGGTGGCCTACGCTAGGGTGGTAGCTCCATGTAGTACCTCTCAGAGCCGCTTGGGAGATTTTAGGCCAAGAGGCCTTGTAGCAGCTCCAGGGCCGCACCACAGAGCTCTGACACCAGGGAGCCTTCCACGGGCTGCGTTCTGCAGTCAGTCCAGGCATCACACTGAACATCTCCAGATGGGCCTGTATCTAAGCTGCCTTTCTGAGCTGGGCTAGGGGAAGGCTTGGGGAGATCTGAAAGGAGAAAAAGAGGCTCCAAAGTAAGGAAAGCTGGACAGGAAGTTTCCTAGCACAGCAGAGGCCAGCAGCAGCAAGAGGATAGCGCTACCCCCACCGGCATTTGACGTTCTACGAAGTGCGAAGATTGTGTCAGCATTTCCATTTTAAACCCCTCATTTCATAGGCTTACAGCTCAAGTCATAAAAAATTCACTCTGGGTTGAAGTTTGGCATCCACTCTCTTAGCTGTTCTTAAGCTGCGTGCCCAGAAATAGAGACGTTTCTAGTTTCAGACATTTGGGGGACTTCTACAAGCATCCCCCCAAAACTTCACTTGGTAAAAATAGGATTCTAAGCTGTTGGCCTACAATGCATCAAAAGCTTGCCTCTATAAACATACAGGAAACATGTTTTGAAAAAGTAATATCATTCCACCGGAACCATGGATTCCCTACACACCGAACTGGGGCAGTGGATGTCCGAATCTACTGTAATTACTGAATGCTCACAGTAACATGTCATGTGACCTTCACTGCTGCTCACCCCCTCGGGCGGGAGCTGTTCCTGTCCTAAAAGCCATTTGACTTTCCACCTGGAGGCAGCTTTGTAGAGGTTTGGAGTCAGCAACTGATTCGGATTTTTACAGGTTATTGGGTCTTGACCTACATGTATTTAAACCTCAGTTACACGTTCCTTACCAGTTTGGTACAAATAGAAAGGATAATATATGTCAATACAGCCTGACATATAATAGCCTGACCTTTATTGGTAACAACTAATTGGTGTTTTGGAGATGAGAACATATCTATAGTAGTCATTGGTGAAAAGTCCTTTAACCTCTTCATTGGAAGGTTTCCACCTATTCTCCTCTTCCCTTAATACCCCTCACTGGCCACTGAAGCTATATGGACATTCAAAATGGTAGACAAATTGAACCATAAATTCCCAAGAGAAGACTCCCAACGTTTTAGAAATCGGACAGGTGACAAGGAGCTGATCAATCTGCCAGAATGGCAAGGGTGTCTGAGAGCTGTGAGAACTCGAATCAAATGACTTAGCTCGGGTAAGTAATACTCGGGCAACTCGGCGCGTTGTAACAGCCCGACCTGAGGGAAGTCTGAAGAGTCTTGTCTCCTCCAGTGTTGGGCCCTCGTCAACTAATGAAGAAGAGCAGTAACTCTGGCGTACACCACTCCAGCTGAAGGAGAGGCAGAGCCGGAGCAGGGCAGCCACCACATGGGACCTCCCCATCCCTGGGCAGGAGGTTGCCCCTGATTCCCAAACAGTCTGAGAGACTTGGGGAGTCAAGGCTTATCTCGGGGGTAGGAAGGGACTGTCTGGCTGTGGCGCCTGGTTTGGGAGCGAAGAGAGGAATCCGTGGCTCGGAGCCCCAATCCCAAACTGCCCATGTGATAGCTATCTCTGGAAACAAAGTTTCTATCAACAGAGGGATTTTCAGAAACATCTTCGTTAATGGAGGCACTACTGAAAAGTCCATGGAGCATTTAGGGGTCGGTCAAACCTGAAGTTTAACTTTTACTTTTTAAATGTCAAAAGCAAGCTGCAGATCTACCAACAGTTAACAATTTTACCTACTGCTGTCTAACCCTTTGATCAGCAAATTCCATTCTAAAGGGGGTCATTAAGACAAAGTAAAAATGATGAATACTAACTGATTAGGGAGGGGAAATTAGTGAGGTCCTATTAAAACTAATGCATTTCTAAGCCCTTAATACTATTTCTTTCTTCATATTGTTAAGTTATGCACTCAGAGGAATGCATATAAAATATATGTCAGGAGGAAGAATAATAAGAGAAACACTTTTGTACCCAAAACACAGGCTAAGAAAAAGGACACCATCCATACCACCAAAGATTTCTATGTGCTTCTCCCTCATTTCAAATTGTGCTGCCTCTTCCCTGGAGGTTCCCCTATCCTAAATGTCACGTTTATGACCCCTTGACTTTCCTTTACTGTGTGGCTCCCTTATGGGAGTAAGTATTCCTAAACCATCCTGGTCAGTTTTTTGTTTTGAGCTTCATAGAAATGGCATCATCCTGTATGTGTTCTTCTGCAACTTACTTTGTTCATTCAACATGCTTGCAGTGGTCACTCCTGTTGATACACACGGCAACCTTCATTTTCACTGCTGTATAATATTCCATTGTTGGACTCCACCATATTGAAATTTATTTAACCATTGTCCTCTTGAGAGATATTTGGGTTGATTCCAATGCTTTGGTGTTGCAAACAATTCTGTTTTGAACATTATTGTACCTGCCGCCTGGGGAACATGGCAAGACTTTCTCTAGGGATTTATTTCTGCTGAGTCATAGAGTTTATACACCCACAGCATCCCAAATCATGCTAAACTGTTTTCCAAATGGTTATACCCAACTGCCAGTGGTGTGTATTTCTTCCAGTTTCTCCGTACCCTTTCTGATTCTTGGTTTTATTTGACATTTCAAGTTTTGGCAATCCAATGAATGTGAAATGTTATCCCTTTGTGATTTTAATTTGCATTTTCTTGATTTCCAATGAGGTTAAGCATCGTTTCATCTATTTATCAGTCAATCTTATTTATTCTTTTATGAAGTGTTTGTTCAAATCTTTCAGCCAGTTTTATGTGGAATTGTTTGTCTTTTTCTTTTTAGTTTATAGAAAGTCTTTATATACACTATACCTTTGTCACTTGATATGTTGCACATATATTACTGACTTGTCTTTCACTTTTTATACTGACTTTTGATAAGCAGAATATTTAATATAGTTTGTTATTGCTATCTTTGTTCTTTTTTTTTTTTTTTTACATAATTGTTTCTCACAGGAGGAAAAATAAGCTGGAATTTGATTCATTCTTAGTGAGTGGCTCCCCTAGCCCCACTTGGCTAGTATTGGTTGGGATGAATCTGGAGTTGATTCAGTTTATTTTATACATATTTTTTTCCAAAGCAAGAGTCTGTCTCTAGAGGCCCTCAAAAAGTATGGGCTTTGGTTGATAACTTTCACCTGTTTCTGGGGGAATTCTGCTTAGCATCAAACAACCATCGGAATCTCATAGAGATTTTTCCGTTCCTAAGAGTCAATAAGAAATCGTAAAAGAGAGTCTTTACCCTTACCTAGGGCTCATGGTAGTGTGGTAATAGAGAGGGTAGTACGGAGCTAACAGACCTGGTATCTAAACCAAGTTCCATTCTTTACCCATTGCGTAAGCTCTCAGACCCTCAGACTTCTTGCTTCTTAAGTGAAGATAATTGCACTTGCTTTATTCCCTTGTGAGAATCAACAAGATGATACAGTTCAAGTGCCTACATGACAGACAGCTCTCAACAAATGTTTGTCCCCTTCACCTTAGGAAGGGGAGTCCTTTTACAGTCAGCCTGTTCAGTCCATCTGTGATCTTTGGCCAAAAACCTTTCTTCCACCACTCCCCCCAAACTTGCTCACTGGGCATAAGGAAAGACTATAGTGGACAAATAATTGTTGGCCAGGGCTTCTGATTTTTTTTCCTCCTCTTTAAATACTCAGGAATATTAGCACCATGGGCTTAACCATTCTAATTCAACTCATTCACCATGTTCCACATATTTGTCAAATGAAAAGCCAATATTATTTTTGCAAGCACAAAATCTAGGGAGGAACGCTTACGACAAAGCACAATTGGAAATTCTGATTTTCATCTTGTCAATCACAATGTTTCATTCGCAGATGCCACATAGACTTTCATTCATATTCTCTCCCCCCTCTTTCTCCTCTTTCTCTTTCTCTCTCTCTCTCTCTCTCTCTCTCACACACACACACACACACACACACACACACACGCACACACACACCCGTGCACAGGCACACACGCTTTCCTGCTTCCTGCGCTGGTTTCTTAGTTATAGTAATGAACGACGAGTAGACAGTTATGACCGGGAATGAATCAGGAGCAGTTGCAGTGAGGAAGTGAGGTTTTGGTTAAAAACCTCCAATTCCACCTTTACTGCTCCTCATACCAGAATTTAAGAAGCTTCTAAGGCCTTGATCAGTCTTCCTCAACTGACCTCACCCCGCTGGCACCAGGGTTTGTGATCTTGGTAAAGGAAGGAGATGCCTGAAGCATCTACACCGTTCATTCTTTTTTTAGTCTAATTTATTCTGTGGTCATGCACCCATGCAGGATCTCAGACACTCCTTGTAAGCCATCCATTCCTTTATTTTACAACATTTCCTGCTTGATCTGTTGCACGAGTTCATTTATCACTTTCCCGTCCTGAATTACTTTAACAAATTCTTCACTCATCCGTTATTTAATCAACAAATGTTGTGTTACGTTTCACTTTTAAAAATGTGCTGT
This sequence comes from Ursus americanus, assembly GCF_024610735.1. Taxonomy (NCBI): domain Eukaryota; kingdom Metazoa; phylum Chordata; class Mammalia; order Carnivora; family Ursidae; genus Ursus; species Ursus americanus. The sequence goes on from NC_142149.1 coordinate 33,327,957, forward strand.
TAGCCTTACATCGGAAACCGGGGCTGTACTGTATGGTGACTAACATAATATAATAAAAAATCATTTAAAAAAAAGTGCTCTTAAATTTACTATTGCAGAAATCACTGTTAGAGTTTTTAGTAACTCATAGCACATTTACCTGTGTGTTGTTGGTATGCATGTTGCTCTTATTATATATGCATTCAGATACTTCTATCTCATTCTACTTTCATAATATCAAAGCCCTCCCTTGATGTGGTGATTTTCAATGTTTCTATTTTCCTGTTCTGTACCCCAGTAGTTCTTTGTATACACACCACTCCACGGCGTGTATTTTACAGAGCTTTGTATCATGATTTTACTTGTGTTAATCTCCCTTCTTGACTGCAAGTGTAACCGAAGTGCCTGCCTGTACTACCCTCTCTATTACCACATTACCATGAGCCCTAGAATGGTTAAGCCCATGGTGCTAATATTCCTGAGTATTTAAAGAGGAGGAAAAAAAATCAGAAGCCCTGGCCAACAATTATTTGTCCACTATAGTCTTTCCCTATGCCCAATGAGCAATGGTCACTTTCTTCTGGTATCCTTGCCAGAGGCGGTTCGTTTCAAGAAAATAGTCTTGAATTGTCTTCTCCACACACACTGCTGCTACTGGCCACACTGGCCACACTGGCCTCAAGGAGGGGTGATGTAGGGAAAGCTTCATTTCTTTTTATTGTTCTCACCCCTAGTTTTCTTCAACACCATTTATGCAAGGCTGTTATGGATAGTATGCGTTCATGGGAGTCATAGAAGGGCTAACAACATAGCACAGCGAACAACTTGGAAATGAACATCATTGTCCTAGAGTCCCCAGGCCATCCCCATTCCAGAGAATCTCTCAGAAAGAAAGCTACTTTCTTTCCCTTGGTTCTAGCTTACGGGCTATCTTCTTAGGTCCTCTTGTCTCTCTAGTCCCTCTTCACATCTCTGGACATCTCCATCTGGTGGTCCCACCCCATCTCTTTCACAATGATTCTCTATAGAAACTCAAGTCTTCCTTTCTTCCCCAAAATACTCAGCTTTCTTTTGTCTAGCACATCGAGGCTGTGCTTTTCTCAGCCAAAAGTTCCATCAAAGTGTTTTGTTTGACAATAGTGTTATGGGCCCTGAAAATCAATTTTGCAACTTTCCCATAGGTAGAAGGGGCTGTGATGTGTGTGTTTTATTAATAGCATTTTTTCCTACCACTACAATTGTGAGGATCTTATTTCATATCATTCATAACACCTTACACCTGAGATGATCTGATTTTGCTATTCCAACCCTTTTGACCTCATTTAATAAAAACACCTGCATTTCAGTGGCATATAAGAAGGAGAGGGAAGGAAAAGGAAGGAGACAAAACTAAGTTTTCTTCCTTAGATGACCAGGTGATTGGTAAATCATCAACTTCTGCTTAGGACACACAGGAGGAGGAGGTTTTTTGTGCGGAAAGGATTTCAATTTTGAACACGTCAAGCTGGCAGTATCCATTGGGTAACAATACCCAGAAGGCAATAGGAATACAGATGTTAGTACTCAGGACAAAAGTAATTTGTCTCTTGATTTGGAAATCATTAGTGTATAAGGCACTGGTTAGGCTGTAAAAGAAATCACTCAGAATACCGAGAAAAAGAGAAAAACAACATGAGAGAGCATGATAGATACAGAAGTCAGCGGATAAATGATGCTTCTAGGAAGAATAGTACAAATGGGGACAGATGCAATAATCAGATGTATAATATAAGAAAACACAAGGATAAAACACCAGAAGGATTTCAATAGAAGTCAGGGTCAAGACAAGAAGGACCACTATCACTACACTTATTTATCATTGTTGTTAACATAAATTCTATCCAATAAAAAGAAGGAAAGGAAGGAAGGGAGGGAAGAAGCAAGGGAGGAGGGAGGGGTTTTGTGTAACTAGAAAATCCAAGAAAATCAAAGCTACTAGAGCCAAGAGAGTAATAGTACCCAATTAAAAAATAAAAACTGGGGGCCTCTGGGTGGCACAGCGGTTAAGCGCCTGCCTTCGGCTCAGGGCGTGATCCCAGCGTTCTGGGATCGAGCCCCACATCAGGCTCCTCCGCTATGAGCCTGCTTCTTCCTCTCCCACTCCCCCTGCTTGTGTTCCCTCTCTCGCTGGCTGTCTCTATCTCTGTCGAATAAATAAATAAAATCTTTAAAAATAAATAAATAAAAATAAAAAATAAAAACTGTTTTCCTACTAAGTCTCAGAAACAACCCCTTAGAAAATATAATGGAAAAATTGAAATAAATATCATGCACAATAAAAACAAAATAAGGAAAGAGCTATGTTTGGAAATGCAGAGAAAGAAATCAAAGGGACTTCCTTCTTATGGTCCATGTTATAGGTGGTAATTACATCCCACATTTTTACTGTGTGCTGCACATGTGCTAGTCCTGAGTCCCCAGTCAAGTAACAAGCTCACAGACTCTAGGACCACATCCTCCCTTCTGTTTCTTATCTGAAATCTACCAGAGAGGCTAAAACTATCTGCTTCATGCTGTTTTTTTATGCATTTTTTTTTCAATTTGACTTAAACTTTAAGTAGAGATTTAACAGGAGAAAACAACCAACTTTGTGAGCTAATGAAAAAATATCAGTATATCAAAATTATTCTTCTAACTACCTCCCCCACTGATAGTTCCACAACACAAGATTTAGTGTCCACATTCCTGTTAAATTTCCTTGCTTCAACCAAGCACATTTTATAAAAAGACCTTTTAAAGATGAATCTGCTGGAATAACTATTCTCAAACAGACTAGGGTCAAGGGAAAGAGAGAGCAAATTCTTTCAAACCAGAGTTTTCACTCTCCTGTCATGTCTCTCTCCTCATCTTCTTGCTGGCTGTGGGATTACCTGGTGCAACAAGGAAAATAATTACTACATCTAAGTCAGACAGAGAAAGACAAATACTGTATGATCGCGCTTACATGTGGAATCTAAAACAAAACTCACAGAAAAAGAGATCAGACTTGTTACCAGAGGTAGAAGGTTGGGGGGAGAAGGAATTGGAGGAAAGTGGTCAAAAAGGCACAAACTTCCAGTCATAAGATAAATAAGTACTAGGGATGTGGCGTACAACATGATGAATAACTAGCTTGGCTATGGAAAGTTAAGAGAGTAAATCCTAAGAATTCTCATCACAAGGAGAATTTTCTTCCTTTTTTCTTTAAAAAAAAATTGTATCTCTATGAGAAGATGGATGTTAGCTAAACCTATGGTGGCAATCATTTCACAAGATATGTAAATCGAACCATCATTTATATGCCTTAAACTTATACAGCGCTATATGCCAATTATTTCTCAATAAATCTGGGAAAAAAATCCAGGTAAATCCAGATTGATATGCGAAGAATCATTTGTTAACTTCAGACTTAAAAAAAAAAGAGATTTATTTATTTATTTATTTATTTATTTATTTGAGAGCGAGAGAGCAGGGGGTGGGAGGGGGCAGGCGGGGAGGGGCAGAAGGAAAGAATCTCAAGCAGACTCCCCCACGGGGTGCAGAGCCAGACAGGGGGCTCCATCTCACGGCCTGTGAGACCATGACCCCAGCTGAAATCAAGAGTTGGGCGCCCAACTGTCTGAGCCACTCAGGCAACCCAAGACTTTTTAAATCACTGGTGTCCTTTGCCTCATGGTTGACTAAGTCTAGATCCCTGCTTTAATTAGAACAGAGTCACGTGAGAAGTAAAAATGCTTAAGGAAATTCAAACAATACAATAGTGTTGTATTATGGTTATAATTTGCATTTTCCTGATGACTTTTTTGAAATCAAACACCTTTTCACAAAAGACTTCTGGTTTTGGCGATACTGTAACCTAGAGAACCTGAAAAATGTTCCTGCTCAAAAACCTTTTGAAAGATGGATAAAATATAGTAACTTTCTGCTAAGAGAGTAGATCTTAAAAGTTCTCATCACAGGAAAAAAAAATTGTAACTAGGTGTGGTGAGGGATGGTAATTAAACTTATTGTGGTAATCATTTCACAAGACAGTTGACCCTTGAACAACATGGGTGTGAACTGCATGGTTCACTTTTACACAAACGTTTTTAGAGTACAGTAATGTATTTTCCTTACGATTTTCTCAATAACATTTTCTTTTCTCTGGCTTATTTTCTTTACTTAAATCTTAAATTCAGTATAGTTAACAGACAGTGTTATATTAGTTTCAGGTGTACAATATAGTGACTCAACAATTCCATACATTATTCAGTGTTCATCATAAGTGTACTCTTAATCCCCTCCCCCTATTCCACCCATCCCCCAGCCCACCTCCCCTCTGGTAACCATCAGTTTGTTCTTTATAGTTGTACGTTGCTTTATTTGTAAGAATACAGCATATAATACATATACCATACCAAACATGTGTCAATCACCTGTTTCCTTCATCAATAAGGCTTCCATCAACGGTAGGCTATTAGTAGTTAAGCTTGGAGAGAGCCAGAAGTTACAGGTGGATTTTTGACTGCGTGGGGGTCAGCATCCCTAACCCCCACGTTCCAAGGTCAACTGTATATACATATATCAAATCATTATGTTGTACACTTAAAACTAATATACTGTTATATGAACATTTTATCTCAGGTTTTAAAAAACAGAGCAGGGGCACCTGGGTGGCTCAGTCAGTTGAGCATCTGATCTTGATCTCAGTTCATCATCTTGATCTCAGCCCAGTGCTTGATCTCAGGGTCATGGGCTCAAGCCCTGTGTTGGGCTCTACGCTGGGTATGGAGCTACTTAAAAACAAACAAACAAAGAAAGCAACTTTCATTTAAATACATAGCCGAGTTGTAGGAAAGTAAGAAAAATCCTCAGAGACGAAAAACGTGGGAAGGACTAAAGACAGAGTTGTAAATCAAAGCTGATGCTAGGACTACTTGGGGTAAGAATCTATCTTATTAAACCCAGGGGCCTGAATTTTGTTCTTCTCTTTTTAATTGGTTATGGAGTATCTTTTTTAAATTAACTTTTTGTAGGTAAACTTTTTTGAAGTATAACTTGCACAAGTCATAATTGTATACTTCAATTAATTTTAGCAGCACGAACACACGCGTGTAAGTAGCACTCACACCAAGAAACAGATCTCTCTTGCCGGCACTCCAGTAACCCTTGTGTCCTGTTTTGCCCCAAGGGAAATCCTACTTTCTAACAGCATCAAACTAGTTTTGCCTGTTTGGATTTTCTATAATGAAAACACACAGTATGTACTCATCTGAGTCTGGCTTTCTTTGTTTCACATTATGTTTGTAAGATTTATCTATGCTTTTGCACTAAGTTGTAATATGCTCATTCTCATTGCTGTATACGAGTCCAGTGTATGACTATACTGCAATTTGTTATCCTTCCTACTGGAGATGGACATTCGGGTTGCTTTCACTTTGGAGTTATAATGAATAGTGCTACTGTTAACATGCTATACCTATCTTTTTGTTAGCATCTTTTCTGTATATACCTAAGAAGGGAATTGCTTGGCCATAGGGTACGTTCCTACATTCCTCCTAACCATAATTGTAGGGTGCTGACAAGTCAGTAATTTTCCAAAGTAGTTGTACCAATTTACATTTCCACCAGCTGTATATGAAAGTTCTACCAACACTCAATATTGTTTGTCTTTTTCATTTTGGCCATTCTGATGGGAGTATACTAGTATTGTATTCTGGTCATAATTTACATTTTCCCAATCACTGTTGAAGTTGAGCACTTTTTTGTATGTTTCTTGGAAATTTAGATATCCTCTTCTGCAAAGAACCTGTACAAGTCTTTTGCCCATTTATCTTTTGAGCTTGTCTGCCTTTTTCTTATTGACTTCTAGGAGTTCTTTAAATGTTCTGGACTTGAGTCCACATATGTACAAAAAAATCTTCATTTTTTTTTCCTATTCTTAACTTGGCTTTTCATTGTCTTTTGATGAACAAAAGATTTTAATGCAATATAGACCAGTCTATTGGTTTCTTCCGTTATGGTTAGTGCTTTTTGGGTCTTCTTTAAGAAATCTTTGCTTACCCCAAGGTCATGGAGACAGTCTCCTATGTTTTCTTTTATATATTTTATTGTATTTCATATTTAGATCACAATCCATCTGGAATTCATTTTTTCTATATGGTGAGTCAGGGGTCAAACTTCATTTTGTTTCAAATGAATAGCCAATTGACACAGGACTATCCTTTTCTACTGCAATGTCATGTTTCTCCTAATTCAGGTACCATAGGGGCGCCTGGGTGGCTCAGTCAGGTAAGCATCTGACTCTTGGTTTTAGCTCAGGTCGTGATCTCACAGGTGGTGAGATTAAGTCCCCTGCTCAGGCTCTGCGCTCAGCAAAGAGTCTGCTTGAGATTCTCTTCCTCAGCCCCTCCCCCCACTCACGCACTTGCTCTCTCTCTCTCTCCCTCTCAAATAAATTTATAAATTTGAAAAAAAAAATTCAGGTACCATATATGTGTGGGTGTATTTCTGGACTCTCTGTTCTGTTCTATTGGTCTATCATCTATCTTTGCACCAGTACCATACTGGTAAGACTAGTAAGATAAAGACTGGTGTAGGATGAGTTCTTACAAGATTTGCGTGTAACACCCAGTGCACCATGCAATATGTGCCCTCCTTAATACCCATCACCGGCCTATCCCAATCCCCCACCCCCCACCCCTCTGAAGCCCTCAGTTTGTTTCCCAGAGTCCACAGTCTCTCATGGTTCATTCCCCCTTCTTTTTACCCCCCCCTTCATTCTTCCCTTCCTTCTCCTAGCGATCTTCCTATTTCTTATGTTCCATAAATGTCTGTTTTAAATGTTAAGTGTGGCATTTTTAAAAAACGATTTTATTTATTATTTATTTGAGAGATAGAGAAAGAGAGCACCCAAGTGAGTGGTGGGGGAGGGGCAGAGGAAAAGGGACAAGGAGACTCCCCACTGAGCAGGGAGCCGGATGCTGGTCTCCATCCCAGGACCCTGGAATCATGACCTGAGCCGAAGGCAGTCCCTTAACCGACTGAGCCACTGAGGTGCCCCTAAATGTGGCATTTTTGTGAAACACCACCAAGAGAGTAATGCTAAAAAATGACCTAGCAAATAAGCCCCATCTGGCTGATTGAGGCTTAGGTTGTGTTACAGGCAGCTGACATAATTCTCCATATTTACTTTCCCCAACTTGGGTAGTGGAACCAGGTTTTGGAGTCAGATCTGGGTTTAAATTCTGGTTGCATCTGTTATTGCTCTATCTGGTCCAGAGTGGGCATCCAGTCCCTGAGGCCTCCCTTCTCCTCCCACTCCAGAAAGCCTAACAAAGCCAGAGTCCACACAGATGGTGCTGTTGCCCATCTGAGTTCTCGAGACCCTTAGGAAGTAGGAGTGGTAGCAATTTACAGTCGTAGGAGTGGTAGCAATTTACAGTCTCTGTGTCAGTCGCTGCACTAGATTTTTTTTTTTTTAAGATTTTATTTATTTATTTGACAGAGAGAGACAGCCAGTGAGAGAGGGAATACAAGCGGGGGAGTGGGAGAGGAAGAAGCAGGCTCTGAGCAGAGAAGCCTGATGTGGGGCTCGATCCCAGAACGCCAGGATCGCACCCTGAGCCAAAGGCAGACGCTTAATGACTGCGCCACCCAGGCGCCCCTGCACTAGATGTTTTATATACATTACTTCATTTCCATCCTCACAATCACCCTGAGGTACAGATACAGATATAGATAATTTCCTCCATTTTATTTGCCCAGGATCACATGCTAAATTGTGCCAGAAATGAGATTTGAACCTATGTCTATTCCTGGTTCTTTCCATAACACTAAGTTGCCTGACCTGTGGCTTATTTCCAGGCTTTTTACATTCAGCTTTCTTCTGAACAACATATTTTCGTAAGATTTTAAACACTGGCCAGGAAGCAAAAGGACTCGGCTGACTTTCTCCTAGGCGGCTCTGTGGTCTTCAGGACAGTCGTCTTTCTGTTGCAGGTCTGGCTGCTCCCCTCGCCTGCGCTTGCTGCACACGCTTATGTCAACCCGTCATCCAGGACAGGCTTTATTGATCTTTCTTGATGCTGTCTTCAAAGCCAGGGCCGCCATCTGAGAGGATGGAAGAAACCCATAAAAGATGGGATTCTGGGGAGCCATCCCAGGTATACTTGTGTTTTCACGCACCAGCACATTCGTGGAGCAACTTTGGTGCACGCGTCACGACAGCTAATGAGCACAAGTGAGGTTCAGTTCTTTGTGTAAACAAGGGAGAGAGCATGTGTCTGAATGTAAGTCCGACTGCATCGAGGTCAATTTAGAGCTGGTGGAGCTCTATTTGTCTTAGGAAATCTCGAAAACTTTTATAGGGAATTCGGAAAATATTTTCAGCCGGCAGGAAAGATAAAATCCCCGCTCACAAAGTACAGGCAGGGGCCCAGAGACTGAACAGACAGACTGCTGTAAAACCCCCGTTTAATAAGGCATTAAAATGCCATCGACCTGGACACATTAAAAGAGAGAGAGCGCGCAATGAAAACAAATACCATTCAAATAATTAGGATCTTATGCCTGCGGCCAGCCTGGATGCCAACAGGGACTTCCCTGCGGGAACTGGCGCGGAGCTTGATCCCCGGAAGGAGGGATCGGCTAAGACAAAGGCAGCTCTGCGCCCGGATTTTTTTTTTTTTTTTAATTTTTATTTTTCCAAGCCCCCCTCGACCGCCTGCCCCCTTGACGCTGAAAGCAGTGCATTCGAAGCAGTGTCCCCCGCCGACCTCTCGCGCGGCTCTACGGCCCAGCGGCTCCCGTGGGGGTCCCTGCTCGGGAGGACGGCCGAGCCGCCCCGGGGCAGGGCCGGGAGCGCGCTCCCCACGCCGGCGGCGAAGCTGGCGGCGCCCGGCTCGTGCCTTCCGGCTCCGCCAGGCACAAGGAGGCATTTGAAGGCCTGCTTTATTGGGTAAATATGCTCCAAATTGGGGTGAGGGTTGGAGAGTGCACGTTTGTTTACGAAGGTAGCTGCGAGGGGGAAAAAGCTGTCTTTTCACGAGCTCCTGCACAGGCGGAAGCTGCCTCCGAGCGATTTCCTGCCGCCCGGGCTTCCGAGCAGTCAAGGCCAGGTGCACCGCCGCCGCCGCACGCGAACCCCACCCTCCCCCGAGGTAGATCCCGGGGGCTCAGCCCCAGAAATGGCAAAAATAAAGGACCTGGCTTCTTCATCTTCCTGGAGTGGTCCCGTGTGTGTTTGTGGCACCAGCATGGTGCCCCGCTGCCTGCTAGCCCGCAGTGCCTACCCGGTCGACCTGGAGGAGCTCGCATCCCGTTGCATTTCAATGGCATGACGTCTCTGGTACAAATTGAGAGGGCCTGGTATTTTTCGCCTTTTCATTCACTTCTCATCTGAATTTGTGTCACTGAGCAGTAACTTTTCGTAAAGACTCCCGTAGAGAAACTTGTGACTCTCTGAATATGTTTCTAGTGTCCTATGTCTTCCTCTTCCTGTACCCTTTCCTTTTCATCCAGTACACTGTAATTGCCAGCAAAATTTGACAATGGGAGATGGGAGAAAGGGAGAGAAAAAGAAAGAGAGAAAGGGAAAAGAATGAAAGAAATATAATTAAAGTCTAAGCATTTTCTGGGGTTAATTTCAACTGGACCAGTTGGTTTCATTTTGCAATACAAAAGAAAAATTCAGGCCTTGGGGCCTAAAACTTTCATTAAATTCAGCTTTGGTGAGTTCTAATAATACAGAGGTTTATTAAAAGCGTGAAAAATGTCATTGCCGAGGCCTTCCCTAGGCAGCGGCCTCACTTCTTGGGTATGACTCATGCTTCCTCCATGGCCGCCTGAGCTGTAAAGTTGTGGGCAGGATATTTCAGGTCCAGTGAACCAGCTCCTTGAATCTCTCTTGCCGTTTTACTGGGATCATGTCCCAATTAGCAATCTTGCCATCCAGAGCGGTAGCTGGACAGCAAAAGCGAGAGAAAGGCTGGGTGCTTAGGGCTGTTGCAAATGATTAGTCCAAACGGGTGGCGTAAAATTTAGAACTTGGTCCCCGGCAGGAGTCTGCTGGAGGAAATGAAGGGATCAACAACATGAGAGGAGCACTGTGGCTGCTTGTTCCGAGCACAGCCACAGGCTTTTCTGTGTGTGCCGGAAATTGACCTCGTCAAAAGCTGAGGACGCAGGTAGGGCAAGGACACCGATAAGGCAGGTGATGATGCTAAGTCATCCACCTCTCAGAGCCGAGGAGATTGCTCGATACCTTGCCAGCCGTTTCCCCTCCTTAGTTTATAAGAAAACAGTGATTTTTTTTTTTTCATGAAAATGCAAACATGAGCATGGGCTGGTACTAATTGGACCAACAGGAAGCATAATAATTGCAATCCCTTTCATTTCCTACTCAGTATTTTCATGCAGGGCATTTCATTGGGCCCATGAAGCAAGCCTAGGAGGTTGGCGGCACAGGTAGTATTCATCCTTCTTTGTAAAGAGGAAATCGAAGCCAAGGAAGACTGAGGGACCTCCAACAAAATAGTGGCAAAGGTGGAACTTTCTTTCGGGAATAGAGTAATTCCCAGTGTCACTGAGTACGGCAAGGAGCTTTGAATGACGGAGCAGAAAGCTCAAGTTGTCTCTTCCTGGAGGCACAGGTGAAGATGGCTGGCTTCTCCACTGGAGGGATACCCTTTCCTAAATGTCCTTGAATGTTGTCCTGAATCCTGGATGAGCCCCAAGCCCCTGGAAGTGTGAGGTGCTCAGAGGGCTGGAAAGACCAGGCAGGATTCTTCCCAGCATGGCCCTCCCGCTCCCCCTGGCACTCTATACCTAACTGCTCAGAGGTTTTGGCGTCTGTTAAAGGAGGCTTAACTGTGAGACAGGAGAAGCAATAAAGTCCCGAAAAGCAATAAAAGGAATTTCCCTGAAAAAAAAAAAAAAGTCTACATCTTTTCAGCATCTAAAATAAAAACTGTGCAGACTGGCATCCCATGTTGGGGGAGGGAAGCAACATTAATTGAGTACAGTTTCATCTGTATTATCTCATTTAATCTTTTCTACAACCTTGGAAGAGAGGGAGCATTTTAGTGCCCCTAATTAACATATAGGAAGATAGAGGCTCACGGAGATTAGGCCTCCAGCTAATAAGTGGTAGGGCTCCAGGCCCATTCTCTCTCCACCACCTCCTTGTGCCCCTCCATCTCTGGTAGGTCATGTAGAGCCCAGACCCTCACAGGGACTTCTCTAGCACCCCTTGGCCTCCAATAATTTTTAAAGACTTTATTTATTTATTTGAGGAAGCACGAGAGGGGAAGGGGGGCAAAGGGAGGGGGAGAAGCAGACTCCTTGCTGAGCAGGGAGCCTGACACAGGGCTCAGTCCCAGGACCCTGAGATCATGACCTGAGCCACCCAGGCATCCCTCCATACTTTTTAAAAAATCTTACCTCTCTTCATCAAAAAGCTTTCAAGCACATAGCCCAAGATATTATTTATTATTTATAAATTTGCTTATTAATTAGACATATTAACTACTGTACTAATCTAGACAGTAGATGTCTGAAAAGGATGAGATAAATATAAATAGAAAACAAGTTTCTGTATTTCCTTCCATTACCCTTCTTTGGAGAGAGTCCTGCTATAGACTCAGGAAAAGTCCTGGATACAACTAAGTAATTCATGATTGCGGACATTATTCATGGAACTGTAGACCTTACAGTGCTGCAAGGGTTATGAGGAGCTGTGCAGAAGAAAGGAAAGGAGGCTCAGAAAGAGGGCGAGTCACGCAGCTGGCGAGGGACAGAACTGGGACTAGAACCTGCGTCTTCTCACAGCCTGTCCCAAGCTCTTTTCACTGCTCTACACTGATAATAAGAAGCCAAAAGCCCATTTTCTTGGGCTAGAAAACTCAGGTCTCCAGTGTGACAGGCCATAGCTTAATGCCTGAACCTTCCGTGCCGAGTTTGGAGTAAATACAGGTCCATCAACTGCCCTGAAGAGACAGCCCTGGGCTTTGAGTCTGGGCCACAGAACATGTAGACCCAGCCGTCAGCACGTGGGGTCGAAGGGAAGGAAGACTGGACTGTTCTGTATTTGGTGTTATTAAAAGCAACTCACATAGTTTCCATCATTCCTAATGGAACCACGTCATTTTACAGACCCAGCCCTTGCTTCAGGCACCCTAGCTAGGAATTCTTGGTGTAAAGAACAACGACTCCAGAATGAGTCTCTTCCAGATCATCCCAAGGAGGAACTCCGCCACCAGGAGTTGCAAAGGCAAGGAAAAGTCACCCTGGCTCTGCCACCCAAGCCAAGTAGGACTCGGCGCCATCCCCCAAACTCTTTAAACAGTCGTTTTAGAGCTACCTTGATTATTTACTGACTCTGCTAGTTTGGACCAACCTGTCCCAGCCTCATGGAGAGGATGAGACCCAATGCAGTGACAGCCCACCCCTCAGTGAGGTAGAGGGCAACAAGTTCATGGCCAGCCTGTGGTGAGTGGTTGTGTTTGGTAGAGGCAATGATAAATCTAAGTGCCCTAAATTTGTTACTAAATTATGTTTGGAGGAGTCTCCCGCTTCCTTCTAAGGAAGTTTCAGATTAGAGCATTCTAAGGAACTCACCTTCTCGGATAGGATGGTGAGTGGCTCCTCTGCTGCTGTCCCGGCTCATACAGGCACCTGCTAGGGAGAGAGGTCACACTGAGAAGGGATGAGGGACTAAGGAGCACATCATTTCCTAAGCATGCACCCTGTCCTGGGTACTTTATGTAGGGAGCCATGTTTGGGGGCCTCTTGTCTTTGGTTTCGTTTGGGTTTTCTCTTCCTAAGGGAGAGACAAAGCCATGCCTATCTTGGCTTAGGCTGAGTGGTCTGTAGAAGAGCTTGGGAGAGGGGACAATTTGGAATCCCTGAAAGAGAAAGAGATATAAGGACCTGGAGGGCAGATGCTGGAAACAGCTCCGATCTAGTACTCCTGGGGCTCATTCGCCCCTAGCAAGCAGTTGGATAAGACAACAGAGAGTTGTCGGTGTGAGCACCACACTCTCATGGCAGGCCTCCTGGGCAGGAGGGTGCTCAGATAGCTTGTGACCCAGGGGGCGAGCCCGTGAGCCTACTAAACGAGTGGAAGGAGTGCCCTGCTCTCTCACCACACCCAGGTAGCGGCAGGAGCAGAGGAATCAGGCTACACCAAGCTGGAAGCAGAAGCACCAGTGAAAGCAGCACTCCTATGCTTGGGCAGCCCCTTGTCTTCTGCCTGGCAGTTTCCAGGCTCCCATGTCTGAACAGCCATCACCTCACGAGCAATGCTTTAGTGCCCTGGCGCGCTGCTCCCTACAGCCCGAAGCTTTGCAGCCTCACACAGCTGACACTAAAAGGTAGGCAGCCTAGACCCAGGGCTTTGCCACTATGGTGGACACTGCCAGACCCAACGAAAGAGAGAAGAAGCAGACAGAGGTAAGCGAGCTTTAGAAAATAGAATCTGCCTAAATTAGCATGTGTTTGGGGGTGTGCAGGTAGGGAACTGGAGCCCAGGTCTCTGACTTGAGCAATGAGCCATTGGCTGGTGGTGCCATTCGCCAAAACAGAGAAGCCAAGGAGATGTATGGAGGGTTCAGGTTTGAACCTGGGGAGTTGGAGATCCTGACATCCCTTAAACGAAACATCCAGGAGACAGTCCCGGGATTAGACTTGAGATTTGTCAGCATATGTCAGTGAAAGGCCTAGGGAGAGTACCTGGTGAGAAGACACGGCTAAAGCCCCAGTCCTTGAACAACAGCTGCACTAAAGGCCTGGGCAGAAGAAAAGGTGTCTAAGAAGGAGAGCCCAAGAATCGGGATGGAAACAAGTAGGGTGAACGGGGCCTGGGGGGTCAGTCTCTGTCCACGTGACTGGCAGCTGCAACCACTTCCCGGTGTTACTGTCCTAGCATTTGGGCACGGTTTCGTTGACTCTTTCTTTTATTCCAAGCACTTCTATAATCACAACTTATTTTTCTTTGTTCCTTAATGAAATCTTTTAGATACAGAAGTAATACATGATCATGGTAACAAGGCAAATAAAACAGAGATGTACGGGGGAACTATCAGAAAAAAATACTCCTAAACCTCTTAGCCCCTACCACACATGCACGCGCGCACACACACACACACACAAGCGCATGTCACAGGCTTACACATCACATGCACACAGACACACATAACACACACACGCCATGCACACACATATGCGCACACACAGAGGTTCGTTTTTTGCTTCACATTTCACACAAATGGGAAACCATACCTATTATTTAGAGAATTTTTTTCGCACAATGTATCACGGAGCTATATATTTATATATTTCGTTCTCTTGTTGACTGCTGTCTAATGGTCTGTAGTTTGGCTGCACCAATATGTTTTTTTCATTCCCAAATATTCTTGAGATCACACTCTATGTTATGATCCTCTTTTTTCACTTAGTATTAAATCAATCCCCCATGTCATTAAACACACTTTGTAAATATAATTTCAATGACTACATCATAGTCCAGAATATGAGTATATCATAATTTATTTAACCATAATTTACTTTCTGCCAATTTGGGCTATTAAAAATAATACCATAATGAACATTATAGAGCATTAAGCTATGTCCACATTTCTGGTTATTTTCTTTAGGCTATGAACACTTTTTAGAGTCTTTGTCCAACTTACCAAATTGCTTTTTCTAGAATAACTGTAACAATCTGTGTTCCCACTGGCAATGATTGAGAGGTGCTCCCCGCATCTTTTCTTAAATGTTTATTAATTGGTTAGATAAAAGTGGCGTTTTATCACTTTAATTTGCATTTCAGGTGATTCATGAGGTTAGCTTTGTTCAAGTTCATTATCTGTTTGTAATTCTTAAGGAGCTGCTCACGGGCACCCAGGGCCCTCCATTTCTAAATCAGCCCTTCCTCTTTCACCGAGGCCCTACCTCAGATGCTTCTTTCCCACCCTGGGCTCCAGCATGGCCCTCTGCTTCCTGGGTCTGCATCCCTGCCGTCGACTCACAAGCTTCTCATTCCCTCCTGGGTCCCAGACCTGGTCTCTGTCATGGCTTCTGTACCTGGGGGTGCCCTTGCTCAACCTCCCTGAGCACCCCTGCCCTGGAGAACCGAACACAAGCCTAGAATTTTCAAGCAGGCTGCCAGGGTCCAGCATCATACTAGGGTCAGTGCTGACCTGGGGCTGACACAGCCAGGGCCCTTCCTGCCCTGCCCTGGGCCCAGGGAAATGGAGGGCCGCCGCTGGGGCCTTACCGGTTGCGACTTTGTACAACTCTGTCTCATCTTTTCCTTTCCCATTTTCCTCCTCTCCCCATTATTCCAACTCAGGCTTTAATTTTTCACAAATGATACAATTTGGTGGTTTGGGGTTTCTGCAGGAGAATTTCTGTGATCCTCTGAGCACTGGGACCTGTTTGCCCTTGTTAGAGAAGAGGGACTCTGGACGCTCTGCAGACCCCGTCAGGCTGTGGTAATAAGCAGGGGCTGTTTGAGCTGCGAAGTGTAAACCTGGTCCTTCTTAGTGAAACTTCGCAGAAATCCCACTGGAGGTTTTTCTGCCCCTGCCCTGTCTACTTTCCTTCATAATGATAAATGGCTGAAAAGAAAACTATCTAATCTCCAAACTGCTCGCTTTTTTTCTCCTCTTTCTTCAAGGAGAGAAAGAAGAACATAGTCACATAAAACAGAGTCCTTCATCGCCTGCTTCTCAGGAGACAGTTCTTTCCCTTTTCATCCCAGGCCTGTTTCTGATCTCTGATGGGCTCGCATTGAAAGCTCTGGCCGGCCTCTCTAATCAGCTGCGACAGACGACAGACGCTGCAGTTGCTTGGGTTGCCCATCGAAATTGAACTGATTACCCGGCCCCTTTGCCATTTTGTTCTGCACACAATTGCTTAATAGCTGTCACCTTGGCTTTCAGTTCCAGCCGGCTGCAGGCTGACTGGTTCCCATTACTCGGGATGGCCAGTGCAAGTTCATCACCTTTACAGGATGTCCCTGATTGATTCCGTATGCCTCGGAGACCTGTAATGTATTTGCATAGGAGGGAGCATGGCGTTGTTGGGGGACGGACTAGAATGCTCTCGGCTGCAGGACTCGCCATATTTGAATCATTACCCGGGCTTCTTGTCAGGAGTCTGGCCTCTGCTGACATAGCTACTAATGAATTTGTAAATTTTTAAAAAATACAAAACAACCCAGCCTGTCCTAACCTTTGCTGTCGCCACCTGCTGCCTGGGTGGGGACGGCCAACAGAATCATGCTTTTCCTGCCTGAGCCAGTGCTGGTCTTTTGAAATGACAGTCTCTCCCTCCCCGCTCCCTTCTCCTGCCTGCCAAGCGGGAGAACTGGGGCTTGGAGGGGGACATCTTTCAAGTGAAATCCTTTGCACTGGGAACTACTTCAATTAGACAGCAGGGGGAATGTTAACATGCCCTCCGGCCTTTTAAGTGGGTTTTAATTTTATGTTGTAAGATAAGACACTGCAAGGCTGGGGCTGCTACTTCTCCAGCAGGCTCCATTAGTGGGGCGAGCCGAGGCCTCTTGACCCCCTGAGGCCCAGCCAAGACTGGAAGTTGGTTTGGTTTTTTAACAATTTGTCAGTCTGACCCAGCTTCTCTTTCATTCTCCTTTTTGTTGTTCCAGGCTCTCCTGTTGTTGGAGGGCAGCTGGGTAGCTGAGCTGCAGCTGAGAGCCTAGCCCCCTCTCCCCAAGCGGCCAGGCCTGGGCCGGAGAGCAGTGCCTGGGGGGAGGGGGGGCTGCCTGTCTATGGCCTCACAGCTGAATATTCATCGTTTCCCCCCCCCCCCTTCCCAAGCAGGGCACTGTAGAAGCAGACACTTTTCATGTGGCAGGTTTCTGGCCCGATGATGTATGACCTGTTGGCGCTACTGAATGGTGCCCTTTGTTCCAGGGTATCCCATGTGCCCCCTTTTTATTGACTTGTTGATTCAGAGGGGCAGGAAAGTTCCACAAATCCCACTGCAGGCCCTGCTCTCTAGCCATGCCCAGGTGGGGAAGCCCAAGGACCTCATGCTTCCCAGAAAGCTGGTAGGAAGATAGGGGCCGCCTAAAGGCAGAATATCCCCTAAGAGACAGCTTTCTTTACCTTGGACTCAGGCAACTGTGTGCCTGGAGAGAGCCTGGGAAGCCACATCTAGCTCCCAGCCCTCTGTCTGGGGTTCTAGAAAGTGTGGGGTATCCTGGAATGCAGGCTTCACCCAGAAAGAAAAGAGCAAAGCAGGTGTGAGTCAGGAAGAGCCCACCCCTTCCCTGAACTCTAAGCCAGGTTCAGTTAAGTTTTTCTCTGTGACCAACTAGCCCAAGATGGGAGCCAACAGCCAAGGAGAGAAGGAGAAGGAGTTTGGCCTCTTTCTGCAGGAAGAAGTCTCCCCAGAGAGCAGACCTACAGCCACAGGAAAGGACTTGGGGGAAATAGATGACAAGGT
Source organism: Ursus americanus (assembly GCF_024610735.1). NCBI lineage: Eukaryota > Metazoa > Chordata > Mammalia > Carnivora > Ursidae > Ursus > Ursus americanus. The sequence goes on from NC_142149.1 coordinate 33,345,405, forward strand.
TGACTTTTTACCTAACAGGAAACCTCATCTTCATCCTGATGAAGATGAGAGTTTAAAGAACGCCCTTATCCTTGCTTTCTCTTTTCCTGGCTTCCCAGACCAGCCTGCTGTAGAGACGGTGGGTGACAATGAGCAGCTTTAGAAAAGGAGCTATGAGGGGAGGGGGCAAGAGGCAAAATGTTGTAAGGGGGGAAACCCAACACACTTTCCCACACTAGCTTCTCATCTAATCTAATAGGGTGAACCTGGACTGAATTTCATTTCCCCTTTTCCCACTCCATCTTATGGCCAAGATTTAGGGATCTGGCTGAGGAGTGGGAAGCAGAGGTCTCTGCCAGGCCTTGATTCCTTTCTCCGGGGGGCAGATGGCTGATGAGCTCAGACATTTGACCTCTCCAGGAAGGCCCAGGCTCTCACTCCAACCTGCTTTTCAGTTCCTTGTCTGAAGAAGCCACATAAATCCCACCAAGAATTCTCTACTTGTAAGACCACCTTCCCTAAATTACCGGGCTGTGTGTAGACTACTAAAAGGGGACAGATTCTGGTGTACTGCCTGCCTTGCCCTTCTGGGGTCTTTGTGGGCCCTGGAGTCATCTGGGGAATATCATAAGATCAGAGGTACAGTTGTTCTGTTGGCTCTAAATTCCTTCACTCGAGGGTCAGAGGCTCCATGGTATAAATGCTCAGAGGCACAGAAAAAAAATACCAGCAAAAGGGAGGCTGAGAACCATTGCTGAGCCAAGAAATGACAAGTCAGTAGTAAAGAGCATCCACACACTTCACAGTTGTAAAATGGCTTTATGTTCCGATATGTAAAATAAAATGTCCACGCTATATAACAAAACACTTGAAGTTCCATATCCCCTGTTGGCTATTGTGTCTTCTAATAAAGTTTAATCTGTGGTGTGTGTGTTTATATATATATATATTTATTTATTTATTTATTTATTTATTTATTTATATTTATATATTTATTATTTATTTATATGTTTTATCTAAACCATTCTTAGTTTTTAACATCAAATGTGTAATAAAAATTTAAATAGATGTCTTTCCAAATACCCCCTCCAGCGTTCATTTTATTAAGTTTATTCATTTGTAAAAAGCAAAGCTGAATTTGACATGTGGCCTGCATTTGTGAGAGACAGAGAGAGAGAGAGAGAGAAAGATTTATTTATATAATATATAAATAGCTATTCAGCATGCAAAGAGTTTAGTGATTTCCCAAATTTGATTACAGAGTTCACACCAGCCCCATGGATGGTCTGGTGACGTTCAACACTAAAGAGCTGGGCTGGGGACTCCACGATCCGCCTCATGGAGAATTATCCTTGCTTCTCTGAGCTCCCTGGCTGAATTTACTGGAAGGAATGAATGTTTTCTCAATTCTTGTTTTTATTTCTGTTGGGCTTTCTTGCTCCAGAGGCGAGGATTTTCTGGGAGCAGAACAGGCTCTGCCTGGCAGCAGCTCCAGTGTGGTCTTCTGGGGACTTTGCCAGGTGAATTGTGTTTCGTAATTGCCAGTCCTCAGATGCAGATGGTGCCTGAGAGGCTGAGTCTTGTACACCAGAGAGAGTGAGAAACTGCATGTCGGGGGCTCAGGGGAAGGGCTTTGTACCATAAAAGAAAACCTGAATGATGACAGAGATGCTATTGGCTGCATTTTCCCTCCTCTTGAAGGAAAAAAAATTTTTTTAATACCATCAAGTGGCACTTAGCACATGACCTTCTCTGAAAGTCATCCCTCAGTCCTCGGGAGTCCAGGGATCGATTTCCAGACCACTGACTGAGCCGTCAGCTCCACTCCCAGAGCGCGCTTTGTGGCTTAGCGGAGCGCGTGTCTCGGGTCGTCTCACAGAATCTCCAGAGGCCAAAAGAGTGGGCCCCCTGTTCCCCAGACAAGATTTCCAGCTTTTCTTGCTAACAGAAGGCCAGGAACTCAAAGACGTGCACAGAGCCCTCCCACCCCAGCAATGAGAGTCTTCCCCAACCTTCCCTATGAGACAGACCTCACCACCTGGCCCCTGAGTAAATCAAAGATTATATTATCAAAACCTCTAAATAACTCACATGAACTCTCCACTCCCGTCCCAGCCATGCACCTGTCAAGAGACGTGAGATAACAGTGGACCCAGGTCCTGCAGCCCAAATCACTTCTTAGATAATTGTGGTTTTCTTCCTTGTCATGGCCTCAGCTGTATGTCAGAAGGTGGATGCTCTCCAAACGTACGCACGGACACACGGACACATACACGCAGGCACACACGCAGACACCCCACCCTTTGAAGTACCTTCCTGTGTTTCTCGGTAGCGCAGGCCACCCACAGAGGTTAACACTGGATCAACATGGTCCTGGGGCTGTCGACAGACAGGGGAGTCATCCGTCAGTCCAGTTGTCTACAGTTCCCATTCCTGAATGATACTGTAAGGAAGCTTCCCGGGACAGGGAGAAGCTCTGAGAGTAGAGGAACTCATTGGCAGCATTCAGGTGTGGAGAGGGAGGCTTCCTCTCGCACACGGCAGGGAGGCCGCGCTCCCTGGGGAAGGAGGCGGTGGGCCCCCGCTCCCGGACCTGAGACTGTGCGAGCTGATTATAGACGCCGAAGTGGGTGTTGCCCGGCGGCTGGGAGCTCTGCGCCGAGATAGTGGGCAGCCGAGGCATCATAGTGGTGGCGGTGAAGTGCGTGGGGAAGGACTGGTAAGGCACAGTCTCCATTGTCTGAACACTGTAGCTTGTGTACGGGGAGACCGACGTCCACATGTTACAGCTCAGGGGGGGTGGGGGCAAGTCGTCCACCCCGGACACCCCGGCAATCTCGGGCCCCGAACCTGAGTACATACAGGCTTCTCTTGGGGTCACCTCACTGCAATAGGAGGGGCTCAGCATCTGTTGGTCGTAGGGAGGGGGAGAACGGAAATAATGATCCTCTCCCACGGCAGGGGGCGCTTCCAGATAGGCTCGCTTGCAGGGTAAGTCCAGATGGCGGGCACTGTCTGCTGGAAGACAAGGAAACCTTCAGGAAGAGCCATATTCCACCAGCCCAGGGCCCCGAACCCTCCTTTTGGATGCTGAGACGGCCCGCCATTGTCATTCAGGCCTTGCCCTTGCCCGTGTGGCCATGGCACCAGCTACAGCTTTTAAAAGGTGGCAGCAGCCAAGAAGTGGTCAGATTATGGACCCTGCTCACAGGCCACGGGGGACACCACATCAGTGGACACCGAGTGATGTGGTTAGCCAGGCGGCGTATAGCTTTCATCCTTTGCCACCCTGACTCTTGGGGATGGGAAGAGGCCTTAATGTGCACTGGCATTCTTAGGCGAGGCCCACCCTGGCCAAGGAAAGTGGAGGCATTTGCCAGGCCAAACTAGGCCCAGAGGCCACATCTGTCTGAATTAGCCAGAAAATTAAAGCCACAATGTTTCTGCCTTAATCCTCAGCTCCCAGGAAGGCCTTAGCAAGCCAAAGCTACTCGCAGGCACATTCCTGTTGCTTTTAGAAGAGGAAGCAAACCCTGCATGTGTTCAAAGGAGTCCCAGCAGACTGTTATTATGCAGATTCCAACATAACAGTGTTTACAAAATTAAGAAATGGAGCTGATAATAAGTAAAAGGTGACTTGGACTTTTAAGGCTAAGCTGATACTCTCTTTGGGGAAAGATGTCATCAGCTGCCCCAAACCACATATGTGTGTCTTTCGATGTCCTCAACCATGAGAGCTTGACTGTCTGGAGTGGCACATCCTCCCCGGGGACTCAGGGACGACCCAGGCCTGAGAACTTGGCAACAGCCCACTCAACAAACTGAAGGACACTCGTCCAATGGCTTCACTTGGCCTCCCTCCTCTGTTTTCTCTAGGGGTTCATTCTGGGAGCTGTGTGTGTACGCAGGGCAGAGTGGCCTGGGGGTGAGTGGACCTGCACTCACCTCTCCCCTCCGCCCCTCTGGAAGCATCTCCCCTGAAGAGGAGGAAATTGGCCCTCTCTCTTACCCAGCTCTCTCGTTATCCCTCATTCATCCCTCCTCTCTATCTTCTCTCTAAATTCCTCCTTTCTCTCAAGAACATGAAGCTCTTGGACTTGGAAAGTGGCCCAGTCACTCGAGGTCAGGAGTGAGCAAACTTGCTCTGGAAAAGGCCAGATAGTAAATATTTTAGGCTCTGTGGACCGAAACGGAATCTTGCAGCCATTTGACCCTGCTGGTGTCACATGAAAGTGGCTACAGACAGCAGGTAAACAAATGGGTGTGTCTGTGCTCCAATACAATTTATTTGTGGATATTAAAATTTGAAATTCATGTAATTTAACATATCATGAAATAGCCATCCTTTGATTTTTTTTTTCAACTCTTGAAAAAATGTAAAACCATTTTTTATGGCTCACAGGCCAAACGAAACCAGACAACAGTCCAGATTTGGATCAAGGGCCACAGTTTGCTGACCCCTGTTCTAGGTCATTCGTTCTAATAGGACTGGAGCAGAGGGTACGCAGAGCTCTACCAGCTGCTCCCTTGGAGCTAGGTGGAAAGAACATTCTGGATTCTAAGGAAAAGTCCCCAAACTCATTCCCAAGAGAATTTAAGGGGCCCTGAGAGTTCTTCTGGTATAAACAGTAATCATCTATATTATAGATGGAGAAATTGAGACCAGACCCAGTATCAGAGCATAGATGCTCAGGGCTCCTCTCCTTCAAAGAAAAAGAAAACAGTTCTTCTGTCTGGCTTCCCGGCCCCCAATCTACATCCACATAGCTGATTTCCATTCTTAAGACGCCTTTGCAGATCCTGGTATGATGAGGTGGGGAGCCTGTTCTCATGACTCTGGGTCACCCCTGCTTTAGGATTGAGGGTGCTTTGATAAATGACAGCCCCAATCCCCACACCTCTGGACCCTGAGGCTTTGGCCTCCTCCCAGGCTTAAAGACCAAGCCCACCTGACTTTGTGTGATCTGCCCACCCCTCGAAGGCTCTGAAAGCAGTGGCTGTAAGGAGCCCCTGGCACTGGGCAAGGGTAGCAACCGGGGTCCTGGGGACACCAAGGCCATAAGCTGTCTGTGAGGATTCTGAAGGCTGCATTACAATTAAGAATCAACATCCCGGCACTAAGACCGGCCACGGCCGCTAAGCTTCCGGGCCACACGATAACCAGGTGTGCGTGTGTGTGCGTGCGAGCCCACACAGGTGTGCACCGTGCATGTTCGCACGTATGGTGGGGAGTGTAGCAAGAGCTTTACCGCACGTCTGACCCTCTAGGGCTTCCAGACTAGGAGAGAGCTACCTCGTCTTTTCAGGCAGTGATAGAAGAGGCTGGAGTCCCTCTGGGCCGGGAAGGCATTGAGGGGAAGGTCCTGGGGCTCCGCTGCAGCAAACTGCATGTGAGCCCCATTCTCATACTGGTAGTGCTGGAGCGCCTGGTGGGCACCGTGCAGGGGGCTGACGTCGGGCTTGGCTGAGAGCTGGGTGGAGACGAGCCTCTGCCTCATGATGCTTTTGGAGATCACAGGATACTCTTTGCTGGAGAGGTGGGGAGGGCAGTGACGGGGAGACAGGAGGAGAGTAAAGATACTCTGAGGGTTACCGGGTCTGCACCCCACCCCCAGCCCTGCCCCCGCCCCGCCCCGGGCCAGGCAGCCCCACCTCTGCAGCCGGGCCACACGCAGGTCACTGTCGTCACTGCCCCGGAATCCCTTGGCAAAAGGGTTGTTCTCAATTTTCAGCTGTGTGATCTGTCAGGAGAGGACACACAGAGTCACGGGGGTAGAGGACTGGGCTGGCTGCTGGCCCTCCTCCCCTGTCCCAGACCATTCTGAGCTCCTGGCAGGGTCCTGGGAAGGTGCACACCCCAGCCCTCGGCCACCCTGCACTCCCCATTCACGGCTGGCTCCTTGCTGGCTTCCGTCCATTCTACTCCCTGCGGACCTCCTGATTCTGTCTCCTGTTCTCCTGCCCCACCGGGCTACCTGCGTGCCCCTAACAGCTTCCCACCCGTGTCACCCCGTCCAGTGCATCAGCCACCTCAGCTTCCGAGGGGCCGTACTCAATGCAAATCTGACTGTCACTCTTCTGGCTGAAATCTGCCACAGCCTACGGCCCTTCCTCACGCCCCCAGCCCACCTGGCCAGTCCCTTGCACGATGTGACAAGCTCCCTGAGAAGGGCAGCCTGGGCAGAGGCAGAGAGACAGGGGAGAGTGGCCCATGCAGGGATCCGGAGGCTATTTGGGGGCCGTCAGGCTGGGGAAGGGCTGTGGCAGGGTGGGAGATAGACCCCTCTGGCCACCAGCTGACACGCTCAGTCTCCTGGCCCCCACACAGCTGACCGTGCCCTGAGGCTCCTTTCCCCATTCTTTCCCTTTTTCCTGGCAGGCCCAGAATCTGACCTTTGAATCCCACCAGGGCAAAGAAGGTTATAGAAAGAAATGGCCTAACACTCAAGCCACGAGGCAAGCTCCACACTCTTGGTTCTTACGGTTGCCAACTTTGTCCCCTCCCCATAGTTATTCACACTAGAGATTTAGGGGTCTGGTCTCTCTTCCTGCTCAGCATTTGCTTTCTCACTGCTCTGGGGGACAGTCCAGGTGTCCGAGGCCCCTCCACCTCGAGCATGGGGGCTTCCTTTCCTGTCTCTCTGTGGTGGCACAGAAATGCCAGGCAGGGTCAGTGGTGGGGGCTGGGGGGCGGCTGTACCTTGTGATTCTGGTAGGAGGTCACGGAGATGAAGGAAGTCTCCGGGAACACATGGGTGCAGAAGGCTGTGTTTTTGGAGCCGAAAGCATTGTTCTCATCAGCCTTCACGATGTGCAGCCGTGGCTGGTACTTGTGCATGGAGTTGAGGATGATCTGGAAGAGAAGAGTCTCTTTCTGAGCTCCAGGTCCCCACCCTATTGTCCCTGGTCTGTTACCTGGCCTTGGGCTGGCTTTCATTCTCCTAAAAGCCCAGGTTCCAGGGCCTGATAGTGCGACAGGCCAGAAAGGTGCTAATGCTCCCAAGCGAAGAAGCAGGTCCCTGGGTCCCAGCTCAGCCTCCATGGTCCCTACTCAGCCTTTCTGCTCCAGAACCAATGCCTGGCCCCAAGACCTCAGCACAGCGTAGCAGGTGGAATTCTGAGCTGTAGGCAAAGGTCCAGGGTGTCATTGACCCGCTGTGTGACCTCGGGCAAGTCACTGGACTTCTCTGAGCCTCGGTTTTCATATTTTTGTAAAAGAGGATCCTCATACATAACTAACCTCCCTCGGGTTTCCCCGCTCTAGCTGCGCCTTCACCCTGCTGCTCCCGCTCCCCTCCTGCCTCTCCTCCTCCCCCCACTGCCGTGTGACCTGCCTTTCCTAGAGATGCCTGCGCGGGTATGCAGCATGGGGGAGCAGCTGAGGAAAGTGTCCTGCTCCAACCTTTTTCATCCGTTTCCACATTTGCAGAGGCCTGCTGAAGGGGCTCGGGGAGACCCAGACGCATCCTGCCCTCAGACCTGCTCAAGGCTGCTCACCGCCCAGAGGGAAGCTCCATCATGGGCTTGAGTTCCAGGTAGCAAGGGAAGAGAGAGCAAAGTTCCAGAAATAATGCCAGAGACGGCCAGAGGCCCCACGCACCTATGGGCCCTTGAGGGTGCCTGGGGTTGGGGTGGCGTCGCCACACCCGGCCAGAAGAGCCCAGGACGTTTGTTCCCAGAGCCCTGGGAGAAACACACAGTAGTTGCCGCCCCAAACCTGCTCCATTCGGCCGTGCCCCACGGTAGCGGCTGCATCAGGTGCCGTTAAAATGTATTTTTTATCGTTGACATTTGCCAGACGCCCTCTCCGTTGGAGGCAGGACCAGGAATTTGGGGCATTTTATCAGCACTGCTGCTTTTGTTAACCCTTTGGCTCCTATCCTGGCTGGGCAAGGCTGGCCTGGCCCTCTGGCCCCATTACTCTCTGAGCTCCTTTCTCTCCTTCCTTTCCTTCTAGGAGTGCCCCTTCCTGGGCTAGCCCACCCTTCCCAGTTCCCAGATTAAACCTCTGGGTGACCAGAGTGCCAAAAGAAGGGCCGGAACCAGGCTCTTCCAGGGCAAGCCAGGGCAGAAGCGTTAGTCTGGGAAAAGGTGCCACATTCAGCACAGCCTGGGGACAGAGACAGCCCAGAGGGCAGGCGTGGCTGACAGTAAGGGGCTCAGGAGCTGGGCCGTGGCCTCTGGCCTTCCCTGGGCTCCTCGGTTTGGCTGGGTCACCCCATCCAGCAGGAACCAGCTTTTCTGCCCTCTGCACGGGCTGTGCCCCCCTCAGCCCCCAGAGACAAATCTCTGGACCCTCTCAGGGCAGGTACAGGCACCCCGAACCCCCAGCCATGTCCTGTAACTGGGGACCCACTGCCCAACTTGGAGCCTTCCAGATAAACAAACTCAGAGTGGACATAAGTTCTGCCTTGGGAGGCCTCAATGGACATCCGTTTCCAGGAGGCTGGGGAGAGGGGATGAGTGTTGGGAAACACCTCCCAGTCCCCTTAGGTTACTCTGTCACCCCGCACTGCCCCCAGCTGCAGGAGCCCACAAAGGACACAAGTTCCCAGAAGACCTGGAAACTAAATACCTGGGAGGTGGCCTAGATGCCTCCAGAAGTCCCCAGAGTCCCTCCCACCTCTGGGCCTTTTCACATGCAGTTCCCTTTCCTTGATCTTCCTTTCCCCTTATCTCTCACCTTCTAGGGTTATCATCTCAAGGCCCAACTCTTCCAGGAAGCCTTCCCAGATCACTGGGTCCTGTTGTGAACCCCTGATTCTGAAACTTCCTCCCCACACATTGTCTACTTGGCTGTTGTGTTGCTTCCTAGTGGTTTCCTGTTTCTGCTTGTCTCTTCAATTAAACTGTAAACTCCTCAGAAGAAAAAGAGAAAGGGCCATATCTTTTACTCCTTTTGTACCTCTGGGCTCCTTTACCCCAAGACAGGAACTAGTAAGTGCAAGGCAGGCTTACAGGAGTGGGAAGACCTGGGACATGACCGCAAATTCTCTGTCCCTTCCTCTCCTACCTTCCTTTGCTCGCTAGAGACAAGGTAGCCTCTAAGGCATTTTCCAGGTCAAAACAAGAGATTAAACCTGCGCACAGACCACCTCTCGGTGAGCACCGGCATGCTGCGGCCCCCCGCACGGGACCAGGCCCTGGCCACTCCGGCTCTCTGAGGGCGGGGAGAACACAGACGGTGGACTGACAGACCTAAGCAGACGCAGGCACCTACGCAGTGAGGGGGACTGTCCCCTAAGGATGCCTTCAGACAGGTCACAGCACCCACCGTGCTCCTCTGCCACCTGGGCGTCCTGGGCTGTATCGGTCCGGCCAGAGCCCGGGTATCATCAACCCCCTGCTCCTCACGGTCCTCACTTCCAGGTCCAGTCAGCGGCCAAGTCCCGTGACTCCATCCACAAGATCAAAGCCGCCCCATTCCCACTGTCCAGCCCCGATTCAGGCCCCCTCATCTCTCTCTGGGTTTGGGACCACCTCCTCCCTGTCTCCATCTCCATTTTCACCTGCTACACATCAGATCAGGTCACTCCGCTGCTTAGAACCTTCCAGTTCATCCAGGAAGATTATCCGTTTCCTTTGTATTTCCTCCTCTTTCCTCCCAAGTTCTCCTCTCCCATTCCTGCCAGCATTTAGAGCTCAGTAAATGTCTTATATTCATAATGCCACCTTTGATGGTTTCCTTTTGCCCCTTGGAATAAAGGCCGAACTCCTTGGCCTATCGGACAAGGTCCTCCATTGACTGAGGTGGAGAGATTGCCAAACACACCTTCTAGGGGAAGGACCCAGACTGGCTGGCAGGGAAACCTGGGAAGAGAGAAAGTGCCAGACCTGCAGGGGCAGGGAGGAGCCACTAGGGGGTGCATCCCAGACACAGAGAAGTCAGGAAGGGTCCAGAAGCTTCTGTGGATCTCTGCTCAGCAGCTGCAAGTCTTGAGCAAGCTATTTCCCTCCAGTCATTCAGGTCCCCATCTGTAAAGGGAGGCCTTCGACTAAGAAGTGGTCCCAAACACCCTCCTAACACGGACAGTCTGGAAGCTGGACAGGTGTCTGGAAGAAAGTCCCAGTCATGGAACCAACGCAAATTTCAACTGGCGCCTCAGCCCCAACAGCCCAGGAGAATGTGAAACCAACTCTGTGACTCACACCTGGCTTTACTCGGAAGTTCCTCAGGCGCCACATTAATCTCTTTTGCCAGAGTCTCACATTTATGTTTGTGGCAGAGGATGTTGGGCCAAACGGACCAGCCACGTCAGAAAACCCCACTACATGACTGGTCCCGTCATTGTTTTACAGAAATGGGATTCATTATGTTCTGGCTACAATTCAGAAGCCTGTTCTATTTTAACAACTGTGATAGCGCCAGAGATCCATCTCCCCGGGAGATTGCCCTAGCGTGCTTGGCCAATGAGGTCCAGCTTGATCTGCATTAGAATCACAGCACATTAGGACATAGAGAGGCAGACCACAGAAATCATTCAAGTCCGACCTCCTAATTTACAGATGAGAAACAGGAGGCTTGTAGAGGGAACATGACTTGCCCAAGAACCCACAGCCGGTTGGAGACAGAATCCTGAGAAGATTCCAGATGGCCTCTCAGAGAGCACACCCTGCTCACAACAACATGCTCAGAAATTAATAATAAAGTGTCAACCCCACACTGCAGAGACGAGGATTCACCAGGCCCTAACGTCCATCACAGAACACAGTGTATCTGGATGCTAGCCACCCAAGTGTGACTGATGTCCATTTCGTCATAGATTAAAACCAGATTTTCCCCTGCCTCAGAATTTTACTTTCTAAGACTACCTTCTCCTTCATCCTGCTTATCCTCTCCAGTCCTGCAAAGAGGTAAGGACAGAGACAGGATCTACGGTTTACACAAAAAGAGGAAAAAACGGAGACCCAGAAAGGTAAGTGATTGGCTGAAAGAATATCCAAACTAGACCTGAGTCAGGCCGCCCATTAGCCAACTCCCGAGGCCTTGGCCAGATATGCCTCAGGCCTCACTCCCCCGGCAGCAGCCCAGGGGCCCGGCAAGCTTTCTGCTTTCTCTCACAGACACTGCAGTGTTTACGGAGCGTAGCCTATGTGCCAGGCCCTGTGCGGAGGAGCGTACGCCTGTCGAATAAGTACTCTTTACAACAACCCTATAAAGTAGGCATTATTTGGGGGCGCATTCGGCACAGACGAGGGACTGCGGCTCGGGGAGGTGAAGGCATTTGCCCAACTTCAGCCAGCCAGTGGGAGGCGGAGCTCGAACTGGCTCTAATTCCTGAGCCTGAGCTCTTACGCGTGCCTGGCTGGGGAGCACCAGGCCTGCTCGGGAGTTGTACGGGGCATCTGTATCTCCCAACGCACCCTGCAAGGGCTCAGCACACACAGGGTGCAGCAAATGTGGGAGACAAAGAGGAAAAGAGGGAGATCAATAGCCCTGGGTCCCCACAGACAAGTTGACAGCATAAGCTTTGGAGGAAGGTCAGCCCCTGGCGGAGGACATGACTTCTCTGGCTAAATCCCACCCCCGTCAGTGGGTTCCGTCATTCACTTACTGTTACCAGCACCCACTATGCCAGGCCCAGTGCCAGGCACTAGGGTACAATGGTGATTTAAAACCTTGTGGTTTCCAATCTAGCAGGGAAGTCACACAGTCATCCAAAAATCAGGCAAAAGTAAGTAGTGAGAAAAGGTACTGGAACAAAGACTACATTTATCTTTTTATTTATTTATTAATTTTTAAAGTTTATCAACTTTCTATCTTCTTCTTTTGTTTTACGATTTTTTTTTTATTTGTCAGAGAGAGAGAGAGCACAAGCAGGGGGAACGGCAGGCAGAGGGAGAAGCAGGCTCTCCGCTGAGCAAGGGGCCTGATGTGGGACTCGATCCCAGGATCCTGGGATCATGACCTGAGCCGAAGGCAGACGCTTGACTGACTGAGCCACCCAGGCTTCCCAAGACTACATTTATAATAGTGATGACCAAGATGAAATACCTAACCGAAAATGTGTAGATCCTGATGAAGAGAAGTTGGAGACACTTTTGAAAGACAAAAAGCAGGCATCAGCAAAGAGAAAGGCATTCCTATCCATCCTCCTTAAGTCAATTTATAATTTCGAGGGTTTGTAATAGAAATACAAATAAGTGTCTTTTTCAATACTATATGCTGATCCAAAGTTCCTATGAAAAAATAGATAAGACGAGCCAAGAAAACTCTGCAAAAGAAGAGCAATGGGGGACCAACCCTGCCAGACACTAAAACCTATCATGGTCTCAACAGCAAAGGCACTGGCACAGGAATAGACACAAATTCATATGGGGATTTAGTTTAGAGAAATAAGGCATCTGAAGCCAGGGGGGAAAGAGAACCAGTCAATTATTGGTGTGAGGACAACTGGATAGCTCTTTAGAAAAAAAAAAAAAGTTGGATTCACACCTCCTGTTGAATGCCAGAATAAATTCCAAAAGGATCAATGGTTTAAATGTAAAAATAAATCCATAAAATACTAGAAGAAAACACAAGAACTTTTCCTTCTAAGTGAGGAGTGGGTAAGGGCTTTCAGCTACTCAAAATCCAGAATCCATAAGGAAAAGAGCAATACAGTCAATCAAAAACTTCTGTGTGGGAATAACATTATAGGCAAAGTCACAAAGCAAACGGCAAACTGAGAAAACATACGAGCAATTCCTATCATACAGAGGGGCTAAGTCTTCCCCATTTATACACGCTCCTAGAATGGGTAAGTGCTCGAAAATCTGAGAGAAAAATGAGCAAAGGGTAAGGACAGCAGTTCACAGAAGAGGAAAAAAGACGTTTACCTTCACTCAGAATAAAGGAAATACAAATGGAAACTACAGCTATCTAGAGTTCTCCGGTCAGACTGGGAAAAGCCCACACGTCTCCACCGCGTGCTGGGGAGGCTACAGCGGTGCCGGGAACCCACATCAGCACAACTCATGGAGGGCGAAACCACAAACTCCAAACCCAAACACCCTTTGAGCAAGCAACTCGCCACACAGATGCTTGACACAGGTGAAAAATGACATATGTACCAGTTTAACTGAAAGAGCGAAAATAGGCATCTTCACTTCTTCCGTGAGGACTGGCTACGTGATTAAGGGAACAACCGCACCATGAAATTCTGTGCGGCCGTAAGGAAAGGAATCAAAGGAAGCTGGAGATGAAGGGCGTGATAACCATTTTACACTGTTTACAAAGCCAGGGGCAAAAGCGTTTATAGTATGCTACCTTGTGGTATAAAAGAAAGGACTGAGATTCTGCATTCTGCTAGTATATGCAAAAAGAAATGCCAAAAGGAAACGAGTGACAGTGGTTGCCTGTGGCTGGGCTTGGAAGAAACTGGGTGGATGGGGACCCACAGGAGACAAATGGTTCATTACAGACATTTTTATTTATTCATTGGTTCATTTTTAAAACATGGGACTGTATTACCTATTCAAAAACAAATTTCATTTATAAGTATGAAATTGTGGGGGTGCCTGGGTGGCGCATTTGGTTAAGCGTCCGACTGTGGGTTGGGTTGTGATCTCGGGGTCATGGGATGGAGCCCCAAGGCAGGCTCTGTGCTCACTGCGGAGTCTGCGTAGGATTCTCTCTCCCTCTCCCTCCACCTCTCCCCCCTAAAATAAATCAATAAATCTTTAAATAAATACAATCCTAACCGTGGTAAGTACTAGGACAGAAAGGTGCGTGGCACTCTGGGAGCGTGTAATGGGGACCCTGAACTGCCTCCCCGAAGAGGGACAGCTTGGACCCCAAGGCTCGGCAGTAACTACCTGGGTGAAGAGGCCTGTGCTCAGAGGAGGAAGTAGCACACCAAGGGGACAATGCACGTGCCACTTGGTGGCCAAAGAGCTGCAGCCCACACCCCCAGGCTGGAGCTAACCCAGCCTCTGGAACAGTTAGACTTACTATGCCAGAAATCATAAGCTGGTCTTCCAGGTCAGCAATCTGGGGGTCCTGGGACATAAGAGGTGGTGAGGGCCGTCTCTCTTCTCACACACACAGACACACACACAGACACACAGACACACAGACACACCCCCCTGCAGCCATGGCCTCCCTGCCTCCAGATCAGGAGAAAAGTAAGACCCAGCCATCTCTATGTCCTGCAGCAGGAGGCAGGTCCTACCTCGGTGAGGCCCTCCTCAATTTCCCGAAGCGGCTTCTATTACCATTTCATGGTTACCTGGCCCAGGACCCTGCCGGGGGTGGGAGGGGGTGCAAGTAGGAGGCAAGGGGGGCCTGCCCCTCTCTAGGCAGCAGAACAGAAGTGGAGCTGAATTGGAGCCCTAAGGCAGCAGCTCAGTCCTGCCCAGCCCCCCTGATCCTTTCTGCCCATTCTCTGGCCTTGGGCTTACTCCCAGAAATCAGTGGTCATACCCTGAACCACCCCCACCCCCACCCCCCACCCCCCGCCCAGGAAGCAACAGAGGGCCCTCCTGGACCACAGCAAACACTGCAAGGAGTTTTCGAGGCAGAACCCAGTCCTGGAACCTGTGGGACATGTGGTCTGAGGGGTCCCTGTTCCTGTCTGTAGCACCAGCTGCCAAGCCCAGGCCCTCACTGGGACCCTGGACCCTTCTCCTGGGGAAGGTTGAAATGAAAGGCAACAGCTAAAATCCCCAAGGGACTAGGAGACCCAAGGGAAAAGTCCAAAGTTCATTTGGCTGAGAAAGTTCCTCGAGGTCTGGGAGATTTTAGGGAAAACTGAAACTGTGGAGGGGAGCAGTGCAGAAGGAAGGGCTTGTTCGGGGCAGACTCGTAGCCCGAGATGGCTCTTTCCCAAGCTCCTGTGCCGAGAAGCCGAGAAGCCAGGCAGGGTGATGAAGGGCTCAGCACTGCCGCCGGCGCAGGCCCACGAGCAGAAAGCCCTGGTCCACAGGGCTTGTCTAGGAATCCATCCTCCACAGCCCTCGCCTGCATGGTCAAAAGCTTCTCCCTCTCCAGTGATGCTCTACATACTTGAAGATATGACAGCTCAAGCCCTGGGGACAGGAAGACAGGTGGAAAAGCCAAAGAATGCTGGGCTGGGAACGGGTACGGGTCCAAGCCAGCTCCTTTACTCCCACCCAGCCCCTGAGACAGTCACCTCATCTCTGGGTCCTGACACCGTACATGGGTTGCTGTAACCAGTAGGCTGCTCGTGCTGGGTAGACGCAGGGATGGGGGGAGAATGAAGATGCTCGGCCTCCCAACCCTCTGGCGAGAGAGCTGAGTTAGTATGGGGAATATCCCTACTGCCAAGGAGAGGTGAGCTCCAGGCAGGCCTGGTGAGTGTAGCCAGGGGCACCCCTGACATCACGAGCCCCTCAGGCAGCCCCACTAGCTCAGACTCAAGACTGCAAGCAGGATGACTGCAAACCCCTTCCGGACTCCGGCAGAGCCACCACAGAGGCAAGCCAGGCTGGGGAAATCTACTGCTGGGCCATGAAGGCCAGGTCTCTCTCCCGCTTCTTAAAAAAGCCCAGCTTTTCAAACACGTGAGTCCTCCCCTGCCACTTTCTGCAGGAGTTTGGGGGGGGGGTAGAAGAATCCCCTGAGGCATCCCTGCAGCTGGGGAACCATGATAGCAAGCTGTGCATCCAACATTCTCCCCAGAGCTTTGATCCCTGGGTACTCTTGGCCCCTCGCTCAAAGATCAGCTCTTGCCAAGCTCTGTGCTCACCCCAGTGGTCTGTCCCGTGGGGTCCCTGTGCGCAGGGGTGGGCAGAGACGTGCCCACCAGCTAGTCCCAAATTCCCACCATAGAGGCCCTCGCTAACATTTCCCAGTTGGTCCCATGACCTGGACAAGCAGAGGAGGCCAGGTAGGAGCCAACGGGAAGCAAAGTCTTGGCCAGGATAGTGCCCAGTAAGACCCAGGAGGCCCTTCTGTCCCTCAGTTAAAAGGTCCTGTGCTCTGGGAGGTGGGGGCTTGGCCCACGCTTCCCATTAGATCGGTGTCTTGCCTCCGCCCCCGCGAGAAGTTGGGGCTGCACCTTTCTGTGCACACCCCATGGCACCTGCCAGCCTTGCATGGGAAAACCCGTGCTCCTTGCAAAATGGAAAAGTCAGGAGTTAGTTACGTTAATTAAACTTTCTCCTGGTTGCTTGTTTATGGATTACCAACTCAGAAGAGAACTGAATGGACTCCGAAAATTAGAACTAAGAGCTGCTTGTCTTATAGACCAATCAATCAGAAATGACCCATTGCTGGCATTTTCCATGAGGAACTATGATTCACAGGATTCTGATTTGCATGCAACTCGTCAGGAGTAGAACTTAGGTATAAAAGAGGCACATCCCTGCACCCCACCCCACCCCACCCCTGCATCGCCTTCCACCAGCCACACCCTGAGTGTTACATGTACAGCCTGGGCAACGGCATCCCGCGACCTCTGCTGCCCCCGTGCTCCACCCCACCCCACCCTGTACTCCAGAGTAACGATGGGTAGCCGAGAGGGGCCGGGCCTGTGCCCTGGTGGATAATACCAGGTCCCCAGACTTCAGTTTGCCACACACTTGAGCTAAAAATTTCCACATAAAACGTTTTTTGTGGGCCTGCCAGAGCCAGATGGGGAAAGAATGAGCCTCCGCAGCCTGGACGGGGCGTCAGCAGCAGCATCCCTGGGGCTTCAGAGTCTGTCTTGTAAGAGCCAGGTCCCCGGCAAGGCCAGGAAGGAGCTGCCAGAGCGAGGCCTTCCCTTCCAGAGGGCAGGGGCTGCCAGGCCAGGCAGACGGCACACGCCAAAGAGAGGCTTCAGAACTCATCGGCAACTTTCCCAAGAAAGCTAACGTGTTGTGGGCTCAGCAAGGCCAAATTTGGGGAAACTGAAGTGGAGAGATTTGACCATCATCATTGTCCTTGTCAACAGCCGTCATTTATTTAGAGCCTCCCACGTGCACAGGGCTTCCTGCGTATTCTCTCTGTTAATTCTCACAACCATGAAAGGTTTCTAGATAAGGAAACCAAGGCTCAAAACGGCCAAGAAACTGGCCCAAAGCTATGGAGCCGGCAAGTGTGAGGAGAAGGATGTGCGGCTGTGGGCCTCGGACCGGACCGGTGCTCCTTCCAGTCTGGCCCCGGTGAGTGCCAAAGCCCGGAGCTGGATCCCCACCGTGGATGCGCCACATCTCCACCCCTACCCAGCCCCCCCACCCCAAGCCAGCTCTCAAGGCCAGACAGCCTCTTTCTTACATGGCCGAAGGGGTCCAGGTGGTTGTTTGTAAGCTTCAGCTTCTGGAAGGAGACCAGCTGCCGCATCCAGTGGGCCCCAGTGGCAGGAGAATCGGGATGGACATAGAGCCTTCCTGGCATGGCGGGCTCCGCCTTCCCTGCCACCATCCTGCCGACAGAGTAGATAGAACCACAGTAGTTGATTATTCTGGAATCTGGGTCTGGAAAAGCCCAGATTCCCTGCCTGCTCTGAGAGCAAATCCCCACAAACCTGAGGGGGGCAAAAAATCACTGCTCATTCTACACTCTCAGATTAGGACTTTGTGAGCAGGAGTGAGGGTCAGAGGAGAGCGAGCTGAGGAGGGGCAGCGATTCTGAACCTCTTTTATTTGATTGCAGCAGAAAGAGAAAGGGAAGGTGCAGATAGGTGTGATTATTACTTCCGAGAATGGGGCTAATCACTAATCTATTGTGGGGAGATTTAGGCACTTCTCTGTACATGTTCTAGTTTCAATTTTAAAATGTTTTAAATTATTTTATTTGGACGGAGCTTCTCAGAGGACCTAGACAGCTTTCAAATTGCTCGTCCCCAATAGAGTGCTTGTCCCCAGAGAAATTAGTTGGCAACTGCCCCTCAGCCAGAGCCTGTTCTGAATGATAATCCAACCCAAAGAGAGAAGAAATAGAAACATGGCCCTTGACAGGACCTGGCCACTGAATCCTGCTTCTTCAGCCCAGTCTCTGCTGACCCTGCTACCAACCCCTGTGGAGCCCGCATCCACTGGCTGCTAATTCATTCAATCCCTCTCTCTCTCCTCTGGAGCGCAGTCCTGGGCTCTGGGGACAGACAGGGTACAGGGGAGGTCGCCTTAGGAAAAGCAGCCCAGTGTTCATTTACCCAGCCCCCATTTTGCCCTACAACCCACTTGTTTCCCCCCTGGCCTTTGCCAGAGGGTCTCGTCGTCCAACCACCAGGCAGCTGCCCCTCACTGTGGATCAACGGCTTAAAGGGAGGGCTCACAGCCAGACAATGAGCAAGTGGAATGACAGCAGAGAGATGCCACGGACCAGGCACCTGGGTGCTAACCATCCGATATCAAAGTCCCCCAAGAAAACAGCTCCCATCCTCCTCCCCAGTGCGGTCGGACCAGAGCCTATATCCATCCAGTGCTGGTGTCCATCTTCCACCCCACAGCATGGTCACCCATCCTGTCTGTCCACAGCTCTAGGGAGAGAACAGACTCTTGGAAGCCACCAAACACTCAAACGCTGAAGCTCCTTTCCAGCCCCAGCCCCGTCTGCAGCCGGTGGGCAGACATTTGCCGACCCTGCAGCTCCTGCGGGCTCGGTCCCCAAGGCTGCAGGTCTGGGCAAACGCTGGAGCTAACTGGTGAGTCCCCGGACCAAACACCAGGTGGTGGGGAGAAGACGGGGGATGCGAGGGTCCCAGGTTCTTACCATTTGTTGTCACAGAACTTGTAGCGGTGGTCATCTGCAGGGACGACGTCAATCAGCAGGATGTACTTGGTCTTGGGGTTCATGCCTGTGACTTTCACCTTGTAGCTGGGGAACATCCTCCTGGGGGAAGCCAAGGTGTGAGGCAGAGGCGTAGACGGCACCAGGAGACATGGCACACAGGGGTGAGGGGACAGAAGGCCTTCAGAGACACTGGCCCCTATCAGAACTGTGTGAGCTGGTAAGGCCCTTCCCTCTCTGGCCTCAGCCCCCCCCCAAAAGGGAAGGGCTGCACTAGCCGCTCTGAGCCCCAGGAGCTGTGTCTAGGAAGAGGGCTTACCTGGCTTCCCCAATACAATTCCCTCTCCCCCACGATCCCCTAATATTTAGGCCTACTAGTTGTGAGCAGCTAAAGCACAGAAACCCTCAGGGTCATGAGAGAAGATTTCAACACCAACCTGGCTGCTTAATATGCCTCCTGTCCTTTGTCAGTCCATACACTACTAAAGTTCTGGGATGCCATTACAGGGGCCAGAGCAAAAGATCTGGAAGTCCCTGTCAGCTGCTTCTGTAATCAATGGAGTGTCTCCTCTGGGCCTTGCCTCTGTGGAAACCTTCAGGCCTCAAACCAACTCACAGGAAAACAGGAGAGTGCTGCTAGGTCTTTGGATTCCTTTGGGGTGTTTAGCAGAAGTGTTTAACTGTGTGAAGACCTTGCCTGGGCCTGTGCACACTAATGGGGGGCCAGGCGAGGTCAGCTCAGGAGCCTCATGGAGAAAAGCACAGATTCTAGAACCACTGTGCCATGGGTTGTGAGGTGTTAGGCAAGTTGCTTGGATCCCTCTGTGCCTTGGTTTCCTTATCTCTAAAATGGGGATGTTACTACCTATCTTATATGTTGGTGTGTGGATTCATTGAGTCCATTTGTGACTCTTACCACTGGCCCTCATTGCACTCCTCCCTCCACAAATCAGTGGATGACCGACCTCTGGGAATATGGAGACACCAAAAAACAGGAAGTTTTCCAGTTTCCACAGCTCATGCCAAGACTGTCTGGGACCCTGAGGCTCGGTGAATATTCTAGGGAAGGGCTTCCCCAGACTCCTCAGCACACACACGACCAACAGCATGTACACATACCTGCAGGGGCACAGCTCTGCCCCCTGGTCACCAGGTCCCTGACACTCAGCCTCCCCAGAGGGGCAGAGAGAACTTCCTCACAATCCTCCTCGGACACCCCCACCCTCTCCTAGCTGATCTCCCACAAAGGTGTTTCCCCCGACAGAGACGCTGCCGATCCAAACCTAACTGGAGACACTAAGGTGTCAGGAACCAAATCCCCTGAGTTGGGACAGTGCCCAACCAGTCCCCTCAAGGAAAGCCATCAAGAGGTCGTCTGCCTCCTCACTGAGCTGAGAGACTATAAGGGGAATCTCAAGAGAAGCTGTCCTAGGCACCTCAAACAGATGATTGGAGCCCGCCCCCGTCCCATTTTGTCAACAGGGGTTCTAGCTTACCTGGACAGGACAGGGCTTCTGGAAGGGTTCAAGGCCTCCACAAGCCGGCAGACCCTACAGCAAGCCCCGGCCAGGACCGGGAGGTAGAGAGTTCCCTTCTACCCCTGGCCCGGCCCCAGTCTGCTCACCCTCTCTCTTGTGGGAGGAAAGGCCCGTGAGAGCACTGCAGCGGGCCAGGGACGTGGGAGGTGTGTGGCCCTGTGTATGCACGAGCGCCTGTACGTTGAGTACACAGTGGAGTGCGCATGTGTGCGTGTGTGCGTGCCTGGAGCGAGGAGGGAAGTTCTAGCTGCAAGTCTAGGGACTTATAAACCGTGTGGAAGAATTTGTCTCAGATGTCAATTGAAAGCATTTTCAAATGTCCACCCCACCCCCTCTCCAGGAATGGGGGAAGTGAGAGGGCTCAGGAACCCAATCCTGCCTCCTGCTTACCAGCCCCTGCCAGGCCTGGGGGCACAGCTGGGGCTTGCACCACCCTCTTTCCTGGCCCAGCCTCTTCCCTGATAGGCCTAAGGCTGAAGCGGGGAAGGCAGCAGCTGCCTCACCTCCCCTCCTCCCTGGGGGAAGGCCAAGAATCCTGTCCCCTCCAGGCCACCATTTTGTAACTGCTACAGAAACTGCCACGAAATGGGGCAGGCCTGGCTGTGCTTGGGCTGACCTGGCACGGGGCCCTCTAGGTGGCAATGGCAGAGGGCAGATATGGCTGCCCCCCAGGCCAGTATGTACAAGGGGGCCAGGAGAAAATGGCTCCCTGCCACTTGAATAGTCTTCCTAAGCTAGGCCGAGAAGAGGGTGAAGGACCTGGCCCCTCCCCCACTCCTACTCCCTACTACACTTCATCTCAGCTGCTCAGGAGGCCAGGCTGACATGGCTAAGGGCCTATAAGCAGCCTGTGCTCAGCTCCTCAAGGCACGGAACTGGGGTCCTGTGATTTCGCTTCTCTTAGAAGCTGACCATAGACGGGATTCCTGATGGCAAACACCCTCAGGAAGGCTTTGCCAAGAGTTGGGGCAGGGAAGGAAGGGATCCCCCAGCCTCTGCCTCCGCTGCCTGCCAATTCCCCTCTTCCAAGGGCAGCGGCACTTAGAGGCAGGGAGGGGGATGGGATATCGGGTCTGAAAGGGGAGTTCAAAGGTCCACTGCTCCAGGCTGAACTACTCAGGCTCAGCGAGCTCCACTGCTTTCCCGCCAATAGGTGCCTCCCCGTCAGGGTCCAGTCTGGTGACTGCTCCTGAGAACCCCGGCCTCGGGGAAGGCCCTATCATTTCCCCACCTGCGGGACTTCAGTAGAATGAAGGGCACACCCAGGTGGGGGACCAGCTGCATGCGCAGGGGAAGCACCAGGTCCACCCCGCCTGTAAGCCACCCTCCCCGGCTGAAGGCATCTGCCCTTGGTTCCAGAAGGGACTAAAGCTGGAGCCCAGGGGCCCAGCACGGGAGCATTCAGGGGTGGGCATGACTCCTGCCCCAGAAGGCAGGCCGGCTCTGGGAGCTGTGACACCCTCGGGGCTCCCCCTACACTGTAAAGGCCCTCTCTACTGAAATCCATGAAAAGAAGGCGCCATGTAAACTGTTTCTGTGACTTAGGACGTAAATGGACCTGAAAACCACCACTGTGGGGGAAATGAACACCTCAGTGGGTCGCGGAGGGAGGGCCAGGAAGAGAGGGAAGGACTCAGCGCCGCCTGGTTCCCACTCTGCCCCGCCACCAGCGCTGGCCCGGAATCCCTGGCTCGCCTGTCCCGGACACCCTGCGGCCCCCCCTACCCCGCTCCCGCGCCGTCGAGCCCTCTCCCCCACTCCGTCCCTGCACCCCGCGGGCCTCCCGGCTGCGTCCCTGGCGCCCTCTCGGGGCTCCGGGCCCCGCAGGCAGAGAGGCGCTCCGGGCGCACGCGGAAACGGCTCCGCCGGGGAATAAACAAGCCGCCCGCCCCGCCGCCCGAGAGGAGATGAAAGCCGGGGGTTTCTCCTCTGATCATGAAACAGGCTCTGAAAGGGTGCGGGCTGGAGCCTTTATCTACTTCATACTCGGAAATGGTTTTAGAATGAACTGCTAAGATAAGCTTCCTTGGACGTTTCTCGGCGTGGGAGGCTTGCGGGGCTTGGGGCAAGGGATTCGGGGCACTGTGATTTTGGCAACGACCCCTCAAATGCTCGCTCGTTGCTGAGGGGGGACGTGCAAGTTCAGCTGGGCTCCGAGAGCTGCGGGGGCTCCCGGCTCTCCGGCCAAAGCCATCGCCAAATTCCTGGCCTTGACCTACGAGCCCCCCACCAATCCAGATGGGGGGGGTGCAGGGAGTAAGCCGGACCTAGGAGACCAGCCAGATTCTCTCCACCTAGGCAGGCCACCAAACCCGAAACCTGAAGGCACCCGACTTTCTCTGGGGGCCCGGAAACCCCAGGAGCAGCTAAATGTGCCTTCCCTTAAACACAGGCGCAAAACCAAATCAAAGGATGAGAGGTCCAGAGAGGGGCTTCGAGGGGGGCAGGGAGTGGTGGGGGGTGAGAAGGCACACAGGAGGTTTCTCCCCTGTTTCTTTATCTGGGTGGAGCTTTGATTGGAGGTACTCATTTTGTGAAAGTCTATAGAGCTGTACAATTAAGATTTGCTCATTTTTATGCAGGAATATTCCACTTCAATAAAATGGACATTGAAAATTATACCCGTATATATATCATATGTGTGCTGTCCATATACACACACACATATATATACACCAGCAGTGCAGCCCCGAGTCTGAAAGGAACCCGTTGCAGGCAAAGGATGGGGATCCACTGTAAACCCCACTCTTCTTTCTATCCCTAGTGTCTGGGAATCTTGAGAGAGATTTCTGAATATGTTGGGAAGAGGTTAAGGCCCATCAACCAAGGCTCAGTTTGCTGGGGGGGGAGGGGGGTTGCTGTGTTGCTGCTGCTGCCTATACTGAGACCAAACCTTCTAGAGCCAAATGATTTCTGAGAGCAATGGCAAAGCTTCATAATTTATTTCCACTTAGACACACACACACACACACACACACACACACACACACACACACAGTTTTCTAATTCACTCAAAGCATTTTTAAGAAATATTTTCCCTGGGGGGGGGCAGGAGTGAGGGTGTGTGGAATGGATGCTGTTTTGGAAGATCAGTTGTTTCTCAGATTTTTTTTTAAAGACACTTCCTTCTGATAGACTTTTGCTTTCAGAAAATACTTTAGAAAGAGATCAAAGGACTCTCTCCCCAACCCACTTTCCCAGTGTCTTCAACCCTTACTTGTCTTATCACCCACGCCACTGGGCTCTGACGCTCTGTATACAGAGCAAGGGCAATTGGCTTTGAAGCCCCGGATTAAGCTGGGCCAAATCCTTGCCTCAGAATAACAAACAATACAGGTTCAACAGGAGTTCTCATCGGTAGTTCATTTTTCAAACGCAAATTCACTGTCACTAACACAAGCAACATTGAACTCAACAGGCTATGAAGGCTGATAGTGGAGATTTATCTGGTGGCAAAACCATGACCTAGGAGGAGAGCAGTCAAACGGTTAGGAAATCTTCATTTTTGGGAGGTTTATATTTAAATTTTTGTGGAGCTCACTTTTATCTATGTTTGGGAGAAAATGCAGTTTCTCACATGTATCAAGCTTGGCAGGGATGTGAAGGAGGTAGAGAGAGGAGGGGTCTGCTCTCTGCAGTAAACGGCTTAAAACTTGTGAGTGCAGGAGCCTGAGAGAGACAGAAACTGGCTGGGAGGATTCTGGCCCCATTTTACACCTGACATCAGGGGTTACTGAGTATTCAGAAATTGATGTCTCCTGATGTGATTGGCATTTTATTCCCCAGATCGAATGGTTTGAGAATCCAAAGCCGCTATCCAATGAAGGGGATTATTCTGTCCTTGGCCTTCAAACCTTCAAGGGCTTAAGGCAAGAGGCTTGTGACCCAAAGACTCACACTAGCTTGAGAACATTCTGGTTCCCCTTCTCCAGGGCCTGCCTCTCCCTCAACCAGACCATGCCCCTAACCCGCCAGGGTCCCTAAGGTAGAGCAACAATCCCACGTTGAACGGCCTTGTAAATAAGCCATAACAGGAATTTCTCAAAGTTGGGGTTTTGTTCTGGGGTGGATTACATCCGCTTGGCTTGTGTAGACCCGGCAACTGCCTAATCTTGCTTCTATCTATAAGAGCCAAGTGCCTTCTCTTCTCTGGGGTCAGGTTTGTGTTCCCTCGGTTCTCCTCCAGCTCCAGCAGTCTAGGAATCTGTGATTCAAGGTTCAGGAGAAGGGTCCAGGCCATCTGCTAAGAAATGCAGGTGTCCCAGGAAGGGTGCTGGTAGAGACACAGAGAAGAGAACCGGGAGTCCACAGGGGCCCAGCAAAGCAAGCTGCCTCCTGTGGCTGCCCAGGCCACGGGGATCAGAGCCCTGAATTTGGTCTCTGAGGTCAGTGAGCACCTATGCAGGAGGAAAGAGGGTCTGTGAGAACCATGGGGACGGGTGATGAGGCTAGTGACTTTCTTAAGGACTAGACCTGTTGCAGGAATAACTTTCCACCAGAGAAATGGAAGAGTGTGATGAAACCATAATTGGTCGACTTCATGGCAGCCATTTAAAAATTATCATCAGCATTCCCTGAGGCCCATCTCTAAGCCTCCTCTAGGATCGGGCACAAACATCTGCCTGATGTTGGTCACCTCTGGAAGTGTGTGTGTGTGTGTGTGTGTGTGTGTGTGTGTGTGTATTGGGCGAGGGAAGGAGGAGGACCCATGCAGATGCAGATGCAGGAAACCCCACTGAGGAGAATCACAAATGCCTTTTGTTTTAAATGGCAGAGGCCAGGTTTGCCCCAAGAACACGCTGGCCATTTATTTTCAAAAAACAAGGTTATTTCTGCTGCCTAAAAAGGGAAATTCTGGATCTTTCTCTTTTTTCTTTCCTTCCCTCCACCCCAGCAGTCACAAGAAATAAATTCCCCCTCTTCACACCTATAATCCGCTCAACAATTTACCATACATAGCTCACAGGAGCCCTGGTTTGAGTCTCACAGTAACCGAGAAAGGAAGGATGGCAAGTAAGTCTACAGTCACCGGCTCTGTTTTCCGCAGCACCACGGAGCCACAGGAAGCTTAGAGACTTGCCCAAGTGCACTCAGCTAGGAAGAGGCAAGGCTTGTGACACCTGGTTCCCCACTGTCCTCAAGGACGGTTCCAAGTGGCACCCTCTACCAGGTTCCCCTTACGCAGCCTCCTTCCCCATCTCCCAAATGCAGCAAATTCAGGCCCGGATATCCCCCTGCTTCTTCTTCTGAGAGAGGCTCTAGGTGGCCTTGCCACCTACCGGGGCCCCGGTGGCCAAGTGTCCAGACCTCAACAAAACAAAGGAAACCTTGCAAGGCCTGCCAGGGAGCAGACCCCACAGCAGACCTACACCACACACTGCAAATGACCAGCTTTTTGTTTCTTTTGAACAGCCCACCGTTCTTTGAGCAGTTCAGCAGAGTTCTTTAAAAAGTAGAAGAAAAATGCGGAGTGGGTGCCATATATTTCTCTAATTACGATTAATTTTAGCCAGCCTTTATGGTATGCTTACATGTGCCCGGAGCTATGCTAAGTGCTGTGCATACAACCGTAGTATGGTTTTGCAGAGGGGCGTGAGGACAGGGCAGAGACCCCACAGCACCTTGCCTGAGGAGTGCACAGACCCAGCCGCTGAGTGGCACTGGAAGCTGCTGAGGTCTGACCCCCCCATCCCTGGCTTCACCACCTTACTCCTTGGAAAACCCCATTATGGGCCAGGCATTGGGATGTTTTCACACCTACCCTGTCCCCCAGGGACCAAAGTCAAATGTGAGTAAGTGGGGAGAGGGTCGTTCTTCCCCGCTTCTCTGTCTGCAGCAATCCCCCTTCACTGATAACCACTGGCCTAGCCCTCCTGCCCCTCCCGGGACTCCCGGCCCCACCGAATCTCTCTCGTCCTGCCCTGTCTGCATCTCCCTCCTCTCACCCTCTCCTCTAGTCTCTCTCCCACAGACACCAGCGCATTTTAAAGATGTTTCCACTTTATAAATCATTGTTTCTGGCAGCCACCCGAGAGCTGCTCCCTAAACAACACACACGGAGGGCCCAACAGTGCCTTTCCCTTGGCTGAGGGGGGTGCTGACAATAGAAGACCAGCACCCCTGCGATGAGAGATCTGGGGTTCACAATGCCCCGGGAAAGTTATGGAAATAGGAACACATAGTCAGGTCCCCTTCCTCCATCTGTTGAGGGCCATCTCCGGGACCCCAGTCAATGCAATCCTGAGAAACCCGGCAGGTCCCCAAAAGGAGAAGGACAAAGCAGCCCCCCGGGGGGCCCACAGTGCTGGAACTGGGACCTTCCGCGTCACAATCCTTATTTGCATTTTATTTGCATAGTGCTGCCCCTCCCATCCTTCCTTCCCTAGGGAGGCGTTAGAGGATGGCCGGCGTGAAATCCTGCGGCCCAGTCGGAAACCCTGGTAGGACGCCGGGCTAAGGCCAGAACGTCCAAGGGGCCGCCTGTCATCCCTCTGGCTGGAGCGGGAGAGAGGACTGGTAAGGGAGCTCCTGAGGATCCCCACGGGTGCCACCAGTCACCTTCCACCCCGTTAAACGCCCCAGCGCTGACCTGCCCGCCTTCGTGATGATCATCTCGGTGCCCGCCTCGTGGAACTTCTTCCAGAGCTCCTTCTCGTGCAGGCCCACCTTGATGTTCTCGATGGTCTAGGGATGACAGGGAAGGGGACGCATGTCGGCCTGGGCCACGGCTCCACGCGGAGCCCTCAGGACGGAGGACACAGAGCCAAGGAACTGTGCAGAGGACTGCCAGCCCCAGGACCCCATGCCTGAAGGTTTCGTTTCATAAAATTATACTGCACCCCTGGTGAGTTTTTCAAAATTTAAACAGTAGCTGAAACCCACTGCTTCGGAGCTGCACCTATAAGGGTCCGCTGAGGACACATACTGACCGTGCCAGGGTAGATGGCACACTACACAAACATGAACACTCCACGCGGCGGGATGTAGCCACAGGCTTGCGGACAGACACACAGACACAGGAGAGACGCACGCACCGCAGACGCTACGCAGACCCACGCAGGCCGAGGGCGTGAGCTGACGGATTCCTTTCACTGTGATCATCAGGTTACCGCTGTGACCCTCTCAGCGACGTCCCCGATGCGGCTCCCCGCTCGCACCGGCTGGGATCCGTTCTTCCCTCCCTGTGCCAGGCTTTCGCCCCCGCCCTCTCAGCATCGCCCTTGCTGGACACTCGGCCCGGGCTCGCCCCGCAGCCACAAGGGTGCCCTCCCCAGCCTGTCCCAGAGTAGCCCCGAGGGCACGAAGCAGAGAGCTTGAGCCCTGCCCCGCGGAGCAGAACGCGCGGTCCGGGACGCAGCCAGGTCCCCCGGGAATCGAGTCCTGTCCTCTTTGGGGCGGACTGGCAGACGCAGGCAGCCTTGCAGACAGACCCACGCCCGACCTCTGCCCGACGGCCAGCGGGCCCTACCTGCTCAGCGGCGGCGGCGGTGTCGGCGCCGGGGCCCGGGGGGCTGCCGAGCGCGGCTCCGCTGAGGCCCGGCGCAGCCAGCGCGGGCTCGGGGGCGTTGGCGGCGTTGGAAGCGCTGGCCTCGCCGAGAGCCGAGCCCGGGGCCCGGAAGGCCTCCTCGCTCTCCGACAGGCCCTTATCCTGCAGCATCTCCTGCGGGCACAGCACACACCGAGTCACATGCCCGGGTCCACACTCGCCAGAGGCCCCGAAGCCCGCTCCAGCCCAGCCTGGGGACTTCGGGCCGAGAGGGAAAGGCCGCCCCGGCGCACGTGGACACCGCCCCCTTCTGAGCTGGGGGAGGGAGAAAATGCGGAGGGTAGGACCGTGGTCTCCTCCCTCTGGGTTCTGGACCTGGGAGGGTCTGTGTGCGGTTCAAGGTCTGCCTGCCCCTGGGTGTGGGGCTGTGTGATGAGCAGGTCTGGGGGAAGGACCGCCCTCTCGGCATTGCCCCAGCTGTACCCCCAGTCCCTCCCTCCTGCTGGGCTCCAGTGGAGCCTGAGGCCCGGATCTCTTTTCGCTGTTTCCTAATAACTGGGGTCCAGGCTCGCTCTTGGGTCAGGGCAGCCAGGACACCTCCTGGGTAGGCACCAGAGGACAGCCAGGCCAGGAAGGCAGGGCCCAGGCCTAGGGCTCCACACCTGCAGAAAGGGCCTAGGGCTGGGCAGTCCCTCAGGCCCCTGCTCACCCATCTGCCCTCACCCACTCCCTTAGACAGCAGTCAGGTACAGCCTTCCTGAACCAAAGGCTTTCACTCCTGCACATTCTCACTCCCACAGATACCCTATGGGTCCCTCACACAGGCACACATATACCCACACCCAGACACGAGCACCCAAGAGCCTTCTAAGTCACTCAAGCCACCACACTCTCCTAGGGCAGCTCTGATTCAGGCCCTGAACTCAGCTAGGGGCCTCACAGCCTTGCCCACACATTCACATTCGCTGGCTCACTCAGTCACACTTTGGCTCCAAAGGGCTCTGCTTTGGGGCAAAGGACTGAGACCCTTCCCAGCTAAGGACCGGGCCAGTTGGGGGTCCAGTTCACAGGCACAACCTAGTCCTGCTCCCAGGCACAGCCATCCTTCCGCAAGTGTCTAGAACTATTCATCAGCCTGCCCCAAGTGCCTGCTCCATTCTAGAAGTAGGTCCTAGGCTATCAGGATGGGAGCCCAGGCTGCAGGACCTGCCTTTCCTGCCTCCATCATGGATGCAGCCCTGCATTATCTACTCCTTTCCACCTCCCTGCTCCTCTCTCTTCTTTTGCATCTGGTGGGTCTTTCTATATGCTCGGCTGCCTCTCTTCCTGTCTTCTTTCTGTTCTCTCCTGGGTCTCCCTGAGCATCCCAAGTCCCAGGCCCCTGACCATCCTGCCCACTGGCCTCCCCATCCCAGGTCCTAGACATTGGCTCCCAGGGCCTCACAAAGTAAACAAGCCAAGTGCAACCGAGGGAGATAAAAAGGGGCCTGGGCCAGTTGGGGCTGGGAAAAGCCCATAAAGATAAAGCTGACAGCCCTCCCAGTCCTCCGGCCACGGGCAGCAGGAAACAAATCTTGCCCCACAGGGCTAGCGCCAGTACCCGCCTTGGGCCACGTGCGGGTTCTGAGCCAAGCCTAGGAAACCCGGAACACCCCACTCCCCACCCCTGGCGAGGGGGCACTGCTCCACACGGGGAGTTGCACTCTCTGGCCCAACACGCTGGTTCCAACTGTATCTGGGGTCAGCGGGATGGGCCCCCGCTATTGGCTAGTCCCAGGTGCGGCGGACCGCGGGGCCAGAAGGACGCGCCGCCTGGCGCAATGCTGTCTTGGGCACTGGGTCCTCTACGGGACACTTGTCACACCAGGAGCCATTCAGGTCCGCCTCTGACTCACGCCCGGCGCTCTCAGTCCTGTGCACGGAGCACGTCCGCGGCCGGCATCCACTGACGCCAGTCCCACGGCTCCGATCCTGGATGAGGGCAGCGCGGTGCTCTCCTTCGCTTCTTCCTTTTCTCTCCGCCACGGAGACACATCCCGACATCGCGACAACTGGCCCTCTCCCTCGCTGGAGCTCCCCGCTAATTTCCTTTTCTTCCCTCCGGGCTGACCCAGAGTGGCCGTCCCCGTGGGTCCCCTCGGACCCCGAGCTCCCGGCGCGAACGAATTGCACAGCCGGGTTCCTCACCAGCCAGAGCCCGCGGCCCGCGCGGCCCGCAGCCTCAGTGCTCGCCCGTCCCGCGGACCCTCCGTGGACGCAGCCCGCCGGCTCGGCGCCCTTCTGCCCAGTCCGTCACTTTCAGCCAACTCGTTTTCTAAGGAGAAGAGTATTTTATTTTTCACTCTAGATTACTGGTGATATTTTTCTTGCACTGGAGGAATTAACATTTTGTGTTATTTTAAATATTTTAATTATCTCTATTATCAGAGCAGTATTCTGGGCAGTTCAATGACATGAAGAATATCCTAGCACATAAATTATTAGCAGTTTTAATTTTTAATACTGTAAAATTAAAGTACTGGTTTGATTTGTTAATTCATCATTATTAAATATGTTGTTGCTTTCCTGTCCATCATTCTAGGGCCTCCTAGTACCTTAGTGATACTGTTACTAATAGGTAATTATTAGATATAGTATTCCAATAGGTCATTGTAATCTATTCTTATTTTAATTTTTATTCTGTACCCTTAAAATGCTTCCGTTGCTGGCTCCTGGGTCTCTGTATTTTATCACAGTTTCAATAACTTGTTATTTACCATAACTTGTAATATTATTGTTCCCAATATTGACGTTAAATTTCTTCACATCCTTTTAATACTTCTTGTTATTTTGTCATCATTTGTTTTGTTAGAATTGTTCACAATACTCCGGGTATTCTTCATCACATCGTTACAATATCTTGTTACTTTGTCATTATTTGTAATGTTACGATCTTAATTCGCTGGCTATTTTTCATCACATCATTACTGCTTGTTATTTTGTCATAATTTGTGATATTGCTGTAGTTCCTAATACTCTGATTATTTTTCATCACGTTGGTATGATACTTCTTATTACTCTATCATTATTTATAATGTTGTTGGGACTATTAATACCTTGGTAATAAATTGTCATATTATTCCAGCAATTCTTGTTGCTGTCTTTGTTTGTATTAGTATTGCTCTAATAATTGCAAAGATTTTGGTTAATATTTCATAATTCATTATAGTATCAATAATAAATTATATGATCATATTCCCTCAATACTACTAATAGTAGTATTTCTTTTAATAGTATTTTCAACTGTTCACCTTTTTTCCTACAGCTTTGTCATTTATTATTTATTATACTATTATTATTGATTTTAATACAATGGTTCTTATCACACTGTTCCTATATTTGGAGTTACTTTGTCTATAATCCTTTTAAATTTGCGGTTACAGTTTTCACTTGGTTGTGAAAGTAACTACTATTTTACTCTTGTTTTAAAGTGTGAGCACTGTTAGTTTTGCGGCTTAGCCTGGTTTATTTTGTGATTGCTCACATTTTGATAATTCTTGATCATCGATAATTATTTATATATAATGCTCCTTGCTTTAATTTTGACGAGCCTGTTGCATCAAAGGCTCTGAAGTCCGGGTTTCGGATCACACACTTCTACATCGATACCGCCGTAATTACCCGGGCCCTCTTCTTGGCCTTTCTTAGTCTGCAAACACCACTTTCAACACCACCGCTCCTCTTGTCACGGCTTAACCTCGTTCCTTTGGCGCTGGCGCTGTCGTTTCATTGCGTTTGGGTCCCTACATCCAATTCATACTGTTATTCAGAGGAGATGAGGGCTCGCGCCCCAAAACGCGGGGAGTCGGGCCGAGGCGGCAGCCTGATCTGAAGCACATCTCTCCACCCTCCTGCAGCCTTGCGGGTCCCTAAGGTTCTTACCCCGGTCCCGTTACTCGCCTCTTTTCCAGTTCATCCTCCACTGCCCTGCAGCCTAACCCTGGGCTCAGGGTGGCCCCTGCCCCGCACGCCCGGCTCACCCCCATCCCCGCCGGAAACCACACTCACCCTAACTGCGCTGCCGCATGCGGAGGCGCCTGCGGCCCGAGGTCCACTGCAGGCTCGGGTCCGAGGGGCGCGGGACCGCTGGGGCACCGACTCGGGGCCGCTGGGTCAGTGTCCCGCTGCCAGCCGCGCCCTCGAGGCCGGACACATCCCGGCTCTGGAACGGGCCCTTGATCTCCAACGCTGCACTTTGGGGCCTCAGCTCCCTCCTCCTCCCTCCCTCCCTCCGGGGCCGCCACCCCCCTGCGCTGACGTCGCCGCTGTCAATCAGTCTGCGCCCGCCGCCCCCCGGGGAGGGGGGCTCTAGGGTCCCCTGGCTCGGCGGCCCCAGGACCCCGAGCCCCGAGCGGGCCTCGCGCTCCCCCACCGCGCGTCTTGGTGCCCTCCCTGCGGCCCTCGGGTCCCGCCGGCCGGGCCGGGGCTGGGAGCCCCGCATGTTTTAGATTAGAGGGGCGGCAAGAGAGAGCGCGGCCGGGCCGGGCCGCACGGCTCGCACCGAGACTCGACAACCAGGACGGCACGCCCCGAGCGGCAGCGCGGCCCGCACACAGGGGCGCCGTGCGGCCGGCGCCGGGCGGGCCGAAGCCCACTTGCAGACAGCCGCCCTCCGCCCAGCCCCAGGCCGCGGGCTCGGCGCCCGCACACACCTCCGTCCGGGACCCGCTCCCGGCCGTGCACGCAGCGGCTCGGTAAGCCCACGGCCCGGGGGGCTGGCGCGCAGCGCCCCACAGCCCCGCACTCGGCCACCGACCATGCCCCTCACACATTCTCACACCTACGCGCTCCGGCCCGCGCGCTCCTGCTCCCGGGCTCCCGGTGCGTGCGCGACGGCCAGGGCGCGGCCCCTCTGCTCACCGGCCGCCTTGCTCGTCCGGGCCTGGAGGGCAGCGGTCGGGGACCCGGCCTGGCGCGCCTCGGAGTCGGCCGTGGAGGTCACGGGTGAGGGCAGGCCCTTCGCTCAGGCGGGGAGGAGGCCGGGCGGCCGGGCCTGGAGCGGCGGCGGCGGGGAAGTGCTGGGCCGGCTTCTGAATCCGAGCCGAGGCCCGGGCTTCAAGGTGCCAGGGCTTGGCAGAGTCTCTGGGGGAAACTGCGGCGAGGGCCAAGACTCCGCCAGCAGCCTCAAAATCCCAGAAAGCTGAGGAGGAAGTCCAATGCCTGCTCCAGTCTAGGAAGCTTAGACCACTGCGCTGGGAGCTCTCCGGCCACTGTGCCTCAGAATGTGAGGCCCCCTCGCTGTCTAGACCTCCCTGCCTGGCCTCTGACTCTCCACTCCCTCCGTCTCCACTTACTTCTCTTTCTCTGTGTCTGTCTGTACCTTGCCACAGTACCCTTCAGCTGGACAGGCAGACAGACCCATGTGGACCTTCGCCCATGTCCGAGCCTCACAGTCTGTCACATGCCCAGAATATTGAGGCAAGGCTAAGTCTGCCCACCAGAGTCCCCTATCAACAGGATTACCAGATTAACCTCTTGGTCCTCAGCATGGGCTGTGTCCCTCCCTCCACTGGTGTCCCCAACAGTTCCAATAAGCGTCTGTTCCTTTCCAGACTTTTACCTCAAAGTCAGATTGAAGGGAACAGGACAGGGAAATCCCTTCCCTGGGTGGATCTGTCCCTTTTCTAATGCTAGGAATGGAAAGCCAGCATCAGTGCCTCCCCCACTATCCTGCCCTCAAAGGTGGAAGCAAAAGACCAACTCAGAAAAGCCAGCTGCTGCTGTCAGGAGCCTGGACCCACAATGTGGCCACTGCTCTAGAACCCCTATTACCCTCAGCAGTACCAGATTCCGCTACCCCATCTTCCCTTCACAATTTGTCTCATAGAGTCCCAAACCAGGAAGGGGAAGTAAGGTCTAAGGGATGGAGAAGCTTAATCCTCCTCCAATCCTGCCTTCTCCTGGAGTGGAGAAAGGAAAGGCCCTGGTGTTTCAGGGATGCCTGGGGAGTCATGTTTCCTGTGTTAGGGAGAACTGGATAACACGTCTCAGCTTCTGCTCCCAAGCCCCCTCCCATGCCTTCTCCAACAGCCTGTAGGGAAATCCCTTGCAAATAAATAGTGTACAGACGCACCAACCAACTACTGTGTGGAATGGTGAACAGGGAGGGCAGTGAGTCAGCAGGTACCATGGGGAGACTACATTTAGGCCAGACTCCAGAAGGAATTGGTTGACAATCATTGGAGGTAGTTCATAACGAGACATTCTAGAGTTGCTCTTTAAAGAAACTAGAGTGGAGACTTTCTATAAGTGCAAGGCTTTCTGGAGATTCACAGGAGATACTCCAAATCAGTATTAGCTGGTTCTTGATGACATGGAGAAATGAGACACAGAAGGGATAGGCAAGGGTTTGGCGATGAAAATGGAGGGGCAAACCAGCTAGCAAGTAAGAGAGAGAGGGAGGTTGTGTATACACATCCTCCATTAGTAGGAATTCTTTGTTTCATTGATTCTAACACACACATTTCTTTCCACATTTTGACATCTCTGAAATGGGGATGCATTTTAGGATCAATTGTAGTTTAATGCATTGCAGTGTTGTAGTTTAATTAGTATTTTTTTTTCTTAGTGGTACATAAAGTAATAGAAAGGTGTAGTATTTGTTGATAAATGGCCTATGGAGAAAAGAAAAAGACCAGTGGTTTGTTTGTTGTTGTTTTCCAAAATGGATTTGAAGAGTACAAAAAATCTCAACTAGCTAAGTGAATAGTTGACCATCTATCACACAAACTTGTGTTGGCTTAGGGGAAAGCCCTCAGGTTGGGTGTCAGGCTTACCTTGGTTTTGAAACCTGGCTCTGAATCCTGGCTCATCATTCAGCAGCTACGTGACCTTGGGCAAGTCCCTTAACACTTAAATAAAATGGAGATGATCACGCCAAGCTACTAGCTTATTGTGAGGTTTGACTAAGTTAATGCATGTAAATTCCTGGCCTGTGGTAGGTAGTTAATAGGTAGTTCCCAAGTATTTCTTTTTTTTTTTTTAAGATTTTATTTATTTATTTGACAGAGAGAGAGAGACAGCCAGGGAAAGAGGGAACACAGGCAGGGGGAGTGGGAGAGGAAGAAGCAGGCTCCCAGCAGAGGAGCCCGATGTGGGGCTCGATCCCAGGACTCTAGGATCACATCCTGAGCCGAAGGCAGACACTTAATAACTGAGCCGCTCAAGTGCCCCCCCCCCAAGTATTTCTAAAATTATTTTATACCACCTCTTTTCCAAAAAGGCTTGAGATGGTTTATAACCAATATAAGCTAATAAAAACACAGTAAAAAGATGAAATAGGATTAAGGAAAAATGAGTAAGAATGCATGCTATCACCAAGTGTTGACAAAGTTGCTATAATTGAGAGCAAAATCTGGCTTATTGGCAGCAGGGTAAAATGGTCGTTTTCCACTTCAGAAGTGTGGAAACATATTTCTTTGGTGAAGGGTGGGGAACAAACTTTCTCTTGGCCCTAACTTTTACTTACTTACTTATTTATTTATTTATTTATAAAGATTTTATTTATTTGTTAGAGAGAGAAGGGAGAGCACAGAGGGAGAGTGAGAGGGTAAAGCAGACTCCCTGCTGAGCAGAGAACCCTAGATCTGTGGACCCTGAGATCATGACCTGAGCCAAAGGCAGCCGCTTAAGCTACTGAGCCACGCAGGCGCCCCCAACCCTAACTTTTAAAGTAGTTTCTCATGTCAATTTTTATTCTATGTCTGTGTAGTGTCTTACCATTTACAGAGTGGTTTCATAGCTACTATCTCATCAGATGCTGTATTAATTCCACGGTATCTCCATTTTATGGATTCATGCATCCAAAGTAATATTTCTCAAGTGCTTACTATGTGCCAGACACATAAAAAGGAAAGGCCAACTAACTGATTAGTTTGTTAGTTCTATCAGTTAATCAACTGACTGGCTAACCAGTTACTAACCACAAATTCACTGATGAATGACCTGCAAACTCTTACTAATTAATCACCTAAATAATCAACCCAAGGGGAGCAGGGGCCGCAGGATAAGCAGAGAATCCCAGTCAGTGCAGTAAAGTGGCTTGCTCAGAGGCGAGGGGAGCTTTGGTTGGAGTTGATTACCTGGCTCCATAGTGTGGTGAAAAGCAAATTACAATTTTTAAAAAAAATCTAGGTTTTTGGAGTATTTAATAAATACCAATGTCAAGACCCGCCCCAGACCAACTGAGTCAGAATCTCTGAGGATAGGATCAAAGTTGAAAATCACTGCTGTATGCCAATCATGGACATCCTGTTCCTTGCTTTCCTGGTTTCCCCTGTGGCTAGGAGTGGTCACGTGATCCAATGTTGGCCAAGGAGGCCTAAACAGAAGACTGGCGGGAAGAAGGTCGGGAGGGAATTTTTTGCTTTCTCAATAAAGGGGAAGACATAATCTTTTCTTCTAAAAATGAGATCCCTGGAATTCTCACCCTCTAGAGACCCTGATGC
Source organism: Ursus americanus (assembly GCF_024610735.1). Taxonomy (NCBI): domain Eukaryota; kingdom Metazoa; phylum Chordata; class Mammalia; order Carnivora; family Ursidae; genus Ursus; species Ursus americanus. Next base: position 33,381,549 of record NC_142149.1, read on the forward strand.
AAGGATGAAGGTCAATATACTAAGAATATCAGAACAAAAAGAAGGAGACTGATGGCATCAATAAGCAGGTAAACCAGTGCCAGACTGCTTCTTGTAAAGTGAGAAAAATAAGCCTATTTCTTGACATCATTGTTAGTCTGGGTCTCTGTTACGGCCAAATACACTCCAGAGGTCCCAACTCTGTGCTAAGTGAGTCCTTAGGCTCTCCATCATGAAAGATACATATCTGAATGTTTGTGTGTATCCTTGTGCATTTGCACATACCTTCCTGTTCAAATCCAGGACACAAAATCCCTCCCTCCACACCCCTTTCCCAGCCATACTATTTAGTGTGTGCTATGACCTAAGGCGTGGAGTCCTTATTAAGTCCCCCAAAAGGAAAGGATGGGTGAGGCAGCGGGGAATTCACTTGTCCCCTGTGGCTTTATCCCACTGTGTCCCCAGTAGCCCCAAATGTTGGTTCTAGATTTTCCAGTCCACATCCCGTTAGGATTCTCAAGCTCAGGACAACTGGGGTGGGAGGAGGAACTTGAGCTCATTCTGGAAATTGGAGGATAGAGCAACGGGAATGGGTAGTAGGTGGCAGCTGCTGCAGGTGCTTCCCCTCATACCCCAGGTGCAGTTCTGCTCACCTGACCTCTCACACTGGCCTCCCAGGCCTTCTCCCACAAAGAGAATGAAGAAGCTTCCAGTTAGAATAAATTGAGGACTGGGCTGGCCTGATCCCTGACCTGGGTGAGGTAGGCTGGCCTGAGCCCCCTCAAGCCGGAGGACAGAGGCAGTGATTTACCACTTACCAGGTGAGTCCTTCCTATAACTCTCGGTTGAGGCACTGCAGAGATAAGGGATGAATGGTCGGATCTGGGTTTCACGTGGTCAGGGCTAGCAGTCTAGGCCTTCTGTTCCAGAGTCCTTAGCCATGGGTAGATTGTCAGCCTATCAGACTTTCTCCCCCATTATGTTACCTGCTCCTGCACTGCCACTTCTTTCCATTTCCTCCAATACAACTGCTCTGAAATACACACTTACCTTACTACCTGTCTGAGGAAGGTGTCTCTACTAGTGTTGGGTTGGGTAAAAAATAGGCCTAAGGCAGAGAATTCATTTTATTATCCAACCCCCCTTTTCTTTCGGCCTCTTTCTCCTTTCTATTCTTCCTAAGCGCAGACTATCCAAAACTGGGTTCTTGCAGTTTTTTGTATTTGGGTCCTCCGAGGGTTTTTTTGAATGGGGGGCTGGAACAAATTAGGACTGTCTAAGAATGAGAGAGTGTGTGAGCTATCGGCAAGTCCTTGGAATTTGAAGTTAAAAAACCTGAATTCAGGTCGTCAGCAGGCTGTTTACAGAGGGACCTAGAACATGATTCACTTAAAGCCTGTTTCCTCATCTGTAAAATGAATTTAATAATAACAGCCACCTCAAAGGGCAGTAGAAAGGATGAAGCAATATCACATAGATAGAAGGGCCTGAAGGTCTCACAACAATAGCTAACGTTTATTGAGCCCCTACAATGTGCCTGGCATGATTCTAAGAGCTTTATTGGGCTTACCCTCATTTCAACCTTACCAAATTATCAGGTGGGTACTATCATAGTCCCCATTTCACAGATGAAGAATTTGGGTAATATACCCAAGATCATACAACCAGGAAATGAAGTCAGGTTATGAACCCAATTAGTCTGAACCTCCAGTGCCCATGCTTTTAAATATACTGCTCCATGATCATTTAACCTAACTAGGCTCATTTCATTTGTTAAAGAAGGATAAGAGTACCTCCCCTATGGTGTTGTCAAAGTGTATTATACTGCCTGACACATAATAACACTATTAGCATTATTGTAAATAGAACTTGCCCAAGGTCTCATGGTTAGTAAAGAGGTCATCTAAGATTCCAGAACCCAAGATCTTAACTATCATTATTGTTCATTTTCGAAAACATTAAATACCTACCTACAGACCAAAGACTTAGTCATCTCTCTTTAGACTCCCCAAAGAAAGACATAGTACAGGGGCACCTGCGTGGCTCAGTTGGTGAAGTGTCCAACTGTTGATCTCAGCTCAGGTCTTGATCTCACGGTGGTGAGTTCAAGGCCCCCCCCCCCAAAAGACATAGTACATCCTTCATGGTCCCAGGAACATCATGCTCTGTCTCCCACTGACCCCCACCAAGCTGGCCACTGAGAAAGTCAGCAGGACTCAGGAAAGTGGGCTGCTCCTTCACCAGGACACGCTGGTGGTAGGATGCAGAGAGCACCTATACAGATTCTACTGTAAGTTTTTCTTATGCAAAGATGGTGCCGATGGCCCCTTCTAGCTGGTGACACCATCTTGGCCAAAAAAGGCAATGTTCACTAACCCAGGCACAAATGGGAATAAGGATAAATGTGCTTTTATCTGGAATAAAATCCTCTAAAAGAGGCCTTCTTCCTTGCCTCCAAGATCCACATGCTCCCTCCATCTAGCTAATGTTTCGGAAGTGCCTCCTGACATCTAGCTTCAACCCCTCTTGCTGCAGTTGGTCCGTTTCCTGTCTCTAAGGAATCAGATGCATTCTGGGGCTCTGTTAACTGGTCAGACCTTCACAGTAAGAGTTGCCATTCCCTCATGTTAGCCACCAAAGCTGGGTGGATAGAGCTGTCCAAGAAACCCTGAGCCTAAGAGCTATGCTACGCTGGCATTGGACAGGGCACAGACCCCAGTCTGCATTCCTGGGAGGCAGAGCCTGAGGCTGTGGCTCCCCTAGAATTCAACAGACCCTAGAAAGGGAGAGCAGTTCCCAGGCTCGACCCCCATGTCCATGCATTTTCTGAAGTTCCTCCTTTGAACACGTCCCTTTATTTATTGGGCCTCATTTAACCTCGGCCTTGTCTTCCTGAGACCATTTATTTGGTAACTGTCACTCAGCCTGCTGTGGCATTAACTTCATAATCCTATTGATTTCCTCCAAGCCAGTTGGGGGCTTTCTCTACATCTTCCTGGGTCGGTAGGGGCTGATCCCAAGTTCTGGTCATTACCGAGGACGAGGCCCCACACTGGTATGGATTTGCCCAGAGGACCATCTCGGTGTTCCTCGTTCCCACCCTGGCCCTTCTCAGGCTGCAAGAGATAGATCTGTGCGACTGCTTCGGTTGCTGTAGGGTGAGGTAAAGTGGCTAAGTGCCCACTACCACCGCCGAGAGCTCCCTGAGTGGCTACTGAGGCCGTCCTTCAGGTCAGAAGGCCTGGGCTTCACCAATCGCAGCTTTGCTTGGCCCGGAACCCCTCCCCCCTCCGCCATCTTGGATCTGGAGGGGTAAGGGGCCCAATCAGCACAGGGGAAGCAGATAAGGGTGGGGTGAGGCCACAGCTCGATCCCACGTGGCCACCGACCTGCGCCTTCCCACCACCTGCAGCCGGGGCCTGGCCCCTGTCGAGCTGCAGCTGCAGCTCCCAGACACCACCCCAGCCCGTCGCCAGGGGATTAGTGTCCGTCTGTGGGTTGGGACAACCTCAGTGGGGGTTGTCCCGGCCCAGACGAAGGCTCCCCTTCACCCTTCCCCAGGACCACTTCCCCAGAGTCCAGCTTAGGCAGAGGGGATTGTGTTGGGGAGTCTAACAGCCTGGGGTGCTGATCTCTCCCAGAGCTGAGGTGTGGGGTGACAGGAGTCCCCCTCCCCGCCAAGCCTGAGCCACATGTGCTGGGAAGTTCATTTCCCCTTGTTTTGCAGAACGGGCTCAGGGATTGACCCCAGGAGTGACCCCAGTGTCAGGAGGCATTAATGATCTCCATACGGGCAATAAACAGGCAGACCGGCTGGCTTGGTGTGGAGGTGCCCTGGAATGGGGCCGCCTTATTAGCCTCACATTCGCTCATGGGTTGAGGCTTAATTAGCAAGGGCTCCCTCATGCGTCTCCCCTCCCCCAAACATCCTTGAGCTCAGTGGGAACATGGTTGGAGACACTGGAGTTCTCTGGCTGGTTCTTTTGCTCCTCATGGGCCTCCTCAAGAGGCAGACTCTTCAGGCGTCAGCTCTGCCACTTGTCTGCCTCTAACAGGACTTCGGACTTAGTCCTCCTGATAAAGTCTCTCTTGTCTTTAAAAGCCCCCATAGGTCAAGTCCATGCATTCTGAGTCAGTTCACTTTTTTCTCTATAAGAACCCAGGAACAAGAAGCCTTACTCTTCTTTAACTTAAATCTGTCCTGACTATTTTGAGTTTGAGCCCAATTTTCCCAAAGGGAAATTTCCCAAGGGAATAAATAGGTGGTCACCAGCCTGTATGTGGGTGGGAGGTCGGGAGTGCGGGGCAAAAGGTCCTTAGCAACTGCCTAAGCTATTAAAAGTACCATTTGATGTATCACATCCCCTTCTCCAAATCCATTTCCCTCAGGTTGGTTCCTTGTTCTAGGTGTGTGACTTAACTCTTCGGGCTTCAGTTTTCTTATTTGTATAGTTCACTTAAGATTCACCAAACACTATATGCTAGGCACAGGACTAAGTGCTACAGAAATGAAGCAGAGGGGGGCGCCTGGGTGGCACAGCGGTTAAGCGTCTGCCTTCGGCTCAGGGCGTGATCCCGGCGTTCTGGGATCAAGCCCCACATCAGGCTCTTCTGCTATGAGCCTGCTTCTTCCTCTCCCACTCCCCCTGCTTGTGTTCCCTCTCTCGCTGGCTGTCTCTATCTCTGTCAAATAAATAAATAAAATCTTAAAAAAAAAAAAAGAAGAAGAAATGAAGCAGAGGAAAACCCGGGTAAAGCATGTGGATAACTTTATCTAGACAGCCATTGCGGTACATTGAGCTTCACAGAAATAGCCCAGGGCACCTGAGAGCCAGATGGGCACTGGGTGACTCTGAGCCTCACGGAGGAAAAATAATTAAACATGGACAAAGGAGATCCTAAGAAGGATCTTGAGAGGCAGAAAACATCCTGTGCAGTCTTTCTGCAAACTTGCTGGCAGGGATACAAGACAAAGTGCGAAGATGCTTCCGCCGACTTCTCAAAGTTTTCTAAGTAGTGCTCAGAGTGGAAGACGTGGCTTCTAAAGAGAAAGGGGAATTTGAACTCATGAGAAAGACTGCCAAGGCTCATTATGAAAGAGACATGAAAACCTGTATCCATACGTCCTAAAGGGGAAATAATAGGGAAGTTCAAGGATCCCTATGTATCCAAGAGGCCTCCTTTGACCTTCACCTTGTTTTGTTCTGAGTATCCTCCAAAAATCAAAGGGGAACATCTGGGCCTGTCCATTGGTGCTGTTGCACAGGACCTGAGAGAGATGTGGGGTAACGCTGCTGCAGGTGACAGGCAGCCTCCTGAGCAGACAGCCGCTGAGCTGAAGGAAAAGGAGGAAAAGGATCTTGCCGGGTACCGAGCCGCAGGGAGCCTGACGTGGCAGAAACGGGAGTCATCTTGGGCTGAAAAAAGCAAGAAAAAGAAGGAAGGCCGGGAAGATGATGATGATGGTGGAAAAGCTGGTTCTAGCATAGCTTTTTTTTCTTGTCCATAAAGCATTTAACCCCCCTAAACCCCACTCACTCCTTTTAATGAAAAAAATTGTAAGGCTGTGTAAGATTTGTTTTTAAACTGTACAGTGTCTTTTTTTAAATAGAGTTTACACACTACCGAATGTGTCTTTAGCTAGCCTTGTCCCCATGGTATTTTCAATAGCTACTAACCTGCACCCTAGGTGCAGTCTGGGCATGGAAATTCGAAGCAGGTTCTTGTTGGTGCACAGCCCAAATCAGATATATACGGGAATGATAGGTTTTTCATCTTCAGTTGTTTCTGATGTAGCTTATATGAAATAATTGTTTTTCTGTTCATTCTGTAGTTGCAAAAAAAAAAAAGTTGCCGCTGTTTTGTTGACATTCTTTTTTTTTTTTAAGATTTTATTTATTTATTTGAAAAAGAGAAAGGGTGGCACGTGAGCAGGGGCAGAGGGAGAGGGAGAAACAGACTCCCCACTGAGCAGGGAGCCTAGGTGCAGGGCTCAATCGGAGGACCCCAGGATCAGGATCTGAGCCAAAGGCAGACACTCAACCAATTGAGCCACCCAGGCGCCCCTGTTTTGTTGATACTCTGAATGCTTCTAAGTAAATACAATTTTTAAAAACGTATCATCCTTTTATGAAAAGGAGTCGGGAGCTTTTCTTCTTGAGGGGAAGTCTTTTGCTTTTGCCCATTTTGGATCACATGAATTATTTACAGTATTTATCTTTTCATATAGTTAGCTGATAAGAAGCTCTTGTCTACACAACTGCATATATTGAGGGTAATAAAATTTGAAATCAGTTGGAAACAAAAAACAAAAAACCGCCTCTATCTAAGGGCAATGGCAAGCCGTAAAGTATTTTTAGGAGGGAACAGGGCTGGACTGATCAGACTTGTGTTTTAAAAGATGACTAGTGGTGGTGGGTGGGAAGATTCTGAGGTGAAGAGTGGCAGCAGGAAGACCGCTTATGAAGGCAGGGAAATGATTAGAATAGTGTTTAGGAGAAGTGGAGTAGGAAAGAGGCAGAGCAGAAGTTAAGCACATTTCTGGGCAGGAATATGATAGACATTTGTCATTTTCACCGTCTGGGTCCGCTCCCCTTTTTCATGTTCAGAAAAGTTTATAGTTTTAGGGGAAAGAATCATTCCCACTGAGTATTTTGGTGGGACTGTCAGGGAAGGGGCTCTGTCCATCCCTGGCCAAGAAAGCCCATGTTAGATGCTCTCTTCCCAGAATTCTAATCTTGAGCGTAATGGCAGAAAGAAGGAAGGAATGTGAGTTTAATCATCTTCTTTGGGCCTCAGCTTCCTTACCTGTACATATCATTTAAGATTGGTAGGTAACATTCTTATAGTACGTTCTGCAGTCCTCATGCCCTGAGGGAGTTATTCACCTGCACCCACTGCTTGGCTCCCCAGAACTGCTCCAGCCTCCATCACTTCTAAGCCTGGATCTTCATCCTTTCCTACAAGTTGGTGAGTGGGTCCGTCCTTCCAATACAACCCCTCTCTGCTTAAGCCAGCCAGCGGTTCTTTTCAGTCATGACAAGACTGAAGTTGGAAATACAGGAGCTGAAGATTTAAAACCCATCGATGCATGGTGGGAGGTTACATTGGTAGTTGATAAGGCCACTAAAGAAGAATTCATAGAAAGAGAAAAGAAGGAGACCAAGAAGAGAGTCTGGAGGGTGTGGAAAAGAGGAAAGGATACCAGCGATGCAGCCTAAGAGTCCGTTAGAGTTGGCCAAGACAGAGTGCGGTCCTGGCAGAAAAAGAACTTTCAGAGCAAAGGAGAGTTCAGCAGTGTAAAATACTGGCAAGACTCTTAAGGAGGAGGATGTAAATAATTAGAGGAGGGGGGCAATTCGAGGTCACTGGGACCTTAGGAAGAGCAGATCAAGTGCAGGGAGAGGCAGCTACCTGCTTCCCAGACTGTAGGAGGATCAAATGAGCTGGCTCTAGTAAACGAGGAGGGGCCACCAAGTAAGAGAGGCAGGCGCTCTGGTTCCTCTGGGCTTCTGGAAAGAGCAGTAGTTCTGGTCTTCTATATTATCCTTTCCTCTTTTGCGCAGTGACTAAAATTTGCCAGCAAGCCCCCACGCACCACTGGAGCCCTCACGCACCCAGGGGACTTGTCCTGGGGGGACTCTGTCTGAGACTCACTTAGCAGCCCAGGGGCCCAGCTAAGAGGCTGAAGATAGCCCTGCCATCATCCTGGATTCCACTCCTGCTGCTTTAGAGTCAAATATCCTCCTTGCATCTGGCAATCACAGCCAGATGCAAAGGAAAAACCGAGATAACCACTGTCAACATTTTGCCAGATTACCTTCTTTCTTTCTTTACTTTTAAAAAATATATATGTTTTAAATTACAAAACAAAATAGGTCTAGCAAAGCCAGTCATTGGTTTTTCAGATGAGGGTTGTTTTGACGAACACGGTTTGTGTAACTTTAAGAATTGGTGCCCAATTTTTATAATTTTTCAGGATTTTCTTTTTTCTCCCTAATTAATATTTAGTCCATTACTTATGCTCTTGACTACTTGTAAGAGCAAAGAGTTGGAACAGCAGAAATGTTACTTAATTAAATTATGGACACTTACCATAGTGTATGTATGGTGTGATTGAAATTTTGCAAACAATTAATTATATCTGCAGGGACCCACAGCCAGGTGCTATTGGCAGTTGTCTCAGGGTAAGATTGTGGATGTTCTTCTTTATTTTCTTTGGCTTATGTTTTTCTTTGGTTTGCATGTAAATTTTTCTATAATGAGTACATATCGCTATTTTAATAAGAGAAATAGGAACAATAATGATAACTAATAGCTAATTGTAAACACCGTGTGTCAGGATGCTAAACACTTGATATAAGTTCCCTTGCTGAAAACAACGACATAACATAAACACTATTATGCACTTTTTAAATTTTATTTTTTTAAGATTTTATTTATTTATTTGATGGAGAGAGAGAGAGCAGCAGAGGGAGAGGGAGAAGCAGACTCCCCACTGAGCAGGGAACCTGATGGGGGACTCGATCCCAGGACCCTAGGATCATGACCTGAGCCGAAGGCAGACAATTCACCCACTGAGCCACCCAGATGCCCACATCCACTTTTTAAAAAAGATTTATTTCTTTATTTGGGGTGGGGGGGACACACGTGTACATGTGAGCAGAGAGAGAGGGAGAAAGAGAATACCAAGCAGACTCCCCACTGAGTGCAGAGCCCAATGTGGGGCTTGATCCCACGACCCTGAGATCATGACCTGAGTGGAAACCAAGAGTCAGGTGCTCAACCAACTGAGCCACCCAGGTGCCCCACTATTATCCACTTTTTAAAACAAACTTTTTATTTTAGAGTAGATTTACAGAAAAGCTGCAAAGATAGTACATAGACTTCCCGTACAGCTCGCACTAGTTTCCCCGATTGTTAACATCTTACATTAATATGGTGTCATCGTCACAACTAATGGATTGATGTTGGTACATTATTATTAACTATGGTCCACACATACTTTACTCAGATTTCCTTAGTTTTAACCTAATATCCTCTTTCTGCTCCAGGATCCTGTCCAGGATATCACATCACATGTAGTCATGTCTCCTTAGGCCACTCTTGGCTGAGACCCTTTCTCCGTGTTTCCTTGTTTTTGACGCCCTTGACAGTTTGAAGGAGTGCAGTCAGGTGTTTTGTAGAACATCCCTTGATTGGGGTTTGTCTGATGTTTCCCTCATGACTAAACTGGGCTTATGGGTTTGGGGGAGGAAGGCCCCAAGGTGAAGTGCCCCTCTCATCGCATCCTGTCAAAGGTTTATATTATCAAGATGACTTTTCACTAATGATGTTGACCTTGACCACCTGGCTGAGGTAGTATTTGCTAGGTTTCGACTGTGAAGATCCTCCTTTATCCCCTGCCCTGCAGTAGCTGGAAAAGTCACTGTGCGCAGCCCACGCGTCAGGAGTGAGGTTATGCTCGCCTCCTTGAGGGAAGTGCATCTACATATGTTATTTGAAATTCTCCTCTATTTATATATTCAGTCACTTATATTAGTACCACCTCATGGATACACATTTTATACTTTGAGTTAAAACCCAATTCTATGTTACTTATTTTGTCCCTCAAATTGTTCCAGTTCTGACCACCAGGCGCTCTTCCTCTGGCTGGCTTGTTGTCCCTTTGACATCCCGTCGTTATTATCCAGCTCTTACAGATGAGAAAACTGAAGCCAAGAGAAGGTGAGTAACAGCCCCAGAGTTGTACTGCCGGTCAGTAGGGTCTCTTTCTAACTTCTGGGCAGAAAGTATGGCCACTAGAGTCCACTGCCTCCTTGAAAAAAAATTGCACACACACATGCATACGGATATAGTTGACCCTTAACACGAATTTGAACTGTGCATGTCCACTAGTACGTGGATTTGTCTTTCTTTGATAAATACAGCACAATGCTCTAAATCTATCTTCTCTTCCTTACAATTTTCTTTTTTTTTTTTTTTTTTTTTTTAAGATTTTATTTATTTGACACAGATAGAGACAACCAGCGAGAGAGGGAACACAAGCAGGGGGAGCGGGAGAGGAAGAAGCAGGCTCATAGCAGAGGAGCCTGATGTGGGGCTCGAACCCAGAACGCTGGGATCACGCCCTGAGCCAAAGCAGACGCTTAACCGCTGTGCCACCCAGGCGCCCCTCCTTACAATTTTCTTAGTAACATTTTCTTTAGCTTACTTTATTGTAAGACTACAATATATAGTATATATAACAAGCAAAACAGGTGGGGGCACCTGGGTGGTTCAGTGGGTTAAGCATCTGCCTTCGGCTCAGGTCATGATCCCAGGCCCCTGGGATCGAGCCCCGCTTTAGGCTCCCTGCTCAGCGGGGAGTCTGCTTCTCGCTCTGCCTGCCGCTCCCCCCTGCTTGTTCTCCCTCTACCCCTCTCAAATAAAGAAATAAAATCTTAAAAAAAAATATGTGTTAACTGACTATGTTATCAGTAAGCCTTCTGGCCAACAGTAGGTAATTAATAGTTAAGTTTTTGGGGGGAGGCAAAAGTTATTGGTAGATTTTCGACTGTGCAAGGGTGAGCACATGTAACCTAACCTCCATGTAGTTCAAGGGCCCAGGGGTCACATGTGCTGTATGAAGTTAGCCTGGGGAAGGGATGTCGGAGCGCGCTCTGTGTAGCTGGCCTAGTGCAGGGTGGTTCGCATCGTGGTGGTGAAGTGATGAACACTTACACCCACAGCTGATGTTTTGGAAGTATTCACATGTATAGTTCCTTTTGAAGTGATTTTGCAACCCTTTGGATATCTTTAAGCATTTCTGTCCATCTTTTCAAGGTGTTTTAAATCTTTTATTTTTTATTTATTTATTTTTTCAATGACTTTTTAAAAAGATTGCATTTATTTATTTATTTTAGAGAGAGAGGGCATGAGTACGAGTGCGGGGAGGGGCAGAGGGGCAGAGGCAGAGGGAGGGAGAATCTCCAGCACACTCCATGCTGAGCACAGAGCCTGACACGGGGCTCAGGCTCACGACCCTGAGATCACCACCTGAGCCGAAACCAAGAGTCAGATGCTTAACCGGGTGACTGAGCCACGCAGATGCCCCTAAGTCTACTTTTTAAATTTCCAATTCTTTTGTAGCTATTTCTTCTCTATGTTTTACATATTAGCACAAATTTGGAATAACTGAAATGTCCAGTAATAAACATTAACTGGAACAAAATTAAATACCTAACAACAAAAACTTGTGGGAACAAACTAGATGTTTTCTCCCACACATGTGCATGAAGAGAAACCCATAGCCAAAGATTATAGATTAAGAGAAATGAGAAAAGTTTTGTAAGTGGAAAAAAAATCTTTTCCAAACTCCTCAATTCCTAAACACTTCTGAACTTTTTTTTTTTAAGATTTTATTTACTTATTTGAGAGAGAGTGAGAGCGAGAGAGATCACAGAGGGAGAGGGAGAAGCAGACTTGCTGCTGAGCAGAGAGCCCAGCGTGGGGCTCAATCCCAGGACGCTGGGATCATGACCTGAGCTGAAGGTAGACGCTTAACTGACTGAGCCACGCAGGTGCCCCTAAAAGCTTCTGGATTTCTATGCGGCTGTACAGCTCCTGCCCCTTCTGTGTGAGGGCTACAAAAGAAAGCAGGATCCTCAAACGAAAGCTCCATGTGCTGCCCAGCGCCATGTTGCCCGCCACTCCCCATCCCCTCTTCTCCATGCTCCAATGGTACCTGGCTGTTTGTAACCCCACAAGAGTTATCCTCTTGCCTCCTGTTGACCACCTGGGGAACCCCTATGTCCACACACACAGGAGACTACTCTGTGGGTTGGTGCTCCCTAACTTTTGAGTTTTCCAAAACCCAGTCACGCCCTTCATCTCCCCTGACCCTCACAACAGCCCTGTGAGGAAGGCAAGAGCAGACACTGCTGCCCAGAGGAGGAATGAAGAAACTGAGGCACAGACGTTAAGTGACCAAGTCAGAAGCAGAGTCAAGCAGAACTAGAACCCAAGTGTCCCCCTTCAAATCCAGTGTTCCTCCCTACCCCTTGCTGCAGCTGCTCCCTGCTCTGGACATTCCTCGTGGGAGATACCGACTCAAGAGCTTGCCTGACTCTCAGCGTGCTGGGGCGGGTGCCTGGGCCCTGCTTCAAAGGCAGTTGTCTCCTTACATCTGCTGACAAGAGAGGAAGCAGAAGAGAGTGGAGGAGTCCCAAGCGTCTCCCCTCTGATGACAATGTCAAGACCAGGACCGAAGTAGGTAGGACAAAAACCAATGCCAGGGCCTACACCATGGGGTCCACAGGTACAGCGCCAGAGAGCCTGGACCAGGGTTTCTCGGCCTGGACACAGGCTGACGTTCAGGGCTGGACGGTGCTTTGTCGTGGGGCGGTCCTGCACATTGCAGGGTGTTCAGCAGCGTTCCTGGTCTCATTCCCACCCGAGATAAAAACCAAAAATGTCTCCGAGTATTGCCAAATGTCCCTTGGGAGTCAAAAATCACCCCCGTTTAAAACCACTGGCCTAGATTTTTCAGGACAGGGGCTGCCTTGATTGCATTCTTTTCCAGAAATATACTTTATTCAGTAACGTAACTGACTTGATTTACATACCATTGAGGGACTTTTCACATCAATCAATCCACAATTTTTTTGTCAGGCATAATGTCCTGATTTGGGATTTTAAAATATGGTCACCATGGCATGTTCTCAAAGAGAGGACAGTTTTCCTCTTCAAGGGGGAAGGACAGCAGCTAGGGCCTGAACTCTGCCCAAAGTCCTGGCATCCTGGGGAGGAACCTGGCCAACTTTGGGAAGGACGTCTAGCTGCTACCCCTGAGGTACTGGGTGATCTCTAGCTGTGACACAGACCTTTTCTGAATGTTGTATCCCCAATGCCACCATACATCCTCCTGTTATGCTGGGGCTTTGCCCATGAAAACAAAATGATTGCCTGCAGAGTAGAAAGTGCTCGTGGGCATGGTGACCACGTGCACGCCTTCACACCCACCATTCTCAACATGGGAATGTGTTCACTAGGTTTACTAGGTTTGAATTCTCAGGCCAGAGGAGCAGAAACACCGTCTAATCAAAGGACCAATATGTTTGACCCAAGTTGCAGAACTGCTTAATAAAACCTTTACCCTTCTGAAAGATGGTGGGATTTGGCAACGGGGAGCTTTTTTCTGTTTTTCCCAGATTGGACCAAAAAGCCAGGAGCTTCCGAAGGGGAGAGAGTTAAGTAGACAGGGGAACTTCAGGCAGACAGGCTGAGACTCTCGGAATAGAGAGGAAGGAGAAGTTGGTGGATTCTTATTGGCAAGAGGTAGATAGGTGGGTGGGTTGCCCTTCACATGCCCTTCTAGTTCAAAGTCTTCTAATTGGCTGGAGACAGTGATCGCCACCTATGCCTGAAATGAAGATCCAGTCAAGCACTTTCTCTAAATTTACCTGATGTGAAGATTTACTTGGGACACTTGATAAAAATAAAGATTCTCAGGCCTTTTCAGCAATTCTGAGTAAGTCAAGGATGGGGCCCAGATGCTTTTCCTATTTGTTACAAGCGTCTCTGGCAAGGAAGCACTGGGGACACGAATTCTTATTCTTTGCTCCTGGCACATCCTTTTCATCCTAGCTCGTCTCTTCGAGAACTTGGCAAGCTGTGTTATGGCCTTGGGCCTCCTGAGGGCGCGCCCTGCCTTGTGGACTTACCAGGGGCAACCAGATGCCCCCCCTGGGCTGGTGTTCAATACTTACCTGTTGTCTAAGTAAGTTCTCAGATAGACTTCTCCACGTGCGAAACGCGTATCCTGTTTTTATTGAAGTAGAGGCTGTGGTACTTAAAGTCCACAGCTTCATAGAATTTTCTTTTTTTTAAGGATTTATTTATTTATTTATTTGAGAGAGAAAGATTGAGTGCAAGCAGGGGGAGGAGCAGAGGGAGAGGGAGAGGGAGAGAATCCTCCAGCAGACCCCGTTGAGCCCAGAGCCGGACAGGGGGCTCAATCCCAGGACCCCAAGATCATGACCCCAGCCAAAGTCAAGAGCAGGCTGCGTAACTGACAGAGCCACCCAGGCGCCCCTAGAATTTTCTTTTTAATCAACTTTATTGAGCTATAATTTATATACAATAAACTGAGCCCATTTAAGCTATCAATTTGACGAATTCTGACAAATGTATATACATCAGTGTAACCATGACCATGATCGAGATGCAGAATATTTCTGTTACCTTCAAGGGTCCCCTCCTGTCCCTTTGCAGCCAGTCTCCCCTCCACCCCAGCCCCAGGCAACTTCTAGCCTTCCTGTCACAAAAGATTAATTTGCGTTCTCTAGAATTACATGTAAGTGGGATAGAATAGTGTGTATTCTTTTGTGCCTGGCTTCTTTCATTCAGCATAATGACTTCGAGATGTGTCTATACGGGTGGGTGGATCAGTCCTTTTTATTGCCGAGTGGTTTTCCATTGTATGATATACCACCGTTTGTTTATTCGGTCACCTTTTGAAAGACATTTGTATTGTTTCCCGCGTGAGCTGTTGTAAATAAACCCTCTGTGGACATTTGTGTACAACTCTGTATATGGACATGTTTTCACTTCTCATGGAATTTTCTAGGACTCGGGTAGAGTGGGGACATCAGTAAGCCCTCCCCCCCATCCCTTAAGTCAATAAACTTTTATTTGGACAATGATGTGGCAAGCCTGCCCTGCAGACCAAGCAGGACAGAGAGGGCTCTCATGAGCCCTTTTTGGTGTGGCCAGCGTTTCGGCAGAAGTGCACTCTGCAGAGGGAGCCAACCCAGCCAGGGAGACCGAGGGGGCCTTGAAAACCTTCAGACCCACATTCCACCGAGAAGGCTTCATTTGGAATGTAGGTGTGTAAGGGAAAGTTTTTAATGCTCAGAGGGAAAGACTTTTTAGCTAAATTATCATTCCCCCCCCCCACTTAACACCCAGGTAGATTTCCCTGAGAGGTGGGGGTTTCTGCTAGGAAGAGAGAGAAACGTGAACAGACCCTTCCAAGAGAGAGTGAGCCTGGACAGGGCCTCTGGACAATCAGAAAGAAAGGTGTATTCATTTCCCAGGGCTGCCATGACAGCTCATCACAGACTTGGTGGCTTTTATAAAGTATAGTCATGACTCTCACAGTTCTGCAGACCAGAGCTGGGAATCAAGCTGGGAGTAGAGCCACACTGCCTCTGAAAATTCTGAAGGAGAAACTTTCCTTCCTCTTTCCAGCATCTACTGGCTCCAGTAATTTGGCTTGTGGTAGCGTAGACCTAATCTTCACATGGCCTTCTTGCCTACGTGTCTCTCTTTGTGTCCTTTCTCTTGTAAGGACACCACTCATTAGATTTAGGGCCCTCTCTAAATCCAGGATGCTGTCACTTTGAGATCCTTAACTGAGCCTATCCAAATAAGGTCCTATTCACAGCTACCAGGGGATAGGACTTCACATATCTTTGGGAGGGGGAGACATTATTGAACCTACTACAGAAGGTGAAATACCAGTCATTTAAAAAAAAAACTCTGGCCCAGAAACGAATAGTAATAAAAGTCAATTTTATTAAGAGTTTCCTATGTGTCAGGATCTGTCCTAAACACTAGCCATAAAATATCCCACTGAATCTTGGCAATTCTGAGGCACGTAAGATCATTAGCTTCAATCTGACAAAGGAGGAAACCCAGCGTGGTACCAGGAGCGTCATGAACGTATCCATGGTTACACAACAAAGAAGCAGTCCAGCCCCAGAACCACTGCACCATTTTCCCTGTGGCAGGTGTTGAGGAGAAGTGCCTCCCAGGGCAGGCTCTGCCCCTATGATTCTTGGAGCTCTTGGACATCTTTTAGGGCCTGGGAGAGTTGGGGGTCAGGGTGTAAGCAGTGGGAGGGGCCTCTCAGGTCCAGGCTTGTGGGCTTAGAAAGGGGGCAGTGGAAGCAGGTGAATCTGTTGTTTGGCTGGCTCTGTCCATCAGTCCTGTTCAACCCTTGAGCCTGGGGACTGCCACTGAGGCAGGAGGACCAGGCAGGAACCAGCACAGAATCTTGGGAATAGAAGCTGAGGTGATATCTCAGTTTTGAAACATGCATCTCTACAAGAGGGCAGAAAGCCCTGCATCTGAGGTGTGGCAGGGATGAGGATGCTCGGGGTGCGGCTGGCCTGCAGCTGGGGGCTGCTTTGGGAGTCCTATCCAGCGGGGGCAAGGGTTTGCCCTGCCTGGGAGCCAGGCTAGGCTGGGCGCCTGTCTTCTTGACCTATCTGTGAATGGGCCGTGTAAAGTAAGATTCTGACAGCATCACAAGTAACCAGCTAAGAGGCAAGAGAGACGCAGTGGGTAGAGGGGACCTCCCCCACTTCAGCCAGGGCTCCTTCCTCCCACCTGAAGGATGTATACTCTTCTCTTCATTCTTCCTTAGTGATCCATCTACTTTCTTCAGGTGACCAATTTTGAAACCTACCCACTACCCAGATGAACCCAAGAAAAGCTGAGAACCAGTAACTGACCAGCCCCTACCACAGTGTGCAGATGGATGACCCAGCTGTGGTCTGCGAGCAGTTCAGAAAAGCGGCTAGCACCGATTCGCTCCCAGGCATATCACTAGGAGTCAACGTTTGTTGATCCCTTAGGTACTAGGCGCAAGCTGAGTGTTCTCACGCATTCCCTCTCTAATTCATAGCTACCCCACGAGGTGGGATTATTGTCTTGATTTCAAAGAAATTGATGCTCAAACTGGTCTACCTGACACCAAAGCATTTGCTCTTGTCCCTATACATCAGTGGTTCTCAAAATGTGGTCCCTGGACCAGTAGGAGCCTTAGCATCACTGGGAACTTACTAGAAATGCAAGTGCTGGGGCCCCCTCGGACCTCCTGATTCTGAGCCCTGTTGGCAGAGCCTAGCAGTCACCCTCCAGGCGGTCCTCATGCATACAAGTTGGAAAACCATTGCCCCGCATTATTCCCCCTCCCTCCAAAATCCAGGTAGGCCAAAATAATCTCATTTTCTTTCGTAATAGGCTGTCCAGACTGGCAGACGAAGGAGATACCCTGTCTGTGGAGTTCAGTAAAGCCTTTGGTCTACTTCTTAAGAAATCGTTGAGGACAATGTGGGAAAATGTGGAGGACACTGATGAGGAAAGAGGCAGGACACGGCACGATGGTGAGTTCCTCAGGTACTCCACAGGCACAGGTGGGACGAGGGGCAGTTGGACGGTCGTGCTCTGAGAGTGTCAGCTGACAGGTCAGCACAAATCTGGCAGGAGGTCTCTATGAGGAGCCCCAGAGTTCTGCCCAGTTTGACCTTTCAATCAATGGTGTGGAAGATGGCGTAGTCTCAGTCCAGTAGGTGTCACAGAGCTGGGGGGATGGCAAGTGCGCTGGATAACAAAATGAAGACCCAACAGGCTCTTGCCCAACAGACATGAAGTCTAAAATCGAGCACATGGTCATCGTGTATGTTTGTGTAGTCTGTTCGCTCCCCGAGTGCATCTTACAGGTTGAGGGACTAAATGGGAGCTGAAATGAAGACACTCCACTCAATCTTACCCACAGGAAGAGAAACCCTTTTTGAAGTTCACCTCCAAGGTATTTTATGAACTTGTAGCACTGCTGACCCCCCCTTTTTTTTAACTGGGGTAAAATATATACAACATAAAAATTGCCATTTTAATCATGTAAAAATTTTTTAATTGTGGTAAAACATAGATGATGCAAAATTTACCATTTTAATAATTTTTCATTGTACGGTTCAGTGACATTAAGTACATTCACATTCTGTACAACCGTCAGCAATACGTATTTCCAAAGCATTTTCATCATCCCAAACAGAGAGTACACCTGTTAAGCAATAATTCCGCATTTCCCCCTTCCCTCAGCCCCTGGTAACCTCTAGCCTACTTTCTGTCTCTAAGAATTTTCCTGTTCTAGAGATTCTCTAGGAGGGGAATCATACAACATTTGTCCCTTTGTATCTAGCTTATTTCACTTAGTATAATACCTTCAAGTTTTATCCATGTTGTAGCAGGCATCAGAACTTCGTTTCTTTTTTTTTTTTAATATTTATTTATTTGACAGAGAGAGAGAGAGAGTACAAGCAGGGGGAGTGGCAGGGAGACCGAGAAGCAGACCCCTGCCGAGCAGAGAGCCCAGCGTGGGACTAGATCCCAGGACCCTGGGATCATGACCTGATCCCAAGGCAGATGCTTAACCAACTGAGCCACCCAGGCGCCCCCTTCATTTCTTTTTATGGCTGAATACTATTCTCTTGTACATATGAACCGTAGTTTATGTATACATTCATCTGTTGATGGACACTCAGGCTGTATCTACCTTTCAACTATTGTGAATAATGCTGTAATGAACATGGGTATGCAAGTGTCTGTTTGAGACCCTGTTTTCTTTTCTTTTTTTTTTTTTTAAAGATTTTATTTATTTATTTGACAGAAATAGAGACAGCCAGCGAGAGAGGGAACACAAGCAGGGGGAGTGGGAGAGGAAGAAGCAGGCTCACAGCAGAGGAGCCTGATGTGGGGCTCGATCCCATAACGCCGGGATCATGCCCTGAGCCGAAGGCAGACGTTCAACCGCTGTGCCACCCAGGCGCCCCTGAGACCCTGTTTTCAATTCTTAGGGGTATATGCCCAGGAATAGAATTCCTGGATCATAAGGTAATTCTTTAGTTTCTGAAGGACTGCCAAACTGTTTTATACAGTGGCTGCACCATTTTCGATTCCCAACGCATATGCAAGCATTCCAATTTCTCCATATCTTTGCCAACACTTGGTTGTGTTTTGTTTTGTTTTGTTTTGTTTTAATTCTAGCCATCCTAAGGTATGAAGCAGTATTTAATATGATTTCGAATGGCGTTTCCCTAATGACTAATAATGCTGAGCACTTTTTTCATGTGCTTTTTGGTTATTTGTATGTCTTCTTTGGTATCCATTCAAGATCCTTTGCCCATTTTAATTAATTAGTTTTTAAAGATTTTTTTTAAAGATTTTATTTATTTATTTGACGGAGAGAGAGAGAGCACAAGCAGGCGGAAGAGCAGGCAGAGGCAGAGGGAGGAGCAGGCTCCCCACTGAGCAGGGAGCCCCACGCGGGACTCAATCCCGGGACCCTGGGATCATGACCTGAGCCAAAGGCAGATGTTTAACCAAGTGAGCCACCCAGGTACCCCTTTAATTAATTAATTTAAAAAACTTTTTTTAGAGAGAGAAAGAGAACATGTGTGTGCCGGGAGGGGAGGGGCAGAGGGAGAAAGAGAGAGAAACTTAAGCAGGCGCCATGCTCAGCACCCAGTGGAGCCCGTCGGGGGGCTCCATCTCACCACCCTGAGATCATAACCTGAGCGAAATCAAGAGTCAAATGCTTAACCGACTGAGCCACCCAGGTGCCTCTCCTTTGCCCATTTTTAAATTGCATGTTTGTCTCTCTGCTGTTGAGCTGTCGGAGTTCTTTATATGTTCTGGGTATTAAACCCTTATCAGATATATGACTTGCAAGATTTTTTTCCATTCTGCGGGTTGACTTTTCACTCTCCTGATAGTGTCTTTCGATGCACAGAAGTATTTAATTCTGGGAAGTCCAATTTATTATTTTTTTCTTTTGTCACTTGTGCTTTGGTACCTATTGAAGAAACCATTGCCAAAGCTAAAGTCATGAAGATTTTCCCCTCATGAGTTCTTCTAAGAGTTTTATATTTTTAGCTCTTAAATTTAGGTCTTTGATCTATTTTGAGTAATTTTTATATACAATATGAGGTAAAAGTTTAACTTCATTATTTGCATATGGATATCCAGTTTTTCCAGCCCCATTTGTTGAAAAGACTGTCCTTTTCTTATTGAATAGTTTCAACACTGTTGTGGAAAATCAATTGACCACAGATGTCAAGGTTTATTTTTGGACTCTCAGTTCTACCCCATTGGTCTATACCTCTATTCTAATGCCAATACAACTCTTTTAATCACTGTAATTTTGTAGCATGTTTTGAAATTGGGAAACATGAGTTTTCTTTTTTAAGATTGTTTTGGCTATGTAAGGTTCCTTGAAATTCTATATGAATTTTAAGATGGGTTTTTTAATTTCTGCAAAAAAACCCACCATTGACGCAATTGACCCATCACTTTTTTTTTTTTTTTTTTAGGGAGGGAGAGAGGGGTGGAGGGAGGGACAGAGGGAGAGGGAGAGAGAGAGAATCCCAAGCAGGCTCCACATCCAGCACGGAGCCCGATGCAGGGCTCTGTCTCACAACCCTGAGATCATGACCTGAGCCAAAATCAAGAGTTGGACATTTAATGATTGAGCCACTGCTGACCCACCACTTCTGATTTAAAAAAATGTCAGTGTCACCTGTCCACAATGGCGAGGTGATGTGGCTAAACAGCAGACCGCATAGAACCAGTTTAAGCCAACAGTGCTTCGCGGCTGCCAAAACCAAGTGATGTTGGCTTCTATTTAAACCAGTACAGGAGAGAGGCCCCTGTGTTCTGTGCTGTACTCACTGAGGCCCACATTTTTCTAGAGGGCTCTTGAGACTATAGATGCTGTCCCTAGGGATAGAATAATTTATTATTATTAATGTTATATTCTCACTAATATTCTCATTACTGGAGAGCAGTTAAGGAAATTGGAGAGATGACTGGGTGGGTTAGAGGAAGGGGAGCATGACAACTTTCAAGTATTTGGATGGCTCCCCCTCTACCTTCCTGTCTACTCTTCCACTTATAATGCAAAAGCTTTCCTACAGATGAATGAAGACAAACAATCAGGAGCCAGCCCAAACGGCTCTGTTTCTAACCATTGGGGATGTTTTTAACCATTAGACTAGTTCAAATCTGGAATAAGTTACCTACCCTGGGAGGCAGTGAGTTCCCTGTCATGGGCAATGTCCAAACAGAGGCCAGGTGCTGGATTACTGATTGAGTATGGCAACAGGAGCTGATGACCTCAGAGACTCTTTCAATCATGGAGCAGGGCTCGTAACAAAATTTAGTCTGAGCGTGTGGCCACCCCTTCCTCCCAGGACATCCTCTCTGTGACAGCTGCTGCAAGGGGTGCTGGGAACAACATGACTGTCAACAAGAATCTGTTTGTTCAGGTGATGTTTCAATATCACTTTAAAAGGGGGCAGGGGCGCCTGGGTGGCTCAGTCGGTTAAACGCCCTATTCTTGGTTTCGGCTCAGGTCATGATCTCAGGGTCAAGAGATTGAGCCCTGCATCAGGGAGTGGAGTCCACTTGAGATTCTCTCTCCTTCTGCTCTGCAACACCCCCCCAATAAATAAACAAATAAATACTTAAAAAAATAAAAATAAAATAAAATAAGATGGGGCAGGGTAATGTTCTGGGAAGAGCGGACAGACATAGGTTTGAAGCCCAGCTAATCTCTAGTACATAGAGCCCTGAAAAGTTTCCTAATCTCCGTATGTCTCAGTTTTCTAATCTGTACAATATGAAAATTATGCCAATGATAGCTGGCCGTGCAATCTGTTTGCTCCTTCCCACTTCCGGTGGCACCACTGCCCATAGGTCTATCCTATCTTCTGGCTGCAGGGGTGGGCATGTGACCTGGCCCGGCCAATTAGAGCTGCCTTTCCTCCGTCCACTGAGTAGGTACGTGACCTTCACGGGAGCCAATCAGAGTGTCCCCAGGTAGTCTGCTCTGCACACATGGAGCAGGACCCTCTCTTCTCTGGTATGAGAACTGTAAAGGCCATCTGGGTTTTGGATGCCTCGGGCATCTTTCCATCTGTGAGGGCAGAACGTGCCTGAGCGAGGACAGAGGAGAGTCAGGTTAAGAGCTGGAGCTAAGGGGCACACTGCTGGCTCAGCCGGTAGAGCATATGACTCTTGATTTCAGGGTCGTGAGTTCCAGCCTCACACTGGGTGTGGAGCCTACTTTAAAAAGAAAAAAATTATAAAGAGTTGAAGCTACTGTGGGGCTGGCTCAGTTGGAAGAGCATGTGTCTCTTGATCTTGGGATTATAAGTTTGAGTGCTGCACTGGATGTGGAGATTACTTTTAAAAAAATAAACTTTTAAAAAAAGATTTTATTTATCTTTTTGAGAGAGAGCAGAGTGAGAGAGAGAGAGCACGAGCAGGGGGAGGCACAGAGGGAGAGGGAGAAGCAGGCTTCCTGCTGAGCAGGAAGCCTGATGCGGGGCTCCATCCCAGGACCCTGGGATCATGACCTGAGTCAAAGGCAGATGCTTAACTGACTGAGCCACCCAGATGCCCCCCCCCCAAATAAATAAACTTTAAAAAAAAGAGCTGGAGTGAATGAGAGACAACCCAGACTAATCTGGCTCCCTGGATCCAG
This sequence comes from Ursus americanus, assembly GCF_024610735.1. Classification (NCBI taxonomy): domain Eukaryota; kingdom Metazoa; phylum Chordata; class Mammalia; order Carnivora; family Ursidae; genus Ursus; species Ursus americanus. The sequence goes on from NC_142149.1 coordinate 33,403,840, forward strand.
CTATGCCTAAAGTCCACTCCTGTTTTTATCAGTTATGTGAGCAATAAATTCCCTTTTTGGCTTAAGCTAATTTGAGCTGGGCTTCTGTCGGTAGGAGCGAAAAAAGCCCTGACCAGTATATCTTTCTGCGGGGCAGTCGTGTGGGTTAAAAGAAATCATATTGCAAAGTACCTAGCACCTAGCAGACATCCTGTGAGACACTAACAAGCCTGCCTGGTTTTCTCAGTGGCAGATGGGAATGGACTGTTCGTGCGGGTGTATGAAGGAAGTGAGCATGTGATCCCAGCTGGGCCAGTCAAACTGTTTCTCTGGGTTGTTCTGAGGAGAGCAGCAGGGCCACTAAGCTGATTTCCATGGCCAAGCTCCCTGTCCCATGAAGAAGCCCATCTGCAGTAGGAAAGAATGAAATCGACATGCAAAGGGAAAAAAATGAGAGAGGAGTCCAAGAGCACGAGAGCCCAGGACATGTGTGTCTCTGGCCGTCAGCATTCTGAAGACTGGCTGCCCGCTCCCCTGAACGTCCAAGTACCATATGCTCCAGTGGTACTTCAGCTCCTTCTCTTCAGCTTGAACTGGATTTCTGTTTCTTGCCACAGAAGGATTCCTGACTAATGTGCCCAGAGGCCAGCTGAGGTGAGACCATAGAAGACCCACTGGGTCGGCTCTGCAGCTGGGATGGTCTGTCCCTCATTCCTGGCATGGGAAAAGCCAACACCCTCTCCTGTCAAGCAGCTCTTACATCCAGGGTCTGAGGCAGACTGGGTCCTGGAGGGGGACAGACAAGGCCGATGCAGGGCACTGATGTCACAGCCTACCGCCCTCTCCAATTCCTACCTTTCAAATCCTTGACTAAACTCTTGCCTTGTCTATCAACAGTGTCCTATCTGACAGGTGGGCCTATTGTAATGACTGCACGGTGAACAAACTTGCCTCCCACACGTTCTGTCTAGCTTAGGGAAGAGGTTCAGTCCCCCTTACCCTGGTTGGTGAGGGTGAGAGCATGAATGGTCTGGGCTGAGCCGCCATGACAGATCTGACAGGTGGAGGCAGAGTCCAAGCTCGGTGACACTCGGGGCACCCCTCTGAGGCTTCACCACACTCTCCCCTGTGTGCCTAGCACAGTGCCATCCATGTCTTCAGTCATGTGTTACTCAACGAACATTTGTGAGCAGGTGCTCTGTGCTGGGCACTGTGCTGGGAACAATGAACAAAACAGAGGTCACACTCTAATGAGGGGAGGCAATAAATAAAGTACAAAATGCATAGTGTGTCAGATGTCAGTAATGACAACAATCAGAGGAGGGGAGGAGGGAGTGGGGAGGGTGGAGATGGGTTACAATTTTGTAAAGGATAGCCCTTCCTTTTTTTTTTTTTTAAGATTTTATTTATTTATTTGACAGAGAGCCAGCCAGAGAGAGAGGGAACACCCAGAGGGGGAGTGGGAGAGGAAGAAGCAGGCTCCTAGCAGAGAAGCCCGATGTGGGGCTCGATCCCAGAACGCTGGGATCACGCCCGGAGCCGAAGGCAGATGCTTAATGACTGTGCCACCCAGGCGCCCCAAGGATAGCCTTTCCAAGCCAGAAATTGGGGAGCAAGGAGGAGCATGCCTGGCATATTCCAAAAATGGCAAGGAATTGCTGGCGGGAATATCAAATGGTACAACCACTTCAGAAACAAGTTTGGCGGTTTCTCAAAAAGCTGAACGGTTAACAATTGACCCAGCAGTTCCACTCCTAAGTGTCGACTCAAGAGAAATGAGAACACAGGTGCACATAAAGGCTTGCACGTGAAGGCCCACCGCAGCATTATTCACAATAGCCAAAAAGTGGAAACAAACTGTGGTATATCTGTACAGTGGAGTATTACTCAGCCTTACAAAGGAATAAAAGCACTGATACATGTTACAGTGTGGATGAGCCTTGAAAATCCTATGTTAAGTAAAAGAAGCCAGCTCCCCACACACAAAAAAAGTCCCCCACGAATTGTATGATTCCATTTATACGAAATGTCCTGAATAGGCGAATCTACGGAGACAGAAAGTAGATTATTGGATGCCAAGGGCTGGGAGCAGGGACGGTGACTGCCAGTGGGTCAGGGTTTGGTGTTGGGATGATGAAAACGTTCTGGACTTAGATAGTAGTGATTGTTGTACAGTCTCATGAGTATATTCAACCCACTGAACTGTTCTACTTCAAAGGGTGGATTTTATGGTATGCAAATTATATCTCGGTTTTTAAGAAGAATGGAAAAAACCCCAAGGAGACCAGTGCCTCTGAGAGAGCGAGGATGAAGCCCGGCTCACATAGTGTAGCCGCTGCTTAATACATTCTTGTTGAAGTCATGGAGAAGCGGGAACAGTTGAACTCTCCAGGGCCTCAGCCTTTCTCACCACGGGGAAGAGACCTCCGGCTCCCCACGCGGTCGGAAGCAAGCCTGGCTAGTTCTGCTGGGTGAGCAGGTGAAGGTTCTGGAGCAAACCCCTACTTTGGGGAAAGACTGGTGCACTCTGGGAAGGAAACGCCTGAAGCAAGGAAGAGACCGGTGATTTAGAATGAACCGCCTCAAGCTCCATGGTCAGCTTCCCTGGGCTCATCCTTCACTCTCCCCATTTGTGGAGCCTGCACTGGGCCCTCTGAACCTCAGTGTTCCTGCCTGTCATGGGGAGAGAAGGGAAAAGATCCCTCAGCCCTGGCCCACGACTTAATGGAGGCCGAGGAAGCAGCGCCTTTGTGTGATGGTGGAGGGGACGTCTGAGCCTCTGAGGACCCGGGCCAGAGTCTGACCCCCAGCTGCTGCAAGAAGCTGCTGGCGTCGCATCTGGGGGAGGAGACACAGTAAGTCGCCGGGGCCCCCAGCCAGCGTGGCTCCAAGGGAAGGAGCCCTGGCAAGGGTACGTTTCCACCAGTGAGGTGCAGAAGGTTTGGAAAACAGGCACTGTCCAGAAAAACACTGCGGAGGTCAGCAGGCAGGGCCGTGGGAGGGGGCCTGAGGACAAGCTGTGCGGACGCCACAAGGCAGCCTGAGGCTCAGGCTCAGCCAGGACCAGGGCCCAGCCTCCGAGTAAGGAAAGGCAAGGCGGGGAGGGTGCAGGGAAACCAGGACCACCGTGCGGGGACAGAGCAGGGACCACAGCCCACCCCTGGGCCCTTGGGGAGGAGAAAGAGCGTAACCACTGCGGTAAAATGCACTGGTCCCTGAAACCTCAGGACCACCTGGCGAGGAGAGGAGGGTGCTCTCATCACTGGTTCACAGGTGAGGAAACACTCTCTTCAGAGAGGGGAAGCCACTTGCCCCAGGTGACCCAGCGCAGGGGTGTCAGAGCCAGGGGGGACGTCAGGTCCATCTGACCCCGCAGTCCAAGCTCTTCCCACACTGCTCCCTGGTAAACCAAGCTGATGAAAGAATTGAAAACTGCCCCCAGCACGGCACACGGGAGCCACCTGGCCTTCCAGCTTTGTCACAGGTCTTGGCGCCACTGATTCCCCCAGGTGGTGGCGGAGGACGAGATGAGATGCGGTGGGGTGAGGAGGGTGTGGGGATGGTGCCATGACCCCCAGAGAAAGGCTGAACGAGTCTCAGGCCCTGGCCCCAGCATCGTGACCAGATAAGCGAGGAGTTTTGGTTTGGGGGCTCCAAGGAGACCCTCTAAGGAAACATTTCCTCTCCTCCCCAGGTCTTCCAGCTTCCTCCACCCTCCTGGACCTACCTTCCTCGCAGGGCTGCTTGCTCTGAGTTCACACCTTTTCCTGAGGTGGGGATGCACCCCTTTTCCCACACGACCCCAGTGCTTTGCCCCTGCATGCTTGTAATGTCCTCCCATCTTTCCAGGTCACCTCTCCCCATCTTCTGGCAACGTTCTCATATGTGCGTTAAGCATCTTCTCTGTGCCAGAAGCCCCAAACCAGCCCCAAATCTCTGGCCTGAGGAGTCGTTGCCAGCAGAGAGGGACTGTGGGAGCCCAGGATTGGAGGGAGGAGGAGTCAGATGGGCCTGATGAAGTGAAGGACTTTTGGCCTCAGCCTTAGAAAATAATGAAATATTCAGAGGACATGGGAGAAGGGGCAGAAGGGCATTCCAGGCAGAAGGAATGTGGGGTTGCCCTATCTTAGAGGATGAACCGCTCAAAGCTGTTTATTCTCACTTCTCTGTGGACTTGCCACGTTCTTGGGGGCGGGGGGCGCCTGGGTGGCTCAGTCAGTTAAGCATCTGCCTTGGGATCAGGTCATGATCCCAGGGTCCTGGGATTGAGCCCCGTGTGGGGCTCCCTGCTCAGTGGGGAGCCTGCTTCTCCCTCTGCCTCTCCCCGCCCCCCCAGCCCCCTGGCTGGTGTTCTCTCTCACTTTCTCCCAAATAAATGAATAAAATCTTTAAAAATAAATAAATAAATAAATAAATAAATAAATAAATAAATAAATAAAAGATTTTATTTTTAAGAACTCTCTATACCCAATGAGGGGCTCGAACTTACAACTCTGAGATGGAGAGTCACATGTTCCGCCCACTGAGCCAGCCAGGTGCCGTCTGCCCTGTTCTATCCTATGCCTGCCTATGGGCAACCCGAAGGAGGGGACCGGGCCATGCTTCCTTGGGACCTCACAGAACCCTGAGAGCAAGGAGCTCCAGGGGAAGCTGGATGAGACCAACGGGGACCGCCTTGCGTTCAGTCCCTCCTCCTGGGTCTGCTTGTTGTATGAGAACCCGAGCAATACCATTCCCCACCCTCTTTGTGTGGCAATCAGGAAGCCACATTTCCTCTTGCCCTTTACATAATAAGTAGACACAAGTCTTTTTTTTAGAGATGAGGACATACGAGGCTTAAGGGGTCAAAGCCACAGAGAGAGAGGAGCAGCTGAAATTTGAACTCAGGTCTCTGGCTGCCCAGAGTACATGGTCATTCACTTCCCTCCATGTCATTGCCTGGCAGCAGGACCTAGCCAGAAATTAGAATGGAGACACAGGAAGCAGGCCTGGATCCCCCAGGGCAACTAGCAGGCAGGTTGGGAACCCTTGATCTGGAACAGGCCTAAGGCAGGAGGGGCAGGGACTGTGGGCAGCAGGAAGCCCAAGCCCTAGACTCCAAACCTGGACAACTCCAGATCCCCATCTAGTGGTGAGAGGTCGCCACTGCCACGTGGCCCAGGCAGCTCACAGGCCCCACTGATCTAGTCAGATCGCCAGCAAACCACCCTCCAGCAAGAGCACCCCTTCCCTGGGCTTGGGTTCCGTAGGAGAGAAAGGAGGCCCCGTCGAGGGGCATGTGCCCTGCGGTTCATGGCCCTCAGGACTTCTCTGCAGCAGCACAGTCGCATGTAGGGGCTCTGTCCTCAACCACAGACACCCCAACACACAGGCCCTCGAGGCTAGGCCGGATTCCCTAAGCTCAGGGACTTGACAACCTGTCACCCCAGAAGGCCACGTCTCATTGGCCTGTGCTGGCCTCCAGGGCAGGAGGGGTCCCCTAACTCTGGTGGGCTGACCCCTGGATGCTGCCCAGGACAGAGGGAATTGGCTCTGTCTCTAGCTGGCCCCCAGGACCCCATCCCCAGGAGCCCTTAGCTCCTCCTCAGGAGAAGCAGAGAAGCAGCATTCGCTGTTCCAAATAGCATCTCAATCAGAACAGACCACGAGCAAGTGCTGTTACCTCCGTGCGGGGACGTGCAGGGGGAGGGGTAAAGTGATTCTCCCGGCACTCAGTCATTGAATACTAACTATAAGACATTGTGTGGGCACCTTACCCAGAAGGGAGGAGGTCGAGAGGAAGCTTCCTGGAGAAGGGAACAGTGGGCCAAGTTTTAAAGGAAGACAGGAAAAGATTCCAGGCAGAGAGAAGAGCATGTGAGTGGGAGAAGGACGTGAGGCAAGACCAGCAAGATTAACCTAGACCTGGGTAGGTGGACAGTGAGGGTAGAGTCGTGGGGTGGGGGTGCAGGGATGGGGGGCCGGGTGGGGTTCATAGGCAGAACTCATTTCCAGGTTGAGGATTCTGGACACCAAGATCATGAGAAGCTTTTATTATTTATTTATTTATTTATTTATTTATTTATTTATTTATTTATTTTTAAAGATTTTATTTGTGAGAGAGAGCAAGAGAGATAGTATGAGAGGGGGAGGGGCAGAGGGAGAAGCGACTTCCTGCAAAGCAGGGAGCCCAACGTGGGGCTTGATCCCAGGACTGTGGGATCATGACCTGAGTCAGAAGCAGACACTTAACCAACCGAACCACCGAGGAGCCCCCACGGGAAGCCAGAACCATGGGCAGGCAGGCCTGCTGTGAGCCTCTCAAGGGTCCTGGGCGGAGAGGCTTGCCCTGGAGTTGGGGGTGGCCGGTAGGGTTGTTACTCCAGGCAGGGGCTCAGCAGCAGCAAAGGCCCAGAGGCCAGAGGGCCCGAGAGCCTCTCAGAAACAGAGCATCACCCAGCATGGCTGGAGAGAAGGGGTGAGGGTGGGGAGGGCTTGGGCGTGGATGGCCTTTAGTCCCCTTGGGCTGCTCTAACATAACACCGCAGACCGGGTCCCCGATAAGCCACACACATTTATTTCTCGCAGTTTGGGAGGTTGGAAGTCCGAGATCAGAGGGCCAGCGGGGGCGGGTGAGGGTCCTCCTCTGGGTGGCACATGTGTCATTGTAGCCTCACGTGGTGGAAAGGGGAAGGGTCTCTTCTATAACAGCACTAATCCTTGTGTCGGATTTACCTGCCCTTGTTCCGGAATTACCTGCCCAAAGTTCTACCTCCTAATACCAGCACCTTGGGTGTGTGTTTTCAACATGAATTTGGGTTGATACAAACATGCAGACTACAGCGGTCTGGAGTATTTTCCTGCAGAGGCAAGTCGTCAGGCAAGATGTACACCCTCCCTGGGCCGCAGCTCCTCGGGACAGAAAGGAGCCCCTGTGGGCCCTCAGGGGCTCTCTGCAGCCAATGCCAAGGAGGCTTGGAGCAGGGGCTTCTGGCCCAGGGCCTGGGCAAGCATATCCCGGAGGGACCAGATGTGTGCCCTGCTTCCAAAGGGTGGATTTCATTCGTTCATTCATTCATTCATTCTTTCATTCGTTCGTTCGTTCGTTCATCAAATGCTTTATGCACTCTTGCCACTCCTGTTTGTTAAGCAGTTTTAGGTCTGGGGGCCTAGCAATAAGCCCAACAGACACCAGCACAGCCCAGAGGGAGCCAATGATCTCATAGGAGACAGAGACCTTAAACAAATATATCCCTTCCCAGAGCATTTGTGGCAGTACTGAGGGGCGGGGTGGGAATGGGCTTGGCTCCAGCAAACTGGGGGGACAGGGGAGCCTCAGAGAGTCTGGAGAGGTGGTTTCTCCATGGAAAACCACCAAGTGTCTTTGCGTGGCCGTATCTCTCTGTGTTTGCATGTGTCTGTGTGAGTGTGCATGTCAGTGTATGTATATCTGTGTGTTTGTATGTGTTGTTACATGAGTGTGCCTGTGGGGGGGGTCCATGCACGTATCTGTGTGTCTGTGTGCGGGTGGGGGGTTAGTACGCTATGTGTGAGTCTCCACAGGTGTGCAAGCACGGTGTCTATAGGAGGAATCTGTGTGGGTGTCTGTGCGTGAGAGGTAGGGTGCCTACTGGGTGACTTCTAAGGGGTTTCTCAAAACTCATGATATCAGTAATAAAACTACAACTGCCATGAACACACCAGGACAGCTGTGGGAAGCCAAAGCTGGAAGGGCGGGCAGCCCCTCGAAGAAAGGAATAAGACCCAAAGTTGGGGCAGGGTGAAGAAGCAGGCCAGCCGGTCCAGGGCTGGATAAGAACCAGTCCCATAGGGGCGCCTGGGTGGCACAGCGGTTAAGCGCCTGCCTTCGGCTCAGGGCGTGATCCCGGCGTTATGGGATCGAGCCCCACATCAGGCTACTCTGCTGTGAGCCTGCTTCTTCCTCTCCCACTCTCCCTGCTTGTGTTCCCTCTCTCGCTGGCTATCTCTGTTAAATAAATAAATAAAATCTTTAAAAAAAAAAAAAAAGAACCAGTCCCATAAGAGCCTGCCGCATGGGGCCGGGCCGAATGCCTGGTGGGACTCTGAACCCTGGTGGGACTCTGAACCCCCAGGGCTGTAGAGCAGGAAATCTGAGGCCTCCAGGAAAGAGCACAAGCTAGGGGGCAGCCAGACCTTGGTGTGGCTCCCTACCTGCCTCTTAGCAGCTGTGTGACCTCTGGCATGTCCAAGCCTTGTTTTTCTCCTCTGTAAAATGGGAATAATCATACCCATTGCCCAGTGCCTAGAACTAGTAAGACAATGTACGACCAGTATGGAGCACACAGTGGGGGCTCCACAGCTCCTCCCATCAGCTCCTCCCCTTAGGGCCTGAGGAGATCTTATTCCTTTGGGATGGGAATCAATAATAAGGAAAGCAAACCTGAGCCATGCCTGAGCTAAGCCCTTGCCAGGTGACATGTCAGGTAACCCATGGACACCCCCGCTATTGTTTCACACACAAGTCTCTGCCCCCACCAGGGGTCCCTGGCAGGCCCTGCTGGGCTGACGTGAAGCAGGGAGGCCACTCTTGCCCTGGTCTCCTGCCTTTAGGCTCTGAGTCAGGCTGCTTCCTTCATGTATACACCTCCTACTGGGCCGGAGGGCATTTGCCCAGCCTCTCTGCCCTTTCCCAGCCAAGGCTGATTTTACCCATGATCCCCTATCAACTCACTTTTCCAAGGATCAGGCCCCTGGGGTTGTGAAAGACCTCTTCTTTATTCACTGGCTAGCCTGAGGCATCTCCCTCTATTTCTCTGAACCTCAATGTCTTTGTCCCTGCAATGGGGATTCATAACCCTGCCGGTGAGGGTTCAGCAGGAGCCTATGGGTGCAAGAGCTTTGAATACAGCCTTCCACACAGGTAAGGAATTAGCCCCTTGGGTCTCCCAGGTGTGGGGGGCATCCTTCAACACAGGCATTTGAACGTCCTCCCTTGGTGCCCCCTGGTCTCCGTAGGAAGAAGTCACACTACTCACACTGGTGTCAGGCGGCCAAGTCACCCTCCACCAGTCTGTGCCTCGCCTACAGTGTGCTCCAATGTGGAAAGTAAGGGAGGAAATAACCGCATCCCACAAGGGTTGGAGGCAGCTGGAGGCAGCTGCTTCCCTGAGGCTCTCAGGACCTGGAATGCACTTCCCTAATCATGAATTTGTCCTGTGAGTTCGTCCTGGCCACCAGCCCCGCCCCCACACCAAGCCTGTCGGCAACAACAGTATCCCTCAGGCTTCGGTTCCTCAAACACCAAATAGAAGGACAGCCCCTGCCTCTGGTATGAAGAAGTTGAGGTGGGGGATCCCTGAGCATTGGACCCAGGTTGACGGGTCAGTCACAGATCAATTTTATTTTGGCCCAAACCACTTATTCTCAGGAAGACGATTCTGGGGCCCAAAGAAGAAAGTCCCATTGTCGGGGTGCCTGGGTGGCTCAGTTGTTAATCGTCTGCTTTCGGCCCAGGGCGTGATCTCAGAGCCCTGGGATCGAGCCCCCAAGCATTGGGCTCCCTGCTCTGCTGGGAGCCTGCTTCTTCCTCTCCCACTCCCCCTGCCTGTGTTCCCTGTCTCGCTGGCTGTCTCTCTCTCTGTCAAATAAATAAATAAAATCTAAAAAAAGAAAGAAAAAAAGAAAGAAAGAGAGAGAGAGAGAGAAAGAAAGAAAGAGAGAGAGAGAAAGAAAGAGAGAAAGAGAAAGAAAGAAAGAAAGAGAGAGAGAGAAAAAGAAAGAAAGAAAGAAAGAAAGAAAGAAAGAAAGAAAGAAAGAAAGAAAGTCAGTCAGTCATGTTGTCCAAGGTCTCACAGCTAGAGCCAGAGCTCGGCCTTGTACCTATCCCCTCCCCAAGTAGATGAGTGTGTAGATAACTACTGAAGTACCAAAGGTTTGATCCTATCCTATGTTAGACATTGAAGAGGCAAGAGCTGGAAGCCTAGTGCAGGGAAGACAACTGGCTGGGGTCACAACAAGCCAGTGACTGTGTCCTGCTAGAAATCACCCTAGCTGGTGTGGACTGGGCTGCTTTCTAGCTGTGTGCCTTTAGTTAATAATAAAGGAGATAATCTCCCAGAGTGCCCAGAGCTCATCCAGGGATGTCAAGGGTCAGCTGGAAACAGGCTTCCAAAAAGCTAGCTTGGTATTCGAGATCCCCCCCCCAAATCAAACTAGCAATCTGGCCTCACACCTTTCCCCTCCAATTCAGATGAAATAGGGCGCCTTCAGGATGGTATGGCCTTAGACTCCCCCTCCAATTCAAACTTGACCCAGAGCCTTGGTGGCTTTTAACCCAAGGGAGAGATTCTCAGGCTGACCTCTGTGCTTTCCGTATTCCCCACCACCACCCCCTGGAATATGCAGCCCCAAAGCTTCCCAGGACTTCTGGCACCCAGGGGTTACAGCAGGTCACCAGAGCAGCTCCGCAGGGCTCGCCCCAGGGGTACCATCCTGTAGGTTCCTCCCACGACCACGCTCTCGACCTTGAAGACTGCAGTGGAAAAGGTGAGGAGCTGGAGGAAGGAGCTTAGGTTGACTTCTGGGCAGGAAGAGCACTGGATGCCACCCTTCCGCCCCAGAGCCACCTCGACCTCCTATCCCGCACCCCTGCACCGTCCAGTCGGCCCGCAGGCCAAAGCAGCTCCTCCGGCAAGTGGCATGCGGAGGGTCCAAGTCCATAACCCCGCTCCTGAGAGGCGTGGAAGGTCAGAGTTGGGACCTCGAGAGGGCCCCAGCCCAGCCGGGCACACAGAGGGGGGCCGGGCCGTTTTGCAGTCAGGGTCTCGCAGGTTGGGGAGTTGGCACCGCAAGACAGTCCCAAGGGGAAGGAAAGACGCTTCACTCCCATCCTTGTGTCTGCAGCCCCACCACAGCCCCATTCGGGCTCCGCGGAGCCTCTTGGTCACTCCGGAGCTTGTGCCCGTCTGTAGGCCTGGATCTGAGTCAGTCTGTGGCTCTGTCTCCGTGCCCATCTCTGTGGACCTCTCTGTCCACCTCCGGCTCTAGCCTGGGGCGGGCTGTCCGGCAGCGGTCTGGCCCCTGGCCTGGAGCGCCATCTCGTGGACACTTGGGGAGTTGTCGCGGCTCGCGGACAGGGCAAGCGGCAGGTTTGCTTTGCGCGGGGAGCTGCGGGAGGTACCCAGGGGAGGAGCCGGGAAAAGAGCAGCAGCCGTCGACTCTGGAAACCAGGTGTTTCGGAGTGGGTGTGGGGTGGGGCGAGGAAATCTGAGCCTCCGGTAGCCCACAAGGAGCTCCAAGAACAAATCGGAATCCTAGATTCCGACATTGGCATCAACGCATCCACCGAGGGGTGACCAGGCTGCATTCCCGAGGGCGCTCTCCGGGGAGTGGTCAGAGAGGACCCGGAGGTTCCTTTCCCTTTGCCCTCTTCCCCGGGCGTGCAAGGGTTTTCCCTCTGCTGTCCAGTCCCTAGAATTTGAGGGCTCGGCCCCTCGCCTGACACTGCCTCCTGGGCTGGTGCTCCAAACCTTGAGATCCAGGACGGCAAAGGAGAGGAAAGAGTGGGATTGGATTTGGGGTACTTCCCAAAGCTGGGAAGAAGACAGGCTCAGCGTTTAGACTTCGGTCTCATGGAGACTCTGTCCTTTGAACTATCAAATATCCGGGAAAGGGTGGGGGGACTCGAGCCGAGGCGTTCACCTGTGTGTGTCCTGGGCAGCAGGAAGCTGAACATTGCCCTCCAGCTCCAAGGGATGCCCTGAGTGGGCGTTCATGGTACACAAGGGAGGCGGACCCCAGTTCAGCGCCTTTGGGTGGCGGGTGGGCCCAGGCCACTAATGCTGTACATTTCCTTCGCCGCAGCGTGAGTGGGGGTGGGGGGAAAGGAATGGCTCTAGGGTCTCGGGAGAGTCGGATTAACTAAAAGGAAGTGAGTTGCTCTAGGTCTTGAGATCCGTGCTGCTTAGCCGCTAGGGGTCTCACAGAGCCCCCACAACCACATCCCCAGTCTTCAAGATCCCGTGAGTCACACTCACCATCCGGCACCAACAAGCACCGTTCCCTCTCTGACCCCACGCGCATCTCCCCTCAGCGACCCTTCGAACCTCATCACCCCAAACATGCCCTCCACACATAACCGCGCGCTGGCCATTCTGCCGTCTAGGGCCCCTGGTGCCAGGCCCAGAAGGGTTAAGAAGGACTTGGGCACCAGAGCGGAGGGACGCGAGGCGCCTGGGCTAATTGGAGACCCCGGGAACAATGTGGGATGTGAAGCAGGGGAGTCGGGTGGCTTAATTGGGCCAAGGAGCGGCCTGGCCTTTGTCTGGGACAAGGCCCTGCAGCTGTCCGAGCGGTTCCCGCAGCCGCACTCACTTTCGCAGCTGGACCCAGTGGAGCGCCGCGAGGAAGACTCCGGGAGGAGCCTTGTGGGTGGGGGAATGGAGGGACGACTCCCCAAGCTGCACTCAGGGCCTGGAGCCTCTCGAAGCCCTGCAGTATCATTCCACCCCATCTGAGATGCTGCAGCAACCACACCGCGAGAATGTGGCCGCCACGAGGCCGCCCTGCCTAGCGCTTGCAGCGACCCTCCTCGAGCCCCCCTCCCCTGCACGCGGCCCCTACCGCGGCTTGAGGTCCGTGCTGCCCCCTGGTGTTAGCAGCCTGCTCTGCAGACTGCTGAGCACTCGCTGCCTCTTGCCAACTTTCCTTCCTAGACGTGCAGCGAGAAACCGGAAGAAGTGAATGTGCCCCAGCTCTTCGAATTTTAGGGGCGTTCTGAGCTCAAAGCGACCTCGAATAAGCACCCTGACACGAGGGATTCTACTTGAGCTGAGAAAGGGGTCTCTCTGGCCCGCCCCGTTCCTGGACTAACCCTTCTCTGTCCTGCCTGCCGAAGGTCAGGGGCGGCGAAGAAGCAGCCCACCCACCCTCTGGGGGCTGGGACAGGCTTCTGAGCCCTTTCACTCTTTCACGGGCCAAGCCCCTAGCCAAATTCAGCGTAGCATGGCTCCAGCCCCCTCCCTGGGAGAGGCGGACATGGTTCTCTTTCCTTGCGAGTGTGTTGGCCCACGGAGGTGTCCAGGGCACCTGGAGGTCTGATTACTGTCAACTCCACCTCCACCTTCATCCTTCCTTGATGTCACCATTCCTGGCGTTCTTAGTGAGTTGAGGACCCGTGCTTCCCGCCCCCAAAGTGCCCTAGGCGGGCAGGCAGTGCGTTCGTCAGGGGCTGCACGGACTCTCAAGGCTTAAAGAGGAGAGAACTGGGGAGGAGGCGGGAGCTCAGTGACGCATAGATCGACCCAAGAGTGGGTTAAAGGGGTGACCGCCCATCTTCCACCCCTTCCCACTACTAGGATTTGGGGCCGGAGACACCTGTGGGCTGGATGAAGCAGAGATGCGCTCAAAGGATAGGAGGCAGTTGTCATTGCAGAAGTAGGCGGCGGGGAAGAACGTGCCTAATGGAGACTAACACAGTGGGACTCCCAGGCATAGCCCAGCCGAGCCCTTTATTATACCAGGGAAAACAGGCAGGAAAGGAAGGAGCCCATTGACCCACACTCCCCACGTCCCCAAGAGCGATCTAGATGAGTTACACGGGAGAACTCTCGGGTCAGATTCTGCAACTCTAGGCAACAGCCCTGACAAGGAGAAATATTTCTTTTTTCTTTTTTTCTAAGAAATCTCTACACCCACCTTGGGGCCGGAACTCAGGACTCAGAGATCAAGAGTCACATGCTCTACCGACTGAGCCAGCCAGAAGCCCCGAGAATTGTTTCTTTTTGAGGTTCAGGAGGCAGAGAGATGGAAAAGGATTCTAGGGTCCGTGCTATTGGGTGCACTACGGCCAAACTCCTCAGAAGGGACAGGGAGTAGGGTGCAGCCATCTTCCCAGCTCCACCCACCCAGAGGCGCTAGAAGGGGCTGCGTCTCCACTCTGGAGCCCCAGAGAGGGAGCCGGGAGTCCCGGGGCGGCGTGGCTGGGGCGGCGGCCAGAGGCGAGTGGCCAGCAGAGGGAGCCCGGCCCCTGGCCTGGGAGGCTGCCCGCGCGGGAAGCGCGGGGGGACTCGAAGCGGCTCGGCGCCTCCCGGCCCAGCCCGCGGCCCTCGCCGGCGCCGCCCGGCCTCGCAGCTCCGCCCGCTGCCCCAGCCCGCTGCCGCCCCCGGGGTGCAGCTGCCGCCGAGCAGGGGGCGCCCGGCGTCTTGTCCCCGCCTCCAGTCCCTCCTTACGCGCTTGCTGCGCCCCTGCCCCACGCGGCCCACAGAGCGCACAGCGCCGTTCACTTCGCATTGCAGCGTTTTATTGTTTTCTCGCGTTTTTGTCTTTTCGTCTCGCTCCGTAGCGAAAAGTGAAAACCTGAGGTGGAGCCCGCGGGCCGGGCGAGCAAAGCCCGGGCGGAGGGGCCGAGGGGCTGGCGCGGTGGGAGTTCCTCCGGGGGTCGGGGTTTCTCCCGCAGCCAAGGACCCCACCCAGCCCTGTACAATATAGATGCTCATGTAAAATGAAAAGAAATTTTAAATGCTATGAATTAATCTCTAGATATTATGTACACAGCAATGTACACCTTTGAATAAATTAATACCAATTTGCATATTCTGGGAACCTTAAAGCTTATTTACACAAATTACCATTTATTTCATAAATATCTTCTTTTTTTTTCCCTGGGGACTCAAGGCAGAAGTGCCACTCCCTGACCCAGGGGTGGGAGGGGCGCCTGTCTTTTGGGGGTAAGAAGTGGGAGGACTAAAAGAACAGGTCCCTCCCAGCTCAAGTCTACACTGACTTCAGTCTTCACTGAGGCCAGCATCCCTCACTGCAGATTCTCAAGCGGTCCAGGCCCAAGGCTAGGGGCTCTGGGGTTCTCTCTGAGGCTCCCATCCCTGATTCCTGCACCTTCTGGCTCTGGAAGAGACTCTGGAAGGGCGGGGTGATGAGGCCTCCCCACAGAGCTGGAGGACCCAGAGGGGCCCCTGGCCAATGCCACCTTGACACTGGAGCAGATCTGGACCGTGACCAGTGGCTCCTAAGCGACTGTGTTCCCGGCAGCTGGATTCCTTGTGAGGCCCAGGGAAATGTCCCAGGCCCCGGCTGGCTGATCGGGCCTCTATTCCGGCTGCTGCAGCCCGCTGTTGCTCCTTTATTTAAATAAATACCCATTCTGTGCTGTACACGTCCCAAGCAGCAGGGGCAGGCAGCCCGGGAGGTCTGCGGGGCAGCGGAGCAGCTGGGCAGCCCCCTCACTTGGGCGACTCCCTGCCGGGGGAGAGGGCTCGCTGGCTCTCCAGCCCACTCACCAGTCTCTGGATGCTCTGCAGTTCACTGGCCGCCTCTTTGGCTGAGCCGCTGGGTGACAGGGCACCTCGGGAAGGGGCCCCAACCTTGCGGAGAGCCAGCTCGGGCAGCGGGCTGGGCTCCCGGCTGTTGCTGCCTGCAGCCTTGGAGCCGTCCGCCGCCAGCCCCGTGGTGAGGAGGCTAGTGCTAGGCGGGATAGTTACCGGGATCTGGTAGGGACTGAAACGCAGGCGGGGCCGGGCACTGCCCAGAAAGTGGCTCCGGGACAGGGAGCCTGCGGCTGCCGCAGCTGCGGCCGCAGCACTCGTGGCTGGCAAAGCAGAGGCCGCGGCCGCAGCGGCTGCCATGTACGTGTAGGGGTAGGGGAAGAGGCCTCCGAAAGTGGGCATCGGGATTCCCTGAAAGAGACAGAACAAAACAAGGGTTAGGCATCCTGCCTGCGGGGTTCTGAGGGTAAGCTGGGTGCTGGGGGTGGTGCTACCACTAGATCCTCGCCCTGCGGGTCGAGGAGTATAAGCCCAGAGCTCACAGAACTGTAACCCCAAGCAGCACAGGCTGGCATGGGCCAGTACGCTGCGCCAAACCCAGTTAGAAGGGAGCTCACTTCAGGTTATGATGCAGAGGTCTGGCGCCATCCAGCTCCCTGCCAGGTCTTACAGGACGAGTGAGGGAAAGACATGCCAGGTGGCTGAACTAGCATGGGCAAAGGCCTAGAGGGAGGAAACCGGGCAGGCAAAGAGCCAGGTGGCAAGCAGGCAGCTCTGACTGTCATGGGGGTTCTGCTCCCTTAGAACAGTGTCTTCCCCAGCCCTTCTTTCTGCAGGAGCCCCCAGAAGGGCTGAGGAAGCACAGGCAGGGGCGGTGAAGAGCTCTATAAATTCTCCTTCAACCTGCCTGCCTGCCTGCTCAGGGATCTCTTGCCTGGGCCAGGAGAAGGGCACAGATGCCAATCCGTTTATAAACTGGCCTGGATATTCTACAGAGAACCTCAGTGGCAGCTGAGGAAGGAATGCGAAGTCTGCCTGCAGAGAGCACAGTAGCCAGGAAACCCTGGACAAACACCGTCTGAGTCCATGAGGCCCGACTTTTGGATTATCTGACCTTTGAGATAATGGCTCACTCCCCAGAGTATGGAGGTACGGGGAGGAGTACAGGGAGCTGACTGTGCTGGGCTTCCAGGGAGCCTCGGGCCTGGCTCAGGCAGGGAGAAGGAAAGAAGTAGCTTAGTCAGGAATGAGAAAATATCCTTCCTGAGAAGGTCAAGTCCTACTGGGCATTTAGTGCTCGCATCTCAGGTGGGGGGGAAGGAGGGAGGCTTTAGATCTTCCAAAACTTGGCTCTACCGGATGTTCAGGGGCAGGCTCCCCTGGCACAGAAACTTAACCAGTAGCAGTATACCAAGCAATGCTTCCTGAGTGCTGGGTACTCTCAACCTGGCCTTGCACCTGTTGCCCTGACTTCCCCACGACCTCTCCGATGCCAGTGCTGGGGAGGAGGCATTCACATACACATAGAATTAAGGATGCTCAGCTCCAGGCCCTGAGCTCCATTTTCCGGAGGCTTCCTTGACATCTCAGAGCCACAGATACGTGATGTGAGTGCTTCACTCACTTCCACACATCCCTGACACTGAGCTCTGTTAAAAACCCATTTCAGAACCCCCTCCCCCACTTTAAAAATATTTGCTTCTGCACCAAAGGAGCCTTCTCAGACCTGAACTCCTATTTTCCTTCCCTTAAGATAAGATCTCAAGGGCTCAATTTGCCAGAAACCTCAGAGGGAAGAAAATGAATGTAGAGATTCCAAATCTTTCCACAGGGAATATTCCACCCAAGCAACCAAAGAGACCGCCCTCCCCATTGGCTCTCCATATTTTGCTGCTGGCCAGCTTCATAAAGTCTCCCCCGGGAGCTCAGAATTTCAGCCTGGGCCTGGGGAACTGAGCCCCTCTTCCCTGAGATGTGTGGCTGGAGAGTTGGGAGACCCAAGGTGGGGGGAAGGAACAACCTTCTCCTTTGTCAGGTCAGAGGACTTCCTGGAGGGCCTGAAAGCAGCCACAGGCATCTGAGAGGTGGGTCATTATGGCGGTCAATTGTCCAGAAAATACTGCAAATTTTCCTACTCCCTTTTTCCAGGCATCTTAGCCTTTCAGGGACTGACACTGAGCCAAGGGTTTTTGTGTCCAAGAGAAGTGTCCTGAGGCCAGGAAGGTGGACTTCCCAATAGCCGGAGGCAGAGCCAGTCTGTCAGAGAAAGAACCTAATGGATGCCACTCTGTACTGGAGGCGCAGGGAAGGGTACAGGCCCCAAAAGGGTCAGGGACTTGTCTAGAGTCACACACAAGTCAGAAACAGTGCCCTGGCCAGACCCTAGACCTACAGTGTTAGTCTCCCTGAACCTAGGTGTCCTGGAGAGTGTCCATCACGGCTCCCCAGGACAGAGTCATTGCCCGCTGGAAGCTCAGAGCACCCACGGCACCCTCAGGCCCTGTGCCCGCCTCGCTCTTTCTCCCTGCAGATCACAGGCCTTACCTGAGATGCCAGCATGTGCTGGGAGAGGTGGAAAGGGAAGGGCGCAGCAGTGCTTGCCGCGCTGGCTGCGGGACCCAGCCCGCCTGCGTCCAGCCCCGTGGCGGTCCCTGGCCCGCCTCCTCCACCACTGCCGCCGCCGCCAGCCACCGAGGCCAGCAGGTGACCCATGCCCATGGCGGAGAAGGCTCCGGGGCCCATGGCGAACTGTCCCGGGTGCAAGAAGAGCGGCTGGCCGGCCCCCAGCGGCCCGAAGAACTGCTGCCCGTGCAGATGGCCAGAGAAAGCCAGGCCCGGCAGGTGTCCGGCGCCCAGGGGGGACGCGCTGTCCGTCTGCACCACCAGCGGCGCCAGGCCGGGCTCCTTGCCCTCGCCCGCCTCCTTGCGCCCGTCGTCCTTCCGCCTGGCTTCGGCGCGCTCCTTCTCTAGGCTCCGCAGGCCGAACGGGCCGTCCCCGCCGCTCTCCGCCGGCTCCTTGCCCCTCTCGGGGCTGCGCCGCTCCCGGGCGCGCTCAGGTTCGGTCAAGCGAGGGGGGCTGCCGCTGTCCAGGGCCGGGCTGCGGCCTAGCGCCGGCCCCGCGCGCTCCTCGCTCAGCCTCTCCGGCTCCGGATCGCTGTCCGCAGCGCAGGACTTCTCCTCGGCTGCGGGAAGAGGGGATGCGCGAGGTCACAGGGGCCCGGGAAGAGACAGACGCGAGGCCTCCCCCGGTGTCTGGGCCAGGTCGGAGAGACTGGGAAAGGCCCTCTTTCGGGAACGCCACGTTCGAGGATCCTCGTCGGGCAAGGGGCAGCTTCGGGTCACCTAATCTAAGGCCCCGTATTTACAGCTGGAGAAACAGCCATGTAAAGGAAACTCGCTGCCAGAGTCACTCAGCGCCAGGGGCCTGGCTCGGAGTCCAGCCAGATCTTCTAGCTACCGGGGACCGCCCTCCCAGGGAAGGCCTGGGTCGGATGCTCCATCCCAGATACACTGCTGACGCTTCCCCCAGGCCGTACGGGTACCCCGACGCTGAGCCAAGAGCCAGCGGGGCGCCGGGAGGAGACCCTCCCCTCCCCTCTCCTCTTCCTCCACCCCCGCCCCGACCACCGGACCCTCACCTCGGGTCCGATGCAGGCGCAGGGGACTAGGCGCTGACCCCGGGGAGGGTGGCGGTTCCCGTGCGGGGGCAGGGTCGCAAGACGAGGCGTCCGAGTCCGCGCCGTCGCGCTCCGGCTTGCAGTGTTCCTCGTACAGGCGCAGGGACGGCAGCGTCAGCTGCTTCCTGGGGATGAGCGGAGGGAGCGGGTCAGAGGCGCGCGCTCACCACCCCCACCCCGCGTCCTGCTCGCTCAGGCACCCTCAGTAGAGCGGTCAGGCTCACTCCTCACCTTTTCTCCCGCCGGCCATTCCCGGTGTCACGGAAGCCCTTGGCAAACGGGTTGTTGTCGATCTTCAGCTGCGTGATCTGCGGGGGACCGAGGGGGCGGCGCCAGGTCAGGAAGCGGCTCCTCCAGCCTGGCCTGGGGCACCCCGAGGTCAGAGGCTGCCAGCCCAGAGGAGAGCCCCGCGAATGTCCACTTGGTACCCGCCCGCCTGGGATAGGTCGGTCCCAGCCGGAAGATGAGGTGAGGCCGGCCGGCGGGCTTCCCGGGAAGCCATAGGGTCTCTCCTCCAAAAACTTTATTCGAGGCATATTCTCTTCTCTTGCACACACAAGCCCAAAGCAGCGCGCAGTCGAAATCTGCCCAAACATGCACCCAGGCCCACTCGGTCACTCAAGTTCAACAAACCGGGCATCTGAGCAGGCGCGCACAGGGACAGCAGAGCACAGGCAAGTCCCACCACGGAGACAGATCACACTCACGGCCCGCGCACTCGCAAGTACACACAGACAAAACAAACAAGTGCCCACAGAACCAAACGAATCCACACACCTCCACATGTATCCAAGGTGCCCAAAATGTTGCCCGCATGCCCGCATACACATCACTTCACAAAGACAAAAAGAATGACCGGTAGGACACTTGGACACTCTCCGGAGAGGGGTACACACGGGCACAGGCCCAGAGGGAGTGGTTCTCTGCCCCTCTAGAGAGAGAGTGTAGAAAGGCAGCAAGAAGAAAAAGCCCTTCAACTTAAAGGAAAAGTCTCTAAACACCTCCTAAGGGGTTCAGGGTCTGGACAGAGGAAGGGGGGTGCTTTGGGAAGCTGTGTCACCTGTCCCGCACTCTGACACCCCCCCCCCAGTGAAAACTGGGCCCTAAGTTCCTATCGCTGGTTTCCTAGCCTCAGGAGTGCCAGGGCAGATTGCCTCTGGCTCCATCTCTTCATTTAAATTCCCGTCCCGGAGCCAAGAAATAAACGAATAAAATGTAAAAATGTCAGTGAGGTCCCGGAGTTTCTGCTAATTGCTAAGTAAACATCCCCACCCCAACGATCGCCCAGCTGTTCGAGCTCCCGGGGGAGCCTGTGTGTACGTGTCGCAGACTTGGGAGGGAACCTGGAGGATTTCAGTGGGTGCTGCGCTTACAGATGTGTGACTCGGCCCTGGGGAGTGAGCTGTGAGGGCGCAGGGTGGGTCCTGGGGGCTTTGGGCTGGTGTGAGTGAAGGGTTGGAGCCTGCAGGTGTAAGGGGGCGTCGGGGCAGGGGCTGGGCCCGCCGCCCACCCAGCACACCTTGTCGTTCTGGTAGGCAGTGACCGCGATGAAGTCGGTCTCGGGGAACACGTAGGTGCGGAAGGTGCTGTAGGGCAGCTTCAGGATGTCGTTGGCTCTCACGATGTGGAAGCGCGGCTGGTACTTGTGCATGGAGTTCAGGATGGTCTGTGGGGAGGGCACGGTCAGCCGGCAGCCCCCAGCCTTTGGCCCAAGCATTTCTACTCCCTGGGGACCTGACCTCTTTCCAAGTCTGTCTCTTTCTTCGTCTGCCTTCTCCACCCCCTCCTCTGCGATTTTCTCCTGTCTTCTCTGCGCTTTTTCTTGCCTATATTTCTTTTTCTTCTATTTTCTCTCTGTTTTCTTTATTGCAGTTTTTTTTCTCTCTCCATTTAAAAAAATTACCCCAGTTGAAAACAGAAATGAAACAGAATTAAAAAACCCATAACACTCCACTCTTAACCTCTCTTCCTAGACTCATTGCTAAGCCCCTAGTAACTCCACGGAGAGAATATTTGGACCTTCTGGGGGCTCAACGACTGCCCTACCTCTGAATGGGCAGTCCCTTTTGCCCCATCAACTCCCCCCTCCCATTTTACTGGGGGCCTGGCTCAGGCGGAAACGGAGAGAACCCCCAAACTCCCTCCTCCTGGTGGGACATCTGCCTGTGGGAGGACGGAAAGGACTCTTAGGATGTGAAGGGGGCTGGTTTAACTTTTGAATCTCCTAGTTTGGGGGGGGGATGGGGACACGGTCAAGGGGAAGGTGGGGGGAGGCAGGACTTCCAAGCTCAGTAGTTAAAGACCAGAGGCTGCACGAATGTGTCCTGGTCGCTCCTGACTCCCGCTGGGCTCCAGGAAGAGCTTTGGAAGGCATGACTCCAGCCGAGATTGTGAGCAGCCTGGAGCTTGCCGCCCCACAACCCCTTCATTGCCCAGGCCTACAGAGCGAAACCCTCTGGGCCCAGGCTTAGCCAGCGTAGGCCACAGGGCAGTGACCCGAGCAGGGGCACTCTGAGGGTTCGGCCAGCGCTCCCCTCTAGGGAATCCCGCCGCCTGCTCTCCCGCCCCCACCCCCTACAGCACCGGATGCGCAGTGTCAGACCCCCTTCCCTGCGCCTGCCCAGCACTCACGAAGCCATGCTTGTCAGAGATGTTGTTGGTCAGTTTCAGCTTGTGGAAAGCCACAGGCTTGGCCATCCACTGCTCTCCCGTGGCCGGGCTGTCCGGGTGGATGTACATGCGTTTGGGCATCTCTGGGTCGGCCTTGCCCGCCACCATCCAGCGCGAGTTATGGAATTTATACCGGCAATCATCGGCGGCCACAATGTCCATCAGCAGGATGTACTTGGCCTTCTTGTCCAAGCCACTGACTCGCACCTTGAATGGAGGAAACATCCGCCTGCGAGAAAGAGAAAGGGGAAGACTACATGGAACCCGGTTTTATGTCTGAGGACCCCACTCCTCAGACACACACCACTGCCAGGAGCTTCCCCATCTTGTTTCCTTGCTGTCGCTGTTCTGCCCCCATATTACTGCTAGGAGACCCCACCAGTGGTTGTTATTCCTGGGGGATCCCATTTCCGCTTGTCAAACCCTCTCTTATTATATGGTTTCCTATCGGCCTTATCTTCAGGTCTGGTGACTGTCTTTCTCCCTCATCTGAGATGAAAGCCGATGTTCCGAAAAGAAACACGGGCCCCCTAGAAATACACCTGCTTCTTTTGAATCTCCCCAAAATTCATTCAGGGGATATGCACACTGGGACTGAAACTCCCAAAAATAAAACCAGAAGATGTTCGCTTGGGAACTGGGTTACAGCTGAACAAGGACCTTACGTTTCGGGGGAAGAGGGTGAACCTGAGGCCTGGATTCTGGGTGGCTGAATCGAAGGGTGGAGGGGCTGGGGACTGTGATTTTCTTCTGGCTTTAAGGCCCGGAGCGGTGTGCGAGTAGGGAGCTCCTCGCTCCTTGGACCCGGACAAGGCTCCCAGCCCAGATCAGGCTCCCTCTGGACCCGCTTGGGGCTTACTGCTGGAACGGAGCAGCCGGCTGGAATCAGCTGGCCAGCCTGGGCCTAACATGGTGCGAGTATCATTCTGGGCTCCAGGGTCAGAGGACAGTCCGGGAGATGCTGCATCTCCCCGGAGCTCGGAGCCAGACCCGAAGGCAGGAGAGCGAGGCGGCAGGGAGAGGAGCCGCAGCCGAGATCTCGGAGACCCGCCCTGGCCCAGCCGCGGGGCCTTCTCGGCTTTGGGGCTCGGAAAGGTTGGGACTATTCTTTAGGAGCGTGTTTTCGTTTTATTTCATTCGGGAGATTTTTATGTCTTAGTTTTAAAAAAAATTCGCTCGGTGCCAAATAGGAAAAGTCAAATTGGTTGTCTGTGGGAGCTAAAAGCGTGGCGCCGGGGCCGGAGCCGGGAGTCCCGAGCGGCGGGCTCGGCGCTGGTCGGTGCTGCGGGTCCCCCAGTCCGCCCGCCCGCCTGCGTGCCCCCCAGTCCGCCCGCCCGCCTGCGTGCCCTCCGGCCAGCCAGCCGCCCTACCTCCCAGACTTGGTGATGACCATCTCGGTGCCCAGCTTGTGGAACTGGTCCCACAGCTCCTTGGCCTCCAGCGTCACCTTGGGGTCGTCCTCGACCTCGTCCTCGGGCTCCAGGCTCTTAAGCGAGCGCAGATGCGCGGCGGGCGGGTGCGGGCCGAGTGCCGAGACGTGCAGCCCCGCCTCGGCCGCCGCCGCCGCCGCGGCCGCCGCGGCCGCCGCCCCCGCCAGGCCCGGGTCGGGCAGCGGCTTGGCCAGCGCGCCGGGCGGCAGTGCAAGCGCCGGGAAGAAGGAGGGCTGCGCCGCCGCCAGGAAGGCGGACATGGGGAAGTCGGCCGGCCGTGGCGCGTGGAACGGGTGGTAAGCCATGGCGCTGGCCGCCAGCGCCGGCTCTCTCATCGGGACATCCGGCCCAGGCGCCCAGGGGCCGGGGCCGGGGGCGCGCGGCTCGGACCCCCGGCCCGGGCGGCGGCGCGCGCGGAGGAAGGGCGACCCGGGTGGCAAGCGCAGCGGCGACTCCTCCCGGCTCCCCGTCCGGCGCACGGCAAGGGGCGCAGGGCTCTGGGCGCGGGGGTGGCGGGGGCTCTGCGCGGGGCTGGGCTGGGCTGGCCCGCTCCGGCGCCGGGGACCACGCGCGACTGGTTAGATCTTGTCGTGATCTCTGGAAAACTGTGACTATCTCACATGTCCTGCCCTGCTCGGATCCCCTGCGCTAACGAGCCAGGCCCCCCTTGATTGCTGATTTTACGCTTTTTGGACCAATTGTGGGTCTCCGGGGGCGGGGTTTTGACAGCTCAAGCCAAGCTCCGGCCGGGAGGGGGGGCCGGGGAGAAGGTGTCGGAAGCCTCAGCAGTAAGAAAACATGTCAACAGAATAAAATATTAACCAATGACGGGCCAGCGGGCCCCGAGACCCCTCCCCCTGCCCCGGCCCCCACCCCGCCGCCCGCGCCCGCGGCTGCCTGCGCCGGGACGGGGAAGCGCGGCGGGCCGACTCGACCCGCCGAAAGGGCCTGAGGCGGGGGGCGCCCGGGTCCCAGAGCCCTGGGGAAGGACCCCCAGCCGCACGCCGACTCCAAGTGCAAAGCATTGACACGGCCCCGAGAGGAGAGGGGGCGCCCTCCTTCTCCCTCGCCGGCGGCCCGGCCGCTCTGGCCCGCGCCCCAGCTTGGCCTCCGACCCCGCTCTCCGCCGCGGCGCCGCCCGGGGCCCCTGCACTCCGGCGGGGGCTGGAAAGAGAGGCCGGTGGGCGGGCGAGTCGGGAGGCTCGGGCGGCCGAGGTCCTGGAGCAGAACCCAGGTGGCGGGAGCCGGTGAGTGGAGCGGTGGTAGAACCCCGGTGGGGCCGGCGTGGGCGGGAATGGGAAGCGGCCTTGCACTCAGGGAACGCGGGGACCCCCTAGTCCGCGCCTCCCCCTCATAGGAAGACTCAGAAGGAACGTGGAGTTCCCGGCAAACCCTGAACTCAGCCCAGTTGTCTGTCTGCGTCCGGGATCCAGCCCTGAGTCCTCAGACGGCCGGGAGAGCCGGTCCTCGGGGCTAGGAAGGTGAGCGCATCTCCGCCAAGCACAGGGCGGCACGGCGCGGGCTGATCCCGGTTCCCAGATTCTTGACCCGCGACCCAAGGAATTTTCGCCGCATCCGATACCGGAGACCCAAGTCTCCCTCATCCTACACAGCGGCATCCTCTCTCCGCTCTCCCCCACGTTCTTAGAATTTGGTTCCGTCTCTCCGAAGCGTACGCCGCCCAAGTTCAGTAGTTCGGAGTAACGAGTGTGGGGGTCGGAGTGTCTGAGCGCACCTGTGGTTGAATCCACCCCCGCCCCCAGTCTTCGTTCTTCGGCAGCCCCACTATTTCCCCCCGCCCCGTGGTGTGTGTGTGTGTGTGTGTGTGTGTGTGTGTGTGTGTGTGTTACGCCCAGTACGGTGGTGCCCACTGTGCATGGCGCGAGCGGCAACTTAAGGAGTGCGCCCAGAGAGTGAAGCGGCCACACACCTGCCTAGAATTGGGCTCAGGCGCTGACACTCAGACTGATTCCTGGTGGTCGCGTTATAAAGGACAAGAAGGACCGCATACTACATATGGGTGACACTCCTGCCCGCACAGCCTATATAAGTGCGGGTGAGTTCGGCCGGCGCGGGCCCTGTGCCCGCCTGGTAGGCGCGTACAGCCCACATCCAACAGTGACCCAGGCAACACTGCCCATCCACTGCGCACACCCAGTCACAGGGCACCTTGTCGCTGAACACTTGGACCCGGCATGTAAACCCAAGATGGCTTGGAGCAGTGCGGATTAGGGACCGGCCGGAGCGGTTTGGCCTCCGCGACCTTTTTTCTACTTTTCCAAGCCAGTCCCGGAGCCCTCGAAGCTCCCTCACCGGGCTCTCAAAGGAGCGCCGCCCCCACAGGCTTTCTCTTCACGACCCTGCTCGTGGCTGGGTCGCTCCTCTCTTAGTGCCTCCTCTCTGTCCAGAACGAATCTGCGACTCCGCGCTGCGCAGTCTACGCAGATGGGGCAGGATCCGTTGCAGCTTTGCACAGGCAAAGTCCTGCCGGCTCCATTTAGGCGGGATATGGCCCCTCAGGGAGGAACGTGTGTGGGCAGGTTTGTGCAGTCGGTAAGGTGACCAGATAATAGGGCAGCGTTCCTTAGCCAGGAATCCGGGGACGGCCCCGGGAATCCGTGAATACATTTGCAAAGTCGTGCGTGTACATGTACTTTCGTACTCGTAAGAATGTGTGTACACCCAGCTGTGTGCAACTTGGACATTTTCCTGGGAAAGGTCCGTAGCTGGTCCAGGGGTCCAAGGCCCGGAGAGTTCGAAACACGCTGGCTTGGGTTGTTTGCCGAAGAACCCCGGCGACGGTGCATGGCTGCATTTGGGGACCACGATCCCACCTGGCCACAGCCACCGGGTCACCGACGTGCCCTCCCGCGGCTACAGCTACAGGCTCCTTCCGGCCAGGCCCCGGTCGTAGACCCTGCCTTTCCGTCCCGCAACCAACCCGAGGTCCTGCTACAGGCGCTCTCAAGATTCTGAATCTACCCCCCAGCCAAACTCTCCAGCGGGGAATATCCTTGGCTCCTCGAAAACCCGCTCGGGGGAGGCCCAGGAGGCCTTGGAGCGGCGCCTTGAGGCTCCCAAGCTCCTGCTCGGCCCCTCCCCCACCTGGGTCTACCCCACTTCCCCTTCCCGGGATCAGGCGCCTCTAGGGGGGGTCCCCGGGGCTGAGAGTTCGTGTCTCTTTAAGAGGCCCCGGGGGGCGCCTCGCAAGCCGCCCGGGGCTGGAGGGGGGAGGGCACGGGCGGGGGCGGCTGGCGCCAGGCGGCCGAGGCTCCACAACAAAGCTCCGGCCCCTGTCACTTCGCATCGGCCGGGCCCCGCAGACGGGCGGGGGACGCGCGCTCAGCTGCCCCTCCCTCTCCCAGACAGTCCTGGGCCCGGGCGTCGCACGGGCGCGGGCCTCCCGGCCTCCCGCGGGTGGTTGCTCGCCCTCGGTGCGCTCCGCGCTTCCCGCAACAAGGAAATCGGGAGGGGGAGGCCTGGGCCGGGTGGGGCCTTGGTCCCGAGCCCGGCTGGGCCGCCCGTCCGTCCTTGGCCCCGAAGCATGTCGCGGGGTCAAGGGCCACTGTTGGGACCTTCCCCGTCTTGGGCCTCGCCGGTGTCTTTGCTCTGTGTGACTGGGCGTGGATCTGCGTGCGCCCGCGTGGATGGCTTGGGGATATATGGTCGGGTGGCAGAGGGGACGGGCGTCGGGTAACGGGGCGCTGTCGTGAGACGAGTGCTAAGGATAGGATTGTACCCGAGCTAAGCTCAGGTGACGTGTGTGGCCTAAGCGTGTGGCCGGCGGTGGAAGTGCCACTGGGCGCCTGTCCCCATCTTGGCGCGTTGTGTGTGTATGTGTGTGTGGTGGTGCTGGTGGTGACGGTGGGGCGGGGGAAGACACAGAGTTGCTTCCCATCCCCGCTTCCCGGCCGGACCCGCGCCTCCCGGAGTCTTGGCGCCAGCCAGCCCCGTTTAGCTGCCGGGCCCGGCTCCCCCGCGGTCCCGGGTCTGGCTGGGGTGGGGGCCGCGGCCTCGATGACCCCGGCCCGCAGCGGCCCGGCCTGTCCCGTCCACTTAGACAAATTGCGGCTGACAGGCGCGCAGTCTCTCTGGAGTCGCCGCCCGCCCGACGCCTCCCTCCCGACCCAATTACCCCGCGCAGGGTCGGGCCAAGTGGCTGGGATGGGGTGGAGGGCGTGGGGAGAGCGGGAGGCGCGACCTCTTCCCGGCCCGCGTCGTGGCCCCGGCCTTGCTCCAGGAAAGGCGGCGGGGCCACTTTTTCCGGTTAGGTCCCGGGAAGCGCCTGGGCAGACGCGGCCTGTGTGGCCCAGTCCCCAGTCTTCTAGGTTAATGCTAAGACGAGGCCCCTCCTGGGCGCTCAGGTTCCGGACTTACCGGCCTTTGAAGGGGGTCGCTTCACACCCGAGGGCTAGGGCGAGGGCGAGGTGCGTGGGCGAGGGTGCGTTCCCTCCGGCCTTTGGGCGACTTCCCCAGAGTTTTGGGGACCCTATAACCCTGGGAGCTCCAGACTATTAGCTGTTCTGGAGTCTCGGTCCGCGGGTGGCCGCCGTCCGCTTGGGAGCAGGGCTCGGCCAAAGTGAAGTGTACGTCTGTGAATCTGCGAGTGCGCGTGGACGTGCACAGTTGTGAAATGATGGGTGTGGGTGCTTGGGATCACGGCGGTGCGAGCAGGCAATGCTGCTGTGGGGTTTGAAAGAGGGGGCAAATCGCTTAAAGACCCCCAAGACCAGCCCACCTGCGAGAGAGGGGCGGGGCTGGCCTGGCCTGCGAGCGCTCCTCAGGATCTGGATTCGCTTTCCCAAACGCTTTTGCAGGGAGCAGGCCGGGATTTCTTGGCGCAGCGTCGTGGGGCGGGAGGGCAGCACCCCACAATCAGGGTTCCAGCTGGGTCGTACCTTCCCTCTCTTACCCGAGGTAGAGCTACCTGGCCTGTCTGGTCAGCCTCCGGGCCTCAAACCAACCTTTTGCCTTTTTAATGGGTAACTTCCTCTTTGCTTCAGCCTGGTTGCCCCTCTTACCAGGACGCGCACATCTCCCCGTTTTACAGATGAGGACCCTGAAGCCCAGGGGTGCAGTAATCTACCCAAGGCCACGCAGCTACCAGTGGCAGAGCTGGGATGGGACTTTGGGGCCCTAAAAGAGAGCAAGGCTGCATCCACTCCTTAGCAGCTGATGTCACTGCTGTCCTGATAGCTACCCCGACTTACACAGCAGGGCAACAGTGAGACTTCAGCCGCCACCCCCCGCCCCAAGGCTGGGCTTTTGTTTTGAATACAAGACAGACAAGATGCTCTCTCCCTTTGCCCATTAGAGTTTCTGGCTCTAGGTCTGCAGGAGGGGGCTGCCTTTCCAAGTTACACAGGGACAAGAAGCAGCTTCAAGCATCAGTCAGGGGCTGGGGCTGGAAGCTCTTAGGGGTACGGGATGGAGATGAGTGGGATCAGAGTCTTGGATTATGTGGGGGCGCGGGACAGGGCGGTCAGCACAGAACCCAGCCCTCCAAGGGAATGGGCCGGGGCGTAGGAGGCAGCGAGGAACAGACAGAGGTCAGACTAGCTGTGTGACTTTGTAACCTTGGGCAAGGCCTGGGCCCCCTCTGGGGCTCAGGCTTCTCGTCTGCAAAATCAAGACCCAGCAGTACTCTAGTTTAGAAATTCTCTGATCTGTGTGCAAGTCAGAAAAATCAGCCCTTGAGAAACCATTTCCTACCCCAGACTGGCAGCTGCCTGCTCTGGCCTCTGCCTGCTTCCAGAGCCCACACTACTTGTGCGCTGGATTTGCCTTGGGACCACTGGGCCTTTTCTCAAATCAATCCCAGACAGTGCCCTCCCTCCTTGAGCTGCCACCCCAGCTCCCGTCAGCCTCCTCACAGACCATGAAGATATTTTTTCCTCCATCAAATTGAGAGAAAGTCCATGGTAATTTGCCCTCTGAGCAGGTAGCACTGTGAGAATCAGGGAGATCACATGGCTTCCTCAAGGTCACCGGGTCAGGCCACAATTAGATGCATGTTCTGATGGCCTGGTAGGTGATGGCATCATGGAGGTCTGCTGGGCTGCTGGGGGTTGAGGTGGAGATTGCCCTTGGTGTTATCTCTAGAGGATAGGAGGCTGGCTGCTCTGGGGCCAGTGGGCAGTAAGGTCCCCCACCCAGGGGCCCAGATCTCACTTCCAGCTGATTACAGGCTGTGGCAGGGTCCATAACCTCCCCAATTAGCCAGGGGCCAAGCCCAAGGGCTCTCTGATAACCCGAGCTCTGTGGCAGCCGCCATGGGGCCAGCTTATCTGGCCTTTCTTATCCTCCCCCTTCCCCCACATACTCAAAGACTTGCCCTGGCTGTGAGCAGATGAATAACCAGATTGTCCTGCAAGCTCAGCCGGCAAGTCCAGCCCTACACCCACAACTTTCCCTGACTGGAGGAGGCCACAGATGTTTTGCACCCCCTGGAGGGAAAGGGCTGAGCCAGGGAGGACTCCTGACTCTAAGCTGCCAGCCAGTTCCCTGCATGGTTGGAGAGCGCTCCCGGCTCTCCATCTTTGCCCCATCCATGCACCCACATGGATTCAGGGGCCTCACCTTTCCTAGAGCTCTGGACCCATCCCCAGGGAGCCAGGCCACGGGCAGGTTGAACAAGCTGCCTGGCGACACCCCTCTCCCTGGCTCTTTTGGACTGAAACACTGCTGTGGCTGGGGGTTGGGGCTGTGCCAGGCACATCAAGGTCTCTGATTCAGCCGAAATGGGGGAAAAGCTGCCACTAATCTGGCAGCCCCCCCCCCCCCCCGTGGCCGTGCCCAGACCTCATGTTCCCAGCATGCCTCTCTACGGCCTGTGATTCCTCACTGCAGTTGCCGGTCCCCAGACAGGAGGGACTGGCTTCAGCCACCCTATCTACGTAAGGCCGTCTGCGCAGCCTGCAGAGCCCACGGAGTCAGGTCCCGCTTCTCCCAATATGCGCAGCTGACCGGGTGGCGGGAACTGAAGACGATATCTCTTCTCAGGTGTCATGGGGTGCACGTGAAGGGGGCACAGGCCCCAGGAGCTACTCCGGCTCCAGCTGGACGGCTGCACGGGAATCCCTGCTTGTGAACTCAAGTCTTCCAAGATTGTTGCATTAAACTTTACCCCCAAACCACACCTGGCTCCGTGGGTTTCCTTCAATCCTCCCAGGCCTCTCCCGGTTCTCAGGGAAGAGGGGGAACTGGGGCTGGCATTAGTCTCCTTCCTGCTCAGCACCCCTTTTTGCTCCTCCTGTTCCTGTCTCCTTCCTTTCACTTCAGGTCCAGAATTGGGAAGGAATGGGGGAACAAAATCAGGAGCCTGTCATCCGGGGTTCCAGCCAGGATTCATGGGACCTACCTGCACCTCACCATCCTTCCACCTTCTGAGTTTGAAAAGAGAAGCAATTACAAGGGGCCTGCCCCAAAGATAAGGGTAGCATCTTCATGAGGCTCTCCTTCCCCCAGCAACAATCTACCCCTCTCCTGGCACATATCAAGGCCCTCACTGGCCCTGACTACTGCAGCCGGGGTGGGCGTGGGGGGGCTCCTGGCCTCTGTGGGGTCTCTAGAACTCACTGGCTCTGGTACCCGGCAACAAGTTTGGAGAATGAATTTAAATCAGGCCCTACCCAAATTGCAGAGCAAACATTCTCCTTCTCCTTCCTACCCCCTCACTGACCCTCCAACCAGTGGCTCGTATCAAGGCAGGGGGTGCTGGGAACGGGGACACATGGTCAGGTCCACAGGACTCTGCTCGGTGCTTGGAGAGGACCCTGACCCCAGCAACGCAGGGATGGACACCAACTGTAGCGTGATTTATTGGACAAGACGTGCACTTTTGGACAGGGCCTTAGTGGCCACGGTTTCCTTCACTGGACAGTACAGGACCAGGGTAAAAGGGCTTACAGACAAGAAAGACAAATCCTTCCCATGAGCCAAGGGGAAAGGAAAGAGGAAGGGGGGGGCTTCTCCTTCCTTCCTCCTTCCCTAATACTCTGGGCCTCAGTTTACCTCACGCCAGAGGGAGGTTGGCCAAGGGAAACTGGGCAGTGCATCTCATAGCCACGAGTGGGCTGGGGCTGTCTGCTCAGGGTCAAAATGCCCAGCCGGGCCATCCACTCTCTCCCCTTCCAGGCCCCCCCGTGGGGATGGTTAGAAAATACAAAAGCGGATCCAATGCAGAACATCATGTGCCGACGGAGGAGGGGACGGAGCTTCTGCAGAGTGTCCTTCAGCCACAGCCCCGCGGATGGGGGACAGAGGTCAGAGTGCGCCAAGGTGCTTGGGAGAAGGGGCTCTTCTCCATCCAGGGAGGGTGGGTGGCTGTTGTCACTAAGCTTGGGGAAGGTGGTTGGTGGAAGAGAGCAGAGACTGAAGGGTAGGGCCAAGAGGGGGGCTTCTCCCCCTCCCTCCAGCAGGCGAGTGGGCTGGCCAGTCAGAAGCAGGCTGCTGGTACTACGGGAAGCCGGTAGGGAAGAGGCTGAGGGGCTGACTCTCATTGGTGGGCAACGGAGATCGGTAGCCATCGAAGTTTCTTGGGATGCTGCCGCTGGTAGAACCGGAGCTGTTACTCAGAGTCTCGATGCTTCCCTCTCGCTGTAGTTCTGCAAGACAGAGGAGAGGACCAGGCCTGGTCAGAGTGGGGTCTGGGGGGGGGGGGCACACCCTGGGCCGGGCTGTCTGCCTGGAGGCACCTTCCATGGGGGGGATCCCCACCTGCTCCCCAGAGGGGCCAAGCAGCAGCTCCGGTCACAGGGAGTTCAGCCGAAGGAGGGAGAAGCTCCCTTGGCTGGCAGAGTCCAGTTTAGGCCACAGTCTTTCCCTCGTTGTGGGAACCCCGTTAGGCCAGAAGTCTGGCCGCCCCGCTGATTTGTCCGGACCACACTGCCATACCTGGGACACGTGCCCACACCTGCACACATACTCACGCTCAGCCAGCATGCTCCCCGATTCCGGAAATGGCTCCGGTCCTGGATGCACAGGTCAGGCAGGAGAGCAGCCAGAACACGGCAAGGACTGCAGCTTCCCTGCCTGATCTGTCCCTACCTCTCCTCCCTGGCCCTGCTTGCTCCCCAGAGCTTCCACCCTGGCTTAGCAACTCACTTGCTCACTCATTCTGACCCATACAGTCTGCCTGCTGGCCAGGCCGCCGCTCATCTCTGGCACCTCCTGGAAAGTGTCCTGTTTCCCTGCAGAAGGGAATGCCTGGTTGGAGAGGGGCCTACTCCGACGGAGAGAAGGTCCCTGCTTGTCTGCAGTGCCTTTTTCCCTTTTTTAGCCCCCACATGTCCTGGGGGCCCCTCAGAATGCAGTTGCCCTGGGAAGCAGGTGGGGAGGCTCCCCCTGCCCCCTGCCACCCCTTCCCTGGCCCTGCCACAGCCATGCTGCCATCTTGGACACAGCAACTGGCTCTCATTCCATTGTGGGCGCCTTAACTGCCCCCCTCCAACCCCTAATCTCTTGACCTAAGATGGGTACTGGGGCAGGTGTGTTGGGAATAGACTTCCTTGCATCCTGAATACAAGGAAGAAGGAATGACTTCT
Organism: Ursus americanus; assembly: GCF_024610735.1. NCBI lineage: Eukaryota > Metazoa > Chordata > Mammalia > Carnivora > Ursidae > Ursus > Ursus americanus. The sequence continues at coordinate 33,436,380 of NC_142149.1, forward strand.
TGGCTTTTTGTGAGTGGTTAGTTCCTATCCCCTTTCAAGTCCCTCAGAGCAGGCTCTGAGATGTGGGCACACACATCCCCAGGGAAGACTCTGGGAGCCTACCCCAAGCCAAGATGTGATGATCTGCGATTTCTCCTCCTCCAAAGTACGCTTTCCTGGGACTGAGAGGGTCTTGCCTGTCCCCCCTCAGGAGCTCAGGACCTCAAAGCAGTCACTTGAAACAGCAAAGTGTGCTTGAATGTTACACTTGTCTGGTCTGGCTTGAGACCTTTATCTCCAGCCTGCGCCCGCTGCCAGGCCCCCGCCACCATACACATGCAGCACAGCTAGCTTTGATTAGGGAGAGTCACGGCCTTCACTCTTGGTCTGGCCATCGGCAGCCAGCCAGGAACTAACCACTGACTCCCACTCCCTAGAGGCCACCCCCACCGCACAGAAGCTGGCCAGCTGCGGCAGCCACAGAATGGGCTGCAAGAGGCTGTGCTGCCCTCCTTCAGAGCCCGCGCCTGGACCCAGGAGTGAGGGGCCCTCAGGCTGCACCAGCCACGTCTGGAACCTCGACACTGGAACCTCCCAGCGGATAGGGGCCTGTGGACGGGGGCTGTGGACACAGGCTGTGGGCCTCATTACGAGCCCAATCTCCAAGAGGCACTGGCTTCCCTGTTGGGCCAGAGATCCTGGGATACGTCAAGAGTTACCCAGATACGGACAGAAAACAAGGCAGGTGGTCACTGCATAAGCTCTGTCTTCCCTGCTCGTTCTCTGGTCTCACCCTGATTTGGGAGTACAGACCCCTGTCCCAAGAGAGGGAGAAGATGGGAAGGCAAAGAACAGACCCTGGGATTTCCACATGGAATTGTCAGACTCCAAGAAAACTTCCTTCGTTCCCTTCTTTGCCCACAAGCAAGCCAAGGAGTAAGTGGGGGATCCCGGAGGCCCCGTTTGATTTCCGAGACCCTTGCCCTCATGCACTGCCATCCTGGCACTAGGGGGCGCTGACAGCAGGGCCAGGAGGGCAGGAGAGAGGCGCACAGGCAGGAGCAAGGAAAGCAGGGGCTTCCTCAGGATCTGGACACCAGGCCCAAGCAAGAAAGCCCCAGATGAAGGAGCAGGAAAGGCCACTAGAGTGGGGAAGGCTGGCCCCTTTCCAGAGCTGGGGGACAGGCCCAGAGTTCTTGATGCAGAGTGCCGACACACCCACGCTGCCAAGGAAGTGGAGGAGACTGGAGCCCAGGACTAAGCGCGGCACCCCCGCTGCCCCTCGGCACAGGCCCAGGGCAACCCCCTCAGCAGCCTCAGGGGCCCCACTCCGTGAGTCTGAGTGGACGCACCTCATCCCATCATGTGACAGCGCAGGGACAGTTGCCAAAGGAACTTAGGAATTTGCTGCTCTTGGGGGCCAGGTATGGCCTGACCGGCCTGGCTCCTATTTTCCTTTCACCAATCAGGCCTGGGGTAAGATGGGAGTGGGCAGGCTTTTCCCTCCCCCAGCCCCCCAGCCCAGGTGGCCCCACCCTGCAGAATCGATATCCCCCAGGCTCTTCCCTCCTCTCCCACTGCCGCGGACAGCTTAGGCCTGTGCTTCCCACCTCGATGATTTCAAGAACTCCCTACCAGTCTCCCGACCTCCAGCAGCACCCCCCTCCAACCCACCACACCAAACCGCAGTGGCTCGTCCGTCTACGACAGAAACCTCATCTTGCTTTTCCTCTGCTTAAAAACCTTCATCGCTCGAGTCCTCAGCATCAGGTCTAAAGTCAGCACAACAAAATGGCCTTTCATGACCTGCCCCCTGAGACCCCCACCTCCCTAATGGCACCTCTTATTGGATCTGAAGAACCAAAGTAATGAACTTACACAGTTTTGGGGTCTCTCCAGGCTGCTTCAGGCCCCCAGGCCTATGCTTATGCCATTCCCTTCCACTGAAAAGCCCTTCCCAGGCTCCCCGGGCCCCCAGAACACCTACTCGTCTTCCAAAGGTTAGCACAGGTGTCCACTCCTCTGTGAGCCTGTCCTGTGGCCCTGGCAGCGCTGGCCAGGCCCCCCTGGGCACTGTACTCACTCCTGCCCCAGCCCCTTTAACACTCTGCACCATCTGTTCACGGCCCCCCTCGGGGGCCGCTTCTGGGCCTTATCTCCGTATCCCTAGTGCCGACCACAGGGCCTGGAAAATAGCTGGTGCTCAAAAGACACTTCCTGAGTGAATGTTGTGGTAAGGAGAGGCGGGAGCTGCTTCTTCAGTGCAGACTATCAGTAAGAGAACCAGGGGCCTGGCTGGACCCGGGCCCTTTTCTATATGCCTTCTGTCAACCCCCTTTTCTCTTCTCACTGAGACAGAACGATGAGTGTGTGCAGAAGAGGAAGTGGAGGAGGGGTGCACACAGGTTCCCCCCCTTCGAGTCACCCCGGCCGCCCAGCCCTAGGAGCAAGCGGCAAATGGAAATGGGTGGCCTTACCTTCCTCCATCCCGAACACCTGCTTTGTTACTGTTGGGTTGCTCACGGACGCTGGGCTGTTGGCATTGTTTTTTTTTTCCTTTTTTTTTCCCTTTTGAAAAGAAAAGCATTGAGGAATCTTTTTGGAAAAGATATGGACAACGATTGAGAAGTACACTGATCTCTGCAAGCAGGTGGAGAGGTAGTAAGGAGGTGTGGGGTGTCACGCTGGGAGGAGGGCAGGCTGGCGGCGAAATCCTGCAGTCAAGGACGGTGACATGCATGTGTAGGGGGGTGGGGGCCAACTCGTCCAGAGTGTTCCAGAGATGGAACTGTTGCGACGGAGCTGAGAGCCCCTCCGGCGTGGGGGTGGGGAGACAGGAGCTGCACTCGGAGCAGGAGGGCAGCTGCGGGAAGGGGAGAGAAGGGTGCTGGCAGGCACCCCATGCGGGCAGACTGCTAGGAGAGGGAGAGGAGACAGTGGCAGGCTGCAAAGTTTTGGGGGACACCTCCAGACCTTTGGACTCAGGGGCCCAGCTTCTGGGCTGCTGCCCTCCTCCCCCATTCCCGAGCCCCCAGGTCTGGGCAGCTCTCCTACAGCCGAGGTGGGCTTGTGGGGAGAGTCCAGCAGCTACCTGCCAGGGCCATGGGAGAGAGCTGGGGTCTCTGTGCAGGGGTGGCTGGGAAAACACACCCCGCAGCCTCTCTACTTGGAAGAATGCAGATTCTGCTAAAGGAGGTTGCTCCCTAGGCCTCAAAGCACGGTAGGGGATGAGGCGTAGTTCCCGGCCAACGGCTGGGCTCAGAGAGAAGATAACTTATTGTGCCTCACATCCTCCAGTGATTCTGCACCTGGGAGTCGGGTGCTCGTCTCCCCCTCTTGCAGATAGCAAAACTGAGGAAGAGTAGGAGGCCACCAGCACTGGGTATGCAGTCCCTCGGAGAGGGAACTGGGGCGGGTGCAGGCCCCGGGATGGAGACGTTGGCCACTCCAGTCATCGCTGACTGGCCCCCAGTGCTCCCTGCTGGCTGTGTCCACCCATTCCCGACTGCTTCTCATTGGGAAAGGGGCCTGCCCCCCACAGATGCCCCGCGATGCCATGGCCGGGGTGGGCAAGCCACGGGTGGGGGGACAACTACAAGGAAGGCGCCGAGGCTCTCATGAGTGAAGGAAAGAGAATGCTCAATCCTCAGGTTGGCCCCACTCCCCATGGAGTCTGGCAATATTTAAAGGTGTCAGAGGGGGCAGGGAGGTGGCTGCCCTTGTTAGGGAGAAGCAGCTCCGGCTTGTAGGCGAAGGGAAAAGTCACGGTTAAGTCTATGCCAGGAGGCGGGAGCATGGCTGGCTGCAATGCGGCCCCACCCGGGCTGGGCCGTGCAAAATGAGGGGGTCTCCCTGCGGGAGTTCACTCCCTCACCCCACAGCTGGATACTGCAGCCCCTCTGCAAAGGCAGGGGCAGTGGAGACTGGCTCCTGGGAGCTATGGGCAGGGATGCACCGGAGGTAGGGGGGGAGAGGACGAGACAGAGATGGCATCTGGGCGCCGGGCACGAGGACACCCCCTCTGTGGCCTTTGCCCCTGGAGTGCTGGTCCCCAAGCCTGCTTCATCCTTGAGGTTTTCCCTGGGGTTGTCCTCTCCCCTGGATACAGCCCCTTCCCTCCCTTGAGGCTGCCCCACACTGGCAAGACAGAGACTTCTAGGGACAGACTGGATGGAAGCCTCTTTTCACTCATGAGTCACTTTACTAAGTGCCATGGTCTTGGCTCCCCCCATTCCCTAGGAAACGCTGGGGACACAGGTACTAGGTGAGCCTTGGAGAGAGCGGGGGAAGCCCAGGTGGGCAGGGGACCCCAGTAGGAGGTCGAGTGAAGTCCTACTTTGGGCTTGAGCGTCTCCAGGCCTCTTCCAGGCCAGATGGCAGTGGGGCAGCCGGCTAATCAGAGACCCCGAGGGAAGCCCCTTTGGCTTCTGGGGGGTGGGGAGGCCATTGTGGAGAGCCCAAGGCTCAGGACTCAGAGGGAGGCCTGTTTCTGGGATCCAGCGGCATCAGTGAAGGCAGTGCTGTGAGTGTGATTGGGAAGAGGGTGCCTGGGACGGTGGTTCAGCCTCCAGGCAGCCCTGGCACTTCCTCCACCGCCAAAGCAGCGGCATCTACCGGCGGCCCCTCTGCGTGCTCAGCGGTCAGCCCTGTTCTGTGCACTTAGAGCCTCACGGTGCTGCTCGTTAAAGGAATTAGCAGAGCACCTTTATGGGGCCCTGGCTGCAGCCACACACCCCAGCCCTAAACTAGCCACCCAAGCGGCTGGGGGGAGCAGGATTAGACCCCAGGGCAGAGTCTGAACCCTGCACCCACAGCCCTCTTCTGGCAGTGGGAAGGAAGAATGCTCCCCGCCCCCATCGCCACCCCGCCCCCCCATCCCAACGCCTCAAGGGCCTGAGAAGAGGAGAGGAGCAGTGTCTGCCCAGAGTGAGAGCACAGGCTCCAGCCTGCTGCCACGTGGAAGACTCCGGGCAAGTTAGTCAACATCTCCTGTGCCTCAGGTTCCTGGGCACGAGGATAACAATGTTTGCTTCCTAGTGTGGTTGTAGGAATTAAATTAAATAATGTAATGCATGTGGAGCGCATCACAAAGTGCTCAGAACTTCCAGCCAGCAAACGGGAGCTGCTACTGTTGTTGCAGTTGTGTTAGTGATTGTGACCACCCACAGGGTCCTCCGGGTCCCTCTCCGGCTTCCCTCTCCAGCAGGTGCCTTTGCCAAACAGGCCCCTATCAGCTCGCCTGCCACGGGAGCTTGGGAAGGGTTCTCTCTTTTTAATCAAGAAATGGCCCGCTGAGGAAGATGGCAGATACGTGTTTACAGCTTTTTATTTCCCTCCTTGCCTCTTTGTAAATACCCTTTTCCAAGATGGAAAATAAATTTCCAACCCTGTTGACATGCATTGATTTTTCCCTCCTGCATCTGCCTTCCCCATCAGCAGGGCCTGTGGTGAAGCCCCTTGCCTGGGTTGCGCTCAGCGGTACCCCAGGGGAGTGGGTGGCCCCAGAACACAGAGCAGCCAGCCAAACTGCCCCATCCTGCCCACTGCCTGGCTCAGCGGACGTTTGCAAACAGAAATAGTTCCCATCCCCTTTTCGGCTGGGGAGGGAGGTTGGGGTGGGTGGGCGGGGGTGGGGGTGGCCTCTGACTAGGAGGTGAGAGATTTTCCGAACTTCTCTGGGTGGGATACACGGAGAGGAGACCAGGGGATCATGGGACTGCTGCCAAGTTCAGCAGATGGATCCAACTCGGGTCTGCCCCAAGCAGTCCACTTGGTCAGCCAGGGCCCTAATGGGTCCTGCCGCCTGGGACCAACCAAGCAAACTGGGGCTGAGAGAGAAGGGTGAAGCAGGTGGGGGCTTGAACGCGTCCTGTGGGGCTGAGCAGGACCGTCAACCTCCTAATGCTGGGATCCCGAGAGACGGCCCAGATGCCCACCAGGAGGCTGCTTGCCTTACACCAGTCCTAGGCCTGGAAACCACTGCTCACTCTAGAGTGAGGCAGAGACACAGATGGAGGTGACTAAAAGTGTTCCCAGAAACCCGACAGCCCGGTCAGAGACCACACTCTGGGTTGGAGCCAGCCTCAACACTGGCAATTTTTAGGAGGACACAAGGGCAGCAGGTAAAGGAGGTGGCCTAGGGGGAGGCCTTGCTTTTCTTCACACTCAGAAATGCCCACCTTGGAGGCCGCCTGCCTCCCTGACACCTTTCTTCCTCCTGGCCCGCTCCCACCCCTCCCTGCACTGTCGGGCTCTCTCCTGCTCAGGAGACCCCACAGGCTGCAGGGCTGGCAGAGATGCTAACAGACCAGCATGGAGGTCTTGGGAGGATGGACAGGGGGAGGCAGAAGGATCGCCCTCCCCTTCCAGCAGGGCTTTTGTTCCTTTCCCAGGCATGCTTGTGGAAGGAAGGAGGGCAGCTTCTTGGAGCTGAGGGGCCAAGGATGAAATGGCTCCTTCACATCCACATAATAGGAATTCTGGTTTGGGCTGATGGAATCTGGGCATAGAGGAGAAACAGTACTAATTCTGGCCTGCTTATCTCCAGACCTCGCACCCACGGCTGAGTGCAGAGCCCTGGCCCACTGGTGACCTGACCGCACACAGCCTGTGGACAGGCACGCACCCTCCTTCCTGCCCGGAGTCCCTCTTCACCCACAGGACTCCCACAACTGTGCGTTCTCTCCCCCTTGACCAGCTCTCATTCCTGACCCCCGCAGGTACCAAGGCCCAGAATGTCACAGAATGAGGCCAGGACCACATGGTCTGCCCTGCCCCCCACCCTTCCCTCATCTCCAAACAATGCGGGGAAATATCCAGTGCTCTTGGCTCAGGAGACCAGGAATTGCTTCCCTTGGCCACTGGGGCCATGCACAGGCCTAATAACCTGAAGGTTTAGGGGGAAACCCGAGGCCTAGAGAAGACCTCAAGTCCTCTCAGGCATCCACTGGCTCCTGGAAGATGAAAGTTGTGACCAGTTGTGGAAAGTTGTAGAAAGGATGACGGTTGAGGAGACTGGCAAGCAGACAGATTCCACCCAGGAAAACCAGGGAAAAGGCACATTATCTCTCTTCCCCACCACCCCTTCCCTCCAGTAGCCGAAGAGGAACCCTATTCACAACAGCAGGGCAGTGTGGCATTAATGTCATGAGACAGAGGCGCAGAGGTAGGTAGATCCCCAAATTCCTGGTGGGGCCAGTAGGGACAGGGGTGTGGCCAGAGCTGAGCATGCTGGAATGTTGGGGAAGGGAGAATAAACGTAGAAAGAGACGGGGAAGAAGGCCTGAGGGATGAGGACGACTCAGGAGGGAGGGCCCATGTTCAGAAGACCAGACTCTCACTACATCCTGCACGCCCTCTCCACTGGAGCTGCCTGGGTGTGTGTGTTGGGGGAGTGGGGGGCGGAGCATCTGAGTTTGAACAGAGCAAGCAGCTCATGGCCCAGCCCCAGATTCCTTCACAGCCTTTGAACAGCTGATGAGCAATGGTGGAGGTGGGGGTATTAGCTGGAGGGTATGCTGGCCTGGTTGGGGGCGAGAGCTTTTCCCCAGGTCGCCCCATATAACAACCATATTAAGGCACCAATCCCAGGTAGGGAAAGACTTGAACCAGAAATGCTGCCACACTCCACTCCCAGGAAATCCATATTACCTAAGCCAAGTGTTGGCTTCAAAACAGAAGAGAGCAGGACCCCCCACCAGACCACCTCGACCAGTACCCTGTGTGCAGTGACCCTCAGTACCACTGTACTGCTCTCACTTTACATCTTCACCTGTCACAACCTATTAGACATGGGGACAGCAAAGGCTGAGCGGACCTGGCTCCTGTTTCCCTGGTTTTGAGGTATTTGACAAATCTGGCTGAAGCCACGCTTCGGGAACAGCCCTGCGCTGAAACTCCCAGCGGATGGCAGCAAGGAAGGGTCCTGTCGCGGGACGCTGAGGGGTCTGCCACAGACAGACGTGCTGAATGACCTGCACAGGTCACTCTGCCTCTCCTCCGCTTCGGCGTCTGTCAGGAGGGGGGCGGGGGGCTCTGGCAACCTCCTGGCTGCGTGAGCCTCGAAAGAGAAAAGGATGTGATGGGGCTTTCAGAAGCAGAACACGTGCCAAACACGCGGAATGTCCCGGTGAGGAGATCGGCGTTGCCCCCTCTGGTGTTGCAGCAGGCTGAGGCCCCCAGGGGAGCGCTCCTCAGGCAGGAGGGCCTGACAGGGCCTTTCTAGCTCTGGGTCACAGCACGACGCTGGGGGCCGAGTCTCGGCAGACGCCATCCGAGACAGATGCGGGGGCTGCGCGGTTTGGGGATGTGTCTTTGGTAGAGGATGGCCAGCCAGGTGCTGTGGCATGAGCTCTGTGCGTGTGCGTCTGCGCATGGGGAGGACGTGGCTGCTAATGAAGGCCCTGCAAACATCAGCGTGGCTACGAGGAGGACATGGGTCTTTGAAAGTCTCCCGTGGAAATGGTGCTTGGCAGCTAGCCTGGACCCGCCTAGCTCCTCCAGCCCAGCCTTGAGGCTCAGGAGACCCCACCAAGCTCCCAGGCAGGGTCCTCCCGAGCTGCCCTCCAGGGCTGAGAGACAGCACAGGGGTCCGCAGACCACAGGAGAGATGCAGCTCCTTGAACCTTGCTGGCCTGACGGGCCAGAGCCACATCTGGTTCTCATTCAAATGTCCAAACATAATTAAATTCTCTATGATGCAGCGGAAGAGTTTGGTAAGATGTGGCTTTCCCCCCTTTCCATCAAGGTTAAGAAATCAGTCTCTCACTCCACCGGCCGGCTGACTCCTTCTTCTCCCTGCCCTGGTCTGTCCCATTCTAGAAAGCAGAGGCCTGTGCTCTGATCTGATTTCTCAAGCTGATGGGGCTGAGGCCAGTGTGGGCTACACGGAGCCCCTTTCCCCCACTGTCCCACTTACCCACCTGAGAGGATTAACAGCTGAGGCCAAAGCAGCAGGCTGGCAACTGAGCAAGTCAGTGTACTGTGGGTTGGGGGGGGGGGGGCAGGGAGGCCAGCCGCCATGAGAAGGCAGCTGTCGTACCCAGGCTGTGCCGTGACACACCAGTGTCCTCTCACTGACTAGATGCAAGGATCCTCTCTCCGTAGGTCCGTGTCACAATGGGAAGCCCTCGAGAGTCTCCAGAGTCTCTGGCCTGGCCCTCTGGTCCCTCTGTGGGAAAGGGAGCTTCCCACGGTCAGGGCCGGGTAAGGCAATCCCGCCTGCACCTCTCACCCTGCAGCCTAGGGACTCCTGCAAGGTGGCACCGTGGCCCCGGCCCGCCTCCACACACAAAGGAGGGAGGCAGAGGGAGTGTTGGAGAAGGCCAAGAGCAGCACTGAGCCCTCTCGAAGAATCCCTGGGACCTCCACGTCTCACAGGATTGCTGGTCGTTTCTGGCCTTACAAGGCTCTGAACAGGCTAACAGGCTAACGCCCTCGGAGATGGAGGGCGGCCTCCTCAACAGAAAGGACACCCCCTAACCGGAGGCTTTCCTGCCTCTCCTCAGCTGCCTGTCCAGGACTGCCCTGAATTCAAGCAGAATATCCCCCAGATGGGCAGCTTTTTCTAGCATCCCTTCCCGACCGAGTATCTTCTGTTTATGGCCTTTTTTAAAAAAAATCTTAGGGATTTATGACTTTCATGGTAATGGTTCCATTCTACTTCCTCTGTGCCTATTTTTCTAATCTTTGTGGTACAGGCTTTACAAGAGTTTCTTAATAAGTCAGGGTATTTTTCCTTTTGAAACAAGCTGTCCTGCAAGTTAATGACTTACAGTGAGTGTGGATGCTTCCCAGAGACAAACAGGGGCTGGGAAGGGGATAGCCTGGTGCAGTGGGGGAGAATCTTCCAGATCAAATAGAGCTATGGGGAAGTCCCTTTAAGACCCTCGGCCAACTCTTGTGCTAGCGCCCTCCTGATGATGTTCACCAACATCCCTATCAGAGAACTAGGACCACTTTCAGGTACACGTGGTGTATCCACGCCAAAGAATGCTCGACGCTCACCCTGGGGACAGGTACGTGCATGCAGGTACATGTGTACGCGTGCGCGCGCGCGCGCACACACACACACACACACACACACAAGTTGGTGTGAACCAAACAATCCCAACATTGCTGACCTGGCTCTAAATAGGAATCATTCTGTGTATCTTTTTCAAATGGTAAACTTTTGTTTAGTAGCGAATTTAATTAGCTTCTTGGTGGCCTCGGTGCCAAGGCCACGTGTCTGGTGCCTTCCTATCCGTGAAGAAGGCTTTAAGGAAACCTAAGCCGGTTCTTAGCCCATGTGCCCAAGGCCAAGCCTAGCAAAGAGAATGGCGGTGGGGCCGAGGTTCCCGTTGCCCCCGCTGGGGTCGCAGCCTGTGCTCCGGAGCCCATGCTCCCCGGCGGGGAGAGCAGCACAAGTCTCGATTAGCGGCTATGGTGCCGCCTGTCTGGGGAAACGCGGAGCGGATGCCGCCTCTGCTTTGTGCTCTGGTCACAGACTGGCTGCTGGAGCCGGGGTTCTAGTCATTATTCAATTCAGCCAGCTCAGATGAGCCTTTCCATTTGCTCGTCCAGGAGGAATAACAAATCTAGAAATGCAATTCCACTTTGGTGTATTAAGATATTGATTCGCCTGGCGAGGGGAAGTGCGTTTGTTCTGCCAGCCCTCCCGTGGGCAGGAAGGGGTTAACCAAATGTTTATCACAAGGCTGGCTTCAGAGTTGAAAGTAATGTGATCAGTAATGAATTTTGTGTTACATTAGGTTGTATAAATGGACAGACAAGCGCAGACAACAAGTGGCCAGGAGTCGGGGCTAATCTAATGATGTAAAAATAGAGACAGCACCAATTATACTAGGGGCCAGCTCCAGGCTCCTGCAGGGACTGCAAATGAATAGGTACAAATCAGATTACTCACTAATAGACGCACTACAAGAGGGGCAGTCAATGGTAAATGCATTAGAGCCTAGTGACCTCTCTGCTCTGCACAGCAGAATCCGAAAATTTGACTTCCATCTTAAAAGTGGGGGGCAGGGAGCGAGGTTCTCAAAGAAACTCTTGTTGGGTGAAGAACAGCAACTATGACCCACCCCAAACCAGCCCGTTGCCAGAAGGTACCTCCTCTCTGTGCTGACCTCTTGCCCTCATTTCAGTGCCTCCCGAGAGCCTGAGCACCGGGAGGGTAAGGGAGCAACTTCTTGAGGGACAAACAGAGCAGCGGGACGAAGCCTTGCACGTAGGCAAAGACGGGAGGTTACATACCAACATACTTCACAGCCACGTGTCTCTCAGGGGTGGTGTTTTTTACTGCTACGTCAAGGGCTGTGTCTGTATTGAAAATAGAATATTTCTTTAAAGAGGATCACAACATGGACCTTTAACAGAGCAGCAAGCGCTGAAACCAAAGCAAGTAGGTACCAAGATGCGGCTGGGCCACGGAGAGCTCGGCGGGGGGGGGGGGGGGGGTGTTCCCGGTCTGTTCCACAGTGCAACACCTCCCGGCTTTCACGTGACGCCCACTAGCCTCGACTGCTGTCCTCCTTCCCTCCGTTCCTCCCGCCCCGTGCTGCCTACTGAGTGCCTAGTCCATGGATCATGGAGACGTGCTCAGAGGCAGGAACCCTACGCTCATATTCAGCTCTCCGTGGCTTGGGGAGGAACACAGCGTGAAACCAAAGCATCTCCAAGCCTTCCGAGGACCCAGCCGGGCCCAGATGGAAACAGGACCCTGCTGGGCTTAGTCCACACTCCCCCCCACCCGCCTCTAAGGCCAGCACTATCGCACCCATCAAAGCCGAGACGGCGTGCTGGTCCTGGCCAACTGGAGCCCAGAGGTGATGGGAACATGCCAGCAGAATGAGCACAGAAAGGGCACAGAGTGGAAAAAGTCACCCGACACAAATGAAGCGACTGATGTTGATCTTCCCCAAACTTAATTAAGCACACGGAGGGGTGGGATAGCCAGCTCTCAAGCTGCACTGAATAATACGTGGGGGGAGTTGGGGGAGGTCTGTGAAGCCTGGTGCTGGGGGATTCTGCCAGCAAATTAAAAAATTTATGCTTATGCCGTGGGCCTGCAGGTGCCTGGGGGCAGGGGTGGGGTTCAAAGAGAAGCGGGCAGGAAGAAATCACCAGACATCAGCGGTTAGGCGCCTGATTCTGGTACAGGTACTTGGAAATGCCTCCTCCTGTTACGTTCAGTCACACTGGCACGGCTTGGCCTTTTTGGTATAGTGAGGATCTGGATTCCTGAAGGGTCATAGGGTCATCTCTAACTTGCATTTCCTGTGTGTGTGTCTCTCCTCTATTACCAGCCATCAAATCTAGGGGCTGGTCCGTCCTCTGCAGACCATTTCTGAGGAAGCAGAGGCAGGCGCAGAGGGGAAGATGGGTATTTAACCATCCATGACTGTGTTCAACTTTGTTCAGATCTCACACCTCACAGAAAGGTCAACGGTTAAAGCTGAATTCTTTGGCAGAGGAGGAAGAACAGAGAGAAGTACTCCCTCCTGTTAACCATTTACCTATGTTAATGTCTCTGGAGGAGGGCCCTCGCCTGGGGGTCCAACCGCCCTTCCCCACCCTCTTGATCAAGCTTGTTCCTTTTCCACAGGAACTCCTGCCTCCATCTTGGGGCAATACCCGGAAAGAGGATTCTAAAGGTTCACCGATGAAGTCACACTGGCACTTCCTCCTTGTTGACAGGGATCCGTGTGCTTTGGTTAAAAATTTCAAAGTAGACTGGGCAACTGAAAAACGTGCAGAGGAGCTTCTCAGCCCCAAGCTCCCATTATAGCTCTGCCTCTGCTGGGGCCTTCTAGCAGCCTTGGGAGAGGGAGAGGGAGAGAGGGAGAGAGAGGAGAGGGAGTGGGAGACACGGAGAAGGGAAAGAGTGGGGATGAGAGAGACAGAGAGAGGGGGAGACAGAGAGAGGGAGAAGTGGGGGAAGGGAGAGGGAGACGTGGGGGGAAGGGAGAGGGAGAGAGAAAGAGAGAGAGAGAGAGACAGAGAGAAATGGTCTACCTAGAATCGGATTTGACCACTGGCCAGAAACTAACAAGTGTGTCCTAAACACGGTAATTTTTCCCATTGCTCTGGCTGGCTTTCATTTACCTCTCAGGAGTCACAAAAACCCATGCAAGTCATTCAACAAACATTAACTGGGGCTCAGCTTGGCTCTTGTCCCAGGGCCGAAGTATGGTGGTTGGAGGTAACAAAGAGGAATCAGACTCTGTCCAAGGCACCAGAATCAGGTTAAGACATGCAGTATGGGCGGTGTGGCTGAGGGAGGGGCTGAAGGGACCACGAGGGCCGAGCCTCCCCGCCATGGCACGTAGAAGGGAATCAGACACTGCTGGGTAAAGGAAAAGGCAACAGACACGACTTGTCCGGGGCCAAGTGTCCAGTGAGCAGGTGGTTCGGAAGTTCAGAGAGAGAAAGGGCATTTGGCTGCATGGTCAGGGAGGGCTTCACAGAGCAGGTGAGATCAGAGCTTGGTCTAAAAAAGTGACTGGGCAGAGAGGGAGGGTGGATGGCACTCTAACAGAGCCAGGTGAGCAGGGCACATGCTGTGGACGATGGGATGGTTTTGACAGGGGAGCGTGTGTGCATGAAGGTGGTGGTGGTGGTGAAGGAATATGAATAAGGGGTTACTGTGGACAAGTGAGTGGGACGGCAGGTTGGAAAGGAGGGTGGGGAGGGCCTGGAAGAGCCTTGAAATCTCATGGTAGGAGCCGAGGTGGAAACATGTGGGCCCTGGGCACATTGTGAGTAGGGAAATAGGAAGGCAGAACAGGCCCTGATCGTGAGAGCCCCCTTCCTCTTCTGGGGATCCCCCTCTCATTCTGTATAGCGGGTAGGAGTCAATGAAATACCGTCTGACCAGGTCAGACTGATGGGATCTTGAGAAACTCCCCCTAGATCTCTCTCTCTCTCAGCCTGCTGTCAGCGTTCTTGGGCTGTGTGAGCAGAGTCCCGTTACTTCATGCTCCCGGGCCTCACCGCACTTCTTGTGAGGCTGCCGCTCAGGCTTCTTAACCTCAGCACCCATTTGGGGATGATGTGAATCCGTGGCACACAACGTAAACTCCTTTACAGATATTGTGCCTCTTACACCTGTTTTTTCTACATTTCATGAGGCAAGTTTATAAAAGTTACTTTCCTTTCATTCTGTGTGGATCCCAATTTCACAAATCTTTCTCATGAACAACTTTTATCATTTATATACACATGCACAACCTTATTTTCATTTTTCCAACAATGACTAAAATAACTAGTATTGGAGGCCCTTGCACAATATGCTTATCCATGGAGAATAGAAGCTTGCGAGCACTCCGTTGGCTGATGGGTCATTAAAGGGCCCCATTATCTTGACCTGGGGTAGAAATAAACTTCTGCAGTTGGGGGCAGAGTTGGTTTGGAACCACTAGGTGTATGTTAAATCCCAGATGGAGGGTCACAGCCGGGACCCACAGGTGTGGGAGATCCAACCCAAGGAGCCTGAAGACCCACAGGCATGCGTGTGGGCACATCCGGCCAGGACTGGAAGCCACCACTCAGGTTCAGAGTACCGCCCCTCCTTCCCAGAGCAATAGCCTCTGTCCAGTAAACCCCTGCAAGGAGGTTTGGTCTGAATATCAAGGACAACGTAAGTAGGGTTGCCCCTGAAGATGCCATTACTACTGTCCATGGGACAGACCCTTAAGGAAAGAACTATTCTGATACCAGAGTGAAGAAACTCAGCTAATTCCACTGTTTTATAGAGGCTGGGGTGCCAGCACTTTCTCAATATCTCATTTTGATCCTATATTTTTTAGTTATGATCTGACTTCAAATCTTCCATCTTTCCTCCACTGTGAGCCAGAGAGAGTAACATCTCCCTGGTGTTGTGATGATGAAAGGTCGTTTCTGTGGCTAGCCTAGAGTCTGAAACATAGAAGCCACCAGGGAAGCGTGGCCATTCTTGTCTAGAGGAGTGAATGGGAAGACAGCCGGAGTGCTCCCTACAGCAGCACGGCACCCAGCACCTAACACGGGGGGAGCAGACGTTTCCACCTTGCCTGGTTTCCCTCGCCCGTGCTATTGGAGAAGACACTGAACCATGAATGGGAAAGGAACCTGCCCAAGGTCACCCAGGCTTCCCCCATTCCTTGATGAGGACTTCCAAATGCCGCTGAGAAGAAAACACCAACATTCTTCCCAGTGTAAGTAGCTGGGTGCTAGGGACGGAGAGGACTCTCGGATTCGGCCTTTCCTACCAGTGGAAAGTAGCGAGGAACGGGCTGTCTGACATTGAACCGAGACACAGATGGCAATGCTAACAAGGCCGCCCCCGGTATGCGGGCAGCAGCTGCTTCCCCGCCACCCTCAGCGGCAGTGCTGGGGCCGCCCATGGCGCTGGGCTCTACGTCTGGGTGCTCCCATGTCTCTCGGGACTCACTCCTTTCTCCCCACCCTCAGCAACCACGCGGCTGTGACTGGGGAGTTTGCAGTTTTGTCTTCACATTCTGGCAAGACCCATCCAGGTTTCTGGTCTAGCTCTGCTAGGTGGGCCCCGTGGGCAGCTGAAGAGAGGAGCCCAAGCGGAGCACACCCACAGTTCAGCACTGTTGCTCTCTCTGGAGTTTTCATCTCTTTCAGGGTAGGAACCAGGCCTTCCTTCTTCCCCACAGTGCCCAGCCCAGGGGGGAGAAAGCAGCAGGTGTCTACAGAGAGCCTGCCTGCCCACTGCGACCATGGAAGAAGGCACGGGCAGTGGAGGAGGTCGGTGAGAGAAGACATGAAAAGCATTCTGTAGGCATACTGTAGAAGGAGCAAAATTCCAGGGCCCAATGAGGTAAAGCAAAGGGAAGGACCCAAGCCACAGGCTAAGTTACTTGGATGAAAGTATTTGCCCGAGAGTAGAGGTGTCTAGAAGTTAAGAGAATTAATTCACTGCCCCATGCCCACAATTGTCACCTGAGTGTGTGGCAACTTGAGATGGGACAGGGCTAGTATGGCCCCTACTGGAAATGCAGTGAAAATGTTCCCAGCCCTCAGCAGTGGCGCGAGCAGGAGTCCCAAGGCTCACCGGAAGAGCTAATCCTAGAGGCAGGGTAGAGGGACAACGCACGGGGTTATTTGCTTTGGGGTACACACCTGGTCAACTCCAGTAACAACAGCTAACATGTACTGTTAACATTAATTTCTACAGTCCTGAAATGCAAGATGGTGTTAGCATGAGGCTGTGCGCACGCACACACACTCGCACACGCAGCGCTCTTCGTTCCTCTTTTGCAGAACATAGGTGATCATCAGGTATTTGCTAATTAACTTATTGAAACCCTCCTGTGACCATTTAAAAACTTCGTGCAATGTTCAAAATATGTTTTTCATGTTTAGAAGGAAAAAAGACACAGCCCTTTCAAGAAGTAAAAGTAGTTTCTGACAAATCTTTGGAAGAGCTTTAGTTAAAAATAATCCTTGTAATTAATATACATACAGGAAAACTGAGGGGATTTGGCTGAATGAATTAGAGCATTGGTTTCCACACTAGACTGAAATTCACTGACATATTGTGAAATCAATTTAGTGGGTCACGACCACGTTCTCAAAAAAATGGAAGAAAATAGAAAGTGCTAGAATGCATCGCTTATAATACTGTTTTGTGAAAGCTTTGTATGTTTGGGTAAGGAAGTAAATGTCTGTCTGACAGAAGGCAAGAGGCAGAGATTGAGCCCATCGTGTAACTGCTCACAGTTAGAGTAACTGCTTCTGGACTAGAACGGTCCGTTGTAGAGACGGTAGACAGAAAAGGATGAAGCCTCTTTCCTACCTTTAGTGCTGTGATTATAAAGGAGAAACGGTGTTCCTGGGACTGTAGGAAGCCACCGTCAGGGGGAAGAGACAGTCCCTCTTGACCTTGAGAGCTGAGTCAACAATGGCAAAAGGAGGCTGCCTGCAACAGAGACGCGTCAAGCTGATCGGGGCTTGGGAATGAGTCCCGGGGCTTTTGCCGTTGGATGTGGGAGAGAGCAAAGATGAAAGAACGAGGTTTAGCTAAAGATGGAAAGAGTTAAAGTCTAAAGAGAAAATGCACTTAATATGTATCCAGGTGTTTATGAAGATTTGTTGGTATTAGGTTATATCTACCTAGACACAAAACAACTGGAGTAAGTACATGTTTTGCTTATTTAAAAAATGCTATTTTTCTAGAAAAGGCAATATTGAAAGGAATGTCTGCAAGGCAGGAATTAGGTTGTTTTGAGGGGGGCGATAGAGAGAGGAGGGGCTGTGGGAGACAGCATTCCGAGCAGAAGTATGTGCAGGGGGCCTGGCGGGCAGAGAGAGCACCGTGCTTAGCGACCCTCTGGGGAGTTCAGCTTGGCTGGAGCTTGCACAGAGCAGCAGGAGAGGAGTCTGGAGACAGGGCACCGGCTGGTCACGAAGGGCTTTGTACACAGTGAGATGGGGTGGACCCAGAGAAGGCCAGGGGTGGGGGAGAGGAGTTCAGCTTTTGGACCTGTTTAAATGTCAGGAGGTGCCCGCATAAGTGGTTCTGGAGTTCAGGAAAGAAAGCCAGCTCGGAGATTATTTGGAGATAGTCAGTTTAGAGCCAGTAACTGAGGCCCCAGAAGCCGAGGAGATTGCCCTGTCCTGACTGAGGGAGAGGGAAGAGGGCCAAGACAGGGCTTTGAGAAATACACTTAAGGCCAACAGAGAAGGAAAACCCAGGAAAGGGAGGGAGGAGAAGTAGCCAGAGGCAGACGTAAAACCAGGAGAGCGAGGTGGGACAGGAGCCACAGGGGAGCACTTCGAGATCATGGGGCGAGGCTCACGGCGCTAAAGCCAACCGTCCAGTGGTGGCTCTGGGGGAGCAGCTACCATGGTTGGGCGGGCTCCGGAGACTGGGACTGCTCCCTCCTCTGTGACAGGAGGAGGGGGGAGGCTGTTGTGGGGACGGGTAGGATCTAGGTGTGTGGAGTCAAGAGATTTCTTTAACAATGACCACCATTTTCTGAGAGTGAGAGACGAGATGGTGGGGTAAGAGATCTGAGGAGAATGGGGGAGTCTCAAACACTATCCATACAGAAGGAAAAGAGACTGATTTCAAAACGATGGACTGAGCCCATGCACCATATTTTAAAAAATAGCAAAAACGGAGGAAAAATATTAGAAAAGAAAACATAAACTCTTAGGGGACCAGAGATCAGTGGAATCTTTAAGAGAAGGAAACCAGGCCAGAAGCCACAGCAGGAGGCAGGGGCTGGAGCAGAACTGCTCACATCTACAATGAATGGAGAATTCATTCACTCAGCAAACAGTGACCACGGGCCTGCTCTGCACCAGACACTGTTCTAGGTGCTGCTTGCTTGTTTCTGCTGCAAAAGAGCAGAAACAGACAAGGAGGAGGGGCTACGAGAAAAACAGAGAAGGCCACGCCTGGCTCACTGCAGAGTAGACGCCAGAAATCTGCAGAGGCGCCAATCTGAACTCTTTGTGGTTCTCCTTCAGCAACCGAAGTGTAAGGGCAGAACTGGGTTGACCTTGATTCGGAGTTTTGCTGAACAGGGGCAATGGGAGGGTAACAGGGCCAAGGGGTGGAATGATACAGCAAGACAGCAACTCAGCCAGTGATGTTAGAGCACATTTGCAAATCACACAGACTGGACTAATTGGTCAGCAGCCCTCACGGAGGACAGAACCAACACCTGCCTCCTAGGTGAACCGTGCTTCAAGACGGACGTTATCAAATGTGCACAGAGACCTTGTTAGGATGTGGGTGCGGACTCAGCGGGGCTCGGTGGGGTCTGAGACTATGCATTTCTAACCAGGTCCCAGGTAGAGAGGGTGCTGTGGGTTTGCAGACCACTCCTGGAATAGACCGGCTTTCAAAGGTTTTGCTTTACTTCTGGGGGACAGATAACTTGCCCACGGTTCAGCTTCCGGGTAGGGTGCTGGAGCCAGCTGACTGCTCCATTTTCAGGAATTCAGCTAGCCAACTGACACCATGTTGATGGCTTGAAATTGGCCATAACGCGAGTTTCTATACTACAGAAATGTCCAAATGCTACCAAGCAGGGCCTTCCGCTCCCTCTGGAGAGCTGGTTGGTAAATAATTCCCAGCACATCACTAGTGAAGCCTGTGCAACAGTGAGGCATGCTCTAGAATAGGCTTCAGTGCTGGGGGTCACGAGAGCATGCTCCATTCATACCTCGATAGAGAGGCCACCGGTCATGGTTGCGAGACTACACAAAGTGCCTGCTTGAGGGCACTTCAGGACTGATCATCTCGGGTGCCTCGGAGTAAGGCAAGCACTTAATGTCACCTTATCTGTAGGTCCTGTGAGCCCCCGAGAGAAGCAGGGTTGTGCGAAGAAGAGAGGGAAGGGCTGCTATGGCAAAGGGTGGCTTGCTGGAAATTTGCATCCAAGTCACATCGTCTCCCCCAGGCTGTTTCTGGGTGTGCTGGGCTGCCCTCCCGAGGCCCTGGGCCGCCCCACTAGCCTGGCACTTCGTCGGGAGTTGCACGATGGGACAAGTGATTCTCAGCAACGGCAGAGGGAAACGAGTTAATTTGCATAATATCTGCTTTACTTATTGACCTTTAAAATAGAGGCAGATTTTTAAAAATTGATACATTTAATATGGTCAAAAAAACCCCAAATGAATCCCTCTTGCTGACAGTTTGGGGAGAAAATGAAATTCCTCTGCTCAAGAAGGACATCTCTTATTTTCTGACTTGTGGGTCATGCCGTTTTAATTTCCTCTCTCATTTCTTCTTCTTCTTCTTCTTTTTTGTTTTAATTTCACAAAGCTGCTTAAGGCCACAAAGACACTCCTGAATCCCTCAGCTGTCTGGCAGATGAACTGCTGCCAGGTTTGTTCAGGTTACTGTTTGTGCCAGGCTGAAGTTCTCCGACTCTGACCCAGCATACCTTTAAATCTGCTTGCTGGAAGACACTGAGGGGCTCCAAGTGGTGTCTGAGGGTGCTCGACAGAGCTGCTTGAGCCCTTGCAAGGGCGGCTCCTGGGGAGTCAGTCTGGTGACACCAGGCCCTGGTTTATGTAGCAGGGGCTGGCAGGGGCCCCAGGGCTGCAGGGGGAAGGCAGTGCTAGGCGGGAGTTTCGGAAAGGGAAAAGCTTCCCCCCCTTCCACCAGCTTCCAAAGAAAATGGGGTCAGAGCCCCTGTAAATGGCAGAGCCTGCGTCATCTGCAGACGCAGGGAGAAGAACAACGGCACGGTGGGCTACCGTCCACGAGCTGGAGGGCTGGATGATGGGGAGAGTGGTCTGTGCACGTGTGTGCATGAGGGAAGCGGGCATGGCTTGTTGCCGCTTCCAAGATCCACATCTCCTCTCTCTCTAGGGAAGAAGGGGGTGTGGAAGGGGGCTGGCCCTCAGAGATGGCTGTCTCCTGCGGCCTGGCGAGGCACCTCTCTATCTCCAGGTACACTCCTTCTCTCCCCTTCTTGAATCCGCTCTGTCCATTTGCCCAGTACCGCACAAGCACTGCGCACGGGCACAGAGCGGGTGCTGTGGAGGTGGAGATGAGAACCATCTGTCTCTCTCCCCTTAGCGCAGGAACAGGAGGACTGAATGGGAGGGGAAGCAGACAGGGAAAGGCTTAACTGCCCCCTATCTAAGGAGGACCGACACGGAAGTGAGACGGATGTGTGATGACGTCAGGCATTTCAAGCCCTTCCAAAAATGCTTGCCTCTCTAAATCTTGCTGGTCCTGATTCCCACCCCAGGTTGTAAGCTTCTCCTCGCTGGGATCCTCCTTCCAGGTAGGCCGGTGCAGCAGGGGCGGTAATGTTCACAGTAAAGAGTAACAGTCTTGAGAGGTCTGGGGCAAGCAAGGGCGGGCAGGCCCACAGCCAGGATCTGCTCGGCCCGGTAGGACGTTCCTGTTGACCTCAGGATGTGGGGATGAGGCCTGCTGGGCAAGTCTTTCTTGGGCCTAAAGCTGGGCTAGCGCACGCATTAGCAGCACGGAGATCGAGAATGAGGAGGTGCTTCGGAAACAAGGAGAGGCAGGCTGTACTGTGACCATGTGCAGATGGGAGAATCACGGTCTTTTCCTAACTGCATGCTGTGTATGTGTGTGGACACATGCGTGTGTGCAAGTGAACGCATATGTGAGCAGACATGTGTGTGTGCACGCGTGCACGTGTATGCCCGCTTGCTGGCACAGGGCTCACCCATCTTCTAAGGATGTCTTCTGACTGCTCTACGGGTTTCCAGAAGCTGCCCCGGGCTCCGGCTGCTGGGCCCTCTCACAGGCAGGAGTGCAAGGGCAAAGGCAGCAGCAGAAAAAGCAGCCTGGGGGCTCCCACCAGCCCTGCCTGCTTCACGCTTGCGCCCTCCGGGTCGGCAGGCCCCCCTGACGCTTGCTAATCCACAGAGCCTCGAGCATGACGCAGGTGTGCTGCCTTCACACCCCGTGCCTTAGGGCTGCTGAGGACCTAGGGACTCCAAGGCTGTCCCCTCCCGTGGAGAAGGAGTCCTTCTGGGAGCCACATATACGACACAGGTGTGTTTATCACCGCATTTCTCCGGTGCGTTATTCCACGGAGGAGGGGGCCCCGGGGCCCCAGTGCAGTCCTTCACACAGGGCTCCCCCAATCCCAGAGACTTCCAAACTGATGGCCGTCACAGCGCTAACCAAAGAAACACACGGTTAAAACAAGCGGACACCCTCTCCCGCCAGAGCAGGTCTACGCCAACACGGGCCGGGCCGCGCCGGGCCACAAGTTCGAGGCCACCTTTACCTGTTGCGGATCCCACCACGTCCCGGCTCGGTGACTCGGCCATGGCATCGGCGAGCCGCTCCCTCAGGCCCTCCTCTGTGTGCTCCATGGAGGACATGTGCCGCAGCCCGAAGCCCTCGGGCCAGCTCCCGCACACCTCGAGCAGGGTCACGCTCCGGTCGAAGGTACCTGCGGCACACAGACAGCCGACCTTGAGTCCGCGCTTTCGGAGAGCGGCCGCTCTTCCGTCTACCCGCCCCCTGCCCCCCAACCCCCGCCAGGGTCCGCTTTAGCTCCTGGAGGAGACGCCGCCATGAAGCCGCGCGGAGGGCAGCCTCGTGCCGCTGGATCAGACCGGAGACTCCGAAAAAGGACCTCCACGTCGCTGGGCTAGTGGTTTCTCACATGTTCGGGGCTACAGGGTGCCCCCGAGGGCTTCAGGGACTGCTTCAGAAGTAGGTCAAGGGCAGAGAGCCTCCTCGCCAGGTTCAACCCAAACACCTCTCCTCTGCTTTCTTTGAGGCAATAGGGCTTCCCCTGACAGTTCATTTTTAAAAAGGGGCTACGTAGCTTAAAGCTTCCAAAAGGTTTCCGTACCACTCTAGCCTCTAACCTGTACCCAACCTCCTCATGCTACATCGGAGGCTCCGCAGTGACGGCCCAAGATCCAACAGCGGGTTTGTGACAGACCTGGTTCCAGAACTCCCACCACCTGATGCCTCAGTCTGGGGCTCGTCCCGCTCTGCCGCACGCAGTCTCCCAACTGCCCAAGGACAGACGGACAACAGGGACACCATTTGGGGGATGCCAGCAACGGAGCTGGGTGATGGAATCTTCAGCAAAAATTGTTCCTTAACCCAAAGCGGCTCTCTAGTTCCAAAACCAAGGCGCTCTGCTCGGTGCCAGGATGAGATTTTACGTGCAAGATCACTTCAAAGTCTACATTTAAATTATTCTACTCTATTATACAGCAAGTCTTCTGTGAAAGCTTATTTCGTCTACTCTCTCTTGGAAGGAGATTATCGTCATGCTCTGTTGCTTTAAGCACATACCATTTTCCCCAGTGATTAGGTAACTGAATCCACTGCATTTATTGGGCTTGGTTCCTGCCAGGACCAGGAAGATGGGGAAAAAATGCAAATGCCAATGTTTCCTAAAGTTAAAAGTACGCACAACACACACTTTTTTATCAGGCCTTGCTTCTCCTCTTTGATCAGCCGTCAGAAACTATCTTCCCTAGGCGGTCGGGACTGGGCAGCGTCAGCGCACACGTTCTGCCAATGACAGGTGGTAACAGAGAGGGTGCGAGCCCCAGCCCCGGCAGGCGGCCCTGCCTCTGATAATGGCCAAAGCACCGAGGTGATAACCGTTAGTAAACACTCCGACAGCCGGTGACTCCATACATCAGCAAAGAGGGCCAGATAATCCTGAGCTCTTCTGACCAGACAAAGGCCCTTGGCCAGCCCGCTGGGATTTACATGTGTGGCAAGGGTCACCACTGGCTCCTGAATGTCATCAGCCAAGTTTGGCTTTGATTTATCTCTTGCCTAATTGTAGGGTAGAGTCCCGGTGCTGGGAGGGTGGGCAACATCTATAAATGTGTCTCCCCAAGAAGACGCCCACCTTGGGACTGGGTTGCCAGGCATCGGCTAGTCAGGTGGGACCCAGGAATGGGGAGCTGCCCAATACCACCTTCTCTCTTCATCAGGTAGGGTCAGGATGGACCTGGGGAGCCAGGTGCTGCTCGGGGGGGGGGGGACTCTGAGCGTCAGCCCTCCGAGGGCCTCAACTGTGCAGCTGTGCCTCGGCAGTGCCAAGCCCACAGTCACCCCCAGACCAGTGTTAGCAACAACTCAAAGGTGCCCAGGCCCTAAGGACACACAGGGACTGATGACATAAGCTAAGCTTTTGATTCCACTACCCACTCACTAAGTGATGTTAGGCAAGTCCCTCTGTCTCCTTTTTCCATCTCTGAAGTAGAACTAATAACCCTGCCTCGAAGGAATGAAAGATTAAGCCAGGTTCCTGCCAGGGGCCTGTGTTCTCCCCCGGTGCTGCCCCACTCCGAACTGACAAGATCAAGAGCTATCGCTTCAGTGCGCCTCTGAAGAGTCGGCCTGGGACGGGTTTGCCTAGTGATTGCCAGATGAGGGAATTAGCACTAAAGCACAGACACGCCTCCCCCTTGTACCCTCAGGGCTGTCGTGGCAGCTCTCTTATGGACAGACATGTCTCAGAGTCTGTCTCAAGAATGGGGACGCCCTTACCTTCTGTCACTTCACAAGAGCAGTGTGCCTGCCCCTACAAGGTGTTCAGCCAGCGTTAGTACACGCCGCTCTTAGTGGTCAGGGCAGCTAAGCAGATGGCGGGGCCAAGAGGAAGAAGAAAACAAAATAAGCCAGCAAGACGTTAGCACAAGAAGGGTTCAGGTAAGACGGTGGGCCTGGTCTACGATGGATGGTAAAGGCCAGAGGAGCATGTGGTATTTTAGGGACAAAACAACAGTAGACAGGAGAAAAAGAAATCATGAGCTGGTGGAGAATGGAAACAGAGCTGGACTGAAATGTAGGCTCTCAACATATATTAATCGTGTGGGTCTGGGCAAGTTCTTTACCTTTCTGAGCCTCTGATTCCACATCCATAAAAATGGAAGAACAATACAACCTTACAGCGTTGTTGTGAGGATTGCTCGAGATGAATGCACAATCCATCCCCTGGCACATAACCGGTGTGCTCGTGTATACACTACCATTCACATGTATACGCTCTTATTGTTAATAACAGCAAATACATCCAACTTTATGCCACTGGAAGCATCATCGTCAACGCTGACGATCACAACCATCCTGAGAGGTAGTGCAGGTCCTACTCCAATTATTATGGGAGAGGCTGGAAGCTCAGAGATTAACGCACGCTCGAAGTCTCTAAGTGACGGATCCCGAACACAGGCCCCTAATTCTTAGCTTGCAGTTCCTTCTATCGGTTTACACACTGCTTCTCTTAGCTGCATCTGCAGTGGAGAACTGTTACCTTTTTTTAATTTAAATTCAATTCATTAACATACAGTGTATTATGAGTTTCAGAGGTAGAGTTTAGTGATTCATCAGCTGCATAGAAAGAACACCCAGTGCTCATTACACCACGTGCCCTCCTTAATTCCCATCACCTGGTTACCCCATTCCCCCCACCCCGCGCCCCTCCAGCAACCCTCAGTTTGTTTTCTAGAGTTACGAGTCTCTTATGGTTTGTCTCCTTCTCTGATTTCTTCTTACTTTGTTTTCCCCTCCCTTCCAGTGGAGAACTGTTACATGGAGAAATCACCTCTTGTTCTGAGAACTCCTGTCACCTTCAGTCAAGACCTTTAAAAAATCTTTCCCACTCCCAACCAGCCCAGCTTCCTTGGGGTATCATGGTAATGCTGATGAGTCATCCTATCTGTTGGACGGCACACGGGAGGGAAAAAACATTGACAGAAGATCTAATCTGCTCTCTCTTAACATGGGCATTGCTAGGATGGTGCGGGTAGGAGGCTGGGGATACAAACAGCAGCTGGCAGGGGAGCCCTGGATCGTCCCTACTGCCCTGAGAGGTCACAGAGAGGGTACGATTAGTGGTCTTGCTTATTGTGCTGGAAAGAACCCCTGCAGCGGCTCTGCAGTGCCCCCTTCCTTGTCCTTCCCTTCCACCCCTGCCGGTGCAGATGAGGACAGCAAAGGAGCTCATGGACTCTCCCGGGCCCTGAGTGACAGAGAGCTGCAGGTGTGTGTGTGTCAGCAAGGGCTGGGGTTAAGAGGCCAAGCCCTTGGAGAGTGAGGTCACCTCTGCGCTCTTAGGCAACTGCACATCGTATCAGCGTTGTCGGCACAGCTATCATTCATCGGGTCAGCCCAGAGACACTCCATCAGATGAGCTGGCCCTCTGAGTCCCATTACGGGAGAAAGGGTCAGTTTCAAGGGGGGTGAAGACACTTAGTGCAGGCTGTTTGCAAAGCACAAAATATACGTACTGAGCAACAAAGGTCTTTTGCTGAAGCAATGCTCTGCGGTTTGCAAAGCCCCCTCACGTTTATTATTTCAGTTAACTCACACATTCCTCAAACATTGATTAGTGTCCACTACGATATGAATCAAGCACGGCACTGAGGTATGGGGTACAAAGTGAGCCAAAAAAAAAAAAAAGTTCATGGTCTGACAAAACTCTGGGAAGCAGCAATGGTCACCATTTTACAGATGTGTATTTTACTGAGGCTGAGGGAGAGAGGTGAGGCAACTTAAGGGCACGAGTTTAGGTGTGACAGTCTTGCTCTGATGCCTCCTGGGAACCCCTTCCTTTAGGGCTGCCTCCCACCCTGCTATTCTCTGCACGGCATTTTCTTTTCTTTTTTTTTTTTTTAAAGATTTTATTTATCTATTTGACAGAGATAGAGACAGCCAGCGAGAGAGGGAACACAAGCAAGGGGAATGGGAGAGGAAGAAGCAGGCTCATAGCAGAAGAGCCCGATGTGGGGCTCGATCCCATAACGCCGGGATCACGCCCTGAGCCAAAGGCAGACGCTTAACCGCTGTGCCACCCAGGCGCCCCTGCACGGCATTTTCTAAGATTGGGTTCAAGTCTCACCTGCTCAGTGAAACCCTGAGGGACCACCCGAGTTATAATGAGAGCTGTTCCAGGAAGTCTGTTTGCATGGTAGGTTCTTTACCTTTCTGGTGAAGCTGATGAAAGCAATGAACTTGCCCAGAAAATGTACGTCTGCATATATGAAATTATGTAAGCAATTTCATACAACGTTGTAAAGTGATTACAGTTTTGTATGGTTCTCTGAAGCCCATCTTCGGATCCCAGGTTAATTAGACCAGTTCCATGGCGTCATTCCCACCCTGCCTTATGTTATTCTCATGATCTGCTCTCCAACCTAGTTTAGAAGCTGCTCGAGGGCACGGATTCCTCCATAATCCACCAGTCTGTAATAAGTACAGGACTTCGCGCATCACGCTTACTCAAAATATGTTTGCTTATCAACTGATTAGGACCATCTAAGAAATCTGACAGTCACTTTGGAGTCAATACCTTTTGGGTAGGAGCCCAGCGCCTAAATATCTAGGGCCAGGATCGGGAGGAATGAGCTGGACGTAGGCAGAAAAGGGAGCTAAAATTAAATAACAGGAAGGAAGGAGGTTATAGGTGAGCAGAAAACAATGTCACGGTATCACTCTACTGCCTTCTGTGCATGTATTTTAGACTGGACACCCCGGGAATTGGAAGAACTGAACAATCGGCCTTGGGTGGCACAGAGAGCCGGGCTCATACAGGTGGGCTTCCCGAATCCTGCTTCCCAGCTTGGCCTCCTGTGTTACAGTCTTTCCCCAGAGGAGAAATGGGTCAGGTTCTTGGGTTTCACAAACCCATTAAAGACATGCTGTGACAGCTGGTAAGCCTGCAGCTCCTGGGGAGCCTAGGGGAACACGTGCTCTGTCTTTTGTATCCCATTGTTGAGGGGCAATGGAGCCCGAGGGAAAGAGGGGGCCTGGGGGAGGTGGGGTGTTCCTCGGAGCTGACAGTGTC
Organism: Ursus americanus; assembly: GCF_024610735.1. NCBI lineage: Eukaryota > Metazoa > Chordata > Mammalia > Carnivora > Ursidae > Ursus > Ursus americanus. Next base: position 33,463,640 of record NC_142149.1, read on the forward strand.
TAATCACACCCTAGCTATTTAGGAGACCGCGACACAGCCTTCCCTGTGCGTCAGTTAGGTGTAGTCAGGATCTGGACTTTGATGAGAGCCTGCTGATCAGATTTCCAGCCACCAGCGAGGCCAGGGAGCAGGAGCAAAACTCGTCACTAAACATAAGCCCTTCTGGGTGAGAGCTCACAACAATAATGATGTCCATGAGAACTGAGAAAGGATTCTAGGCAGGATGGAAGCAACGATCGGAGAGCCTCCTTGCCTGTTCTCCAAGCTAGCTCACGCAACAGAGCTGGAGACTGGTACTGTGGGGGAGAGCTCCTCTCTGTGTTACACGCTGGTTCATATAAGCACAGACCGAGGCCAGCAGCTCTACTTGGTACCCGGATATGGCTGCAGGCCTATTGCACTATGTCACTATGCACTATGTTGTGACTAACAGAGATTGGTTCACTGTCGGAAGGTGAGAGAATATGAGGACCCTGTCTGTCTCTCTCAATCCTTTAGGGTGGTTCCCCAGGTAACCATGACCCCACACCCACAGACATGGTATACAGCAAGGGGGCTTAGATCCCGGCAGTCTTTTATGACTCAGATTATCTAATGATCACCAAACTCGTGACGGTGTGCCACATTTATCCCATATTTATCCATTTGGCTGTGGGGTTTGGGTTTTGGGGTTAGGTCATTTTTATTTTTCAAATTAAATTAAATTAAATTATTAATTTTTTTAAGTAGGCTCCATGCCCAGCATGGAGCCCAATGCAGGGCCTGAACTCATGACCCAGAGATCAAGACCTGAGCCAAGATCAAGAGTTGGCTGCTCAACCGACTGAGGCACCCAGGTGCCCTGGGGTTAGGCCATTTTTAAAGGATTTGCTACTCCATTGGGGCGTCTGGCTGGCTTAGTTGGAAGAGCACGCAACTCTTGATCTCAGGGTCGAGGATTTGAGCCCTGTGTTGGGTTTAGAGATGACTTAAATATCTAAAACATTAAAAAAAATTAAAGGATTGGCTACTCCAGGTCAGAAGTAAATTGAGCAAGAGAAAGGAAAGGTACCAGCAGCAGCGAAATGCCCCCGCTAATGCTGGCAAGGCAGAGATGCTGACGTGCTCGATGTGATGACGTTGTGCACATCTGTTCTCACAGGCCCCCGGGGCCACTGCTGGGAAGGGATTATTCATCATTCATCATAGGTCCATGAACAGGCCTCCCTGTGTGGCTAACATTATCAAGGGGTCCTAAGCCAGAGGACAGGAGTTCAGCAGTAACTGAGACACAAAGATTTCTTTACGATTTAACAGAGTGGTTGTTTTGGCAACTGCTTTCACAAGAGCAATGTATGATCACAACTCCAACTTTAAAGAGGAGGAGACAGATCACAACTCAAGATACCAAGGTTATAATTGGACTTCTCCCACTAACTTTTCTGGCCACTCTAGGTCTTAATTTCCCCACTTACCACATGGACAATACATGAGTGACTCCCACACAAGGGGTTCGTCACACTGGCATGAATAGTTTCAAGTGTAATTAATAATAATACAGTAACAGAGTAATGGTCAGATGATGTTTGATGTATCTGAGGGTAAAAGGTACCATATTTCATTTTCCATGAACCAGAAAACATAATTAAGCATTCATACCATAAGTTGGTTTTTTGTTTGTTTGTTTTTTCTTACTTAAACGTATATGGGGGCGCCTGGGTGGCTCAGATGGTTAAGCATCTGCCTTTGGCTCAGGTCATGATCCCGGGGTCCTGGGATTGAGCCCCACATTGGGTTCCCTGCTCAGTGGGGAGTCTGCTTCTCCCTCTCCCTCTGCTGCTCTCCCTACTTGTGCTCTGTCAAATAAATAAATAAAATCTTAAAAAAAAAAAGTATATGGTAAGCAGAAGATGGGTTCACATACCATCTCCTGCTATTTTTCTCACTGTATGACCTTGGGAAAGTCATTTAGCCTCTCTGGACCTTGGTTTCTTTACCTGCTGTAGTGAGTGGGCTAAACTGCATTTCCCCCTAAAATATGCCCACCTCAGAATGGGACCTTATTTGGAAATAGGGTCTTTGCAGACATAATAATTAAGGATCCAAGATAAGAGTGTCCTAGAGTTAGGGTGAGTCCTAAATCCAGTGACTGGTATCCTTATGACAGAAAGGAGAGGAAAATCACAGGGTGGGAAAAAGGCCATGTGAAGACAGAGGCAGGGACTGGACTCATGCTGTCACAAGAGGAGGAATGCCAGCAGCCACCAGAAGCTGGAAGAAGCAAGGAAGGATTCTCCCCTGGAACCCTTGCAGGGAGCGTGACCTTGCTGATACCGTAACTTTGAACTTCTGGCCTCCAGAAATTTGAGAGAATAAAGTTCCATTGTTCTCCGTCCCCAGGGCGGTGGTGGTTTGGTACACGGCAGCCCGAGGAAAGGAACGCACTTACAGAACAGGGAACTGAGTATCTGCCTTCCAGGCCGCGGGGGGCATCTGATCAGACCGTGTATGGAGGAGTGCCGGTAAGGCCGTGCAGGGCCACCTGAACACGGAGGACTACCACGGGAGTACGTGGGCAGCTCTTCAGAGGGGCGCCGCGATTCTGTGAAAGGCTTAGAAAGGGAAGACCGTGATCTGGGGACATCTCTAGGCCAGAAGACAAGCGCTACATGAGAGACGCTGGTGTGGGAACTCCGTTATTAAGGCTGAGTGGTTCTGTGTGGTTCCACAGCAAGGGCCTTTGACGGGGACTCACAGCATTGGAGTGGCTGTGTGGCCCCCACTTCTCTGAGGATGCCTGCAGGGGGCACAGGAGGGCAGGGCAGGTGGCTCTTAGCTCCCAGGTTAGCTCCCTTCCATCCTCACAATCTCCCTACCTCTCCCTACACCTGCGGGGGATGTTTCGGCTCCTACATTCTTTAATAAATAAACAGGATCATACTCAACATGGGTAAGGAGAAAACGAGATGGACTGTTGCTGGTGGGGAATATTATTGTTATAAACTACCGGAAAGGCAATTTGGCAATACGTAGTAAGAGACTTTTAAAAACATGCCCGACCACTGATCTAGGGATTCTCCCTGCAGAAATCTAGCCCAAGTAAATAAGATGCCAACAAATCTTCAGGCATAAAGATGCTCCTCGCCACTTGAACACTGCTTAAAATCGGGTGTTTGTGAGGTAAATCAAACCTCCTTCCTGCACTAGAATATTAGGTAGTCATGAAAAATAATGTTTATAATGGGGGGAGTTCTTTAAGATATAATGTTAAATAAAAGAAGCGAAACAAAACTGCACAGTTCGTATTACCGAGCAATGTAAAGGAAGTATAGAAAAACATTTTTTAAAAAAATTTACGACCAAGTGTTAATCATGGCTGTGTCTGGGTAGCTGGGTGACTGGGGACTCTTCTGTTACTTTATACCTGTCTATATGTTTCCTGTAACTTTGGCAATCACTATAAAACAAGTCAACAAACAGGAAGAAAAAGCCGAGAGAGAAAAAAACAACCCGTGCCGGAAACACGTGCTCTGGAATGCAGACAGTAGCCCCCTGAGGAGCATCTGAGGGGGGGGGCCTCCCCTGAGTCCGGTCTTGACACGGCTGGGGCCACGGGGAGCCTGCAGCTCCAAGGCCCGCATCTGACTCCTCTCCTAGTATCCACGGCCGGCCGCACGCGATGTTGACTCATCCCTGTGTACATCTGACATATTTCCTTTTAATTTGTGTCAGGAATGTGCACCAACCTGTGTGTGAAAACGGCAGAAACAATTCGACCTCTGTACAAATTTCATACATCAGATCAGAAAGGACCAGAAGAGCAACGCTGGAAGGAGTCCATTTTTAAATCAAGTCCCTTTACCTGTCATCTTTGTCCTGTCCGGCCACCCCAGCCCTCAACCTTTCGATAAACAGGACACAGCTTGCTAGGAGACACCCTTTCCTGATTGCCAAGGAATGTCTGAGCCCCTCACACATCATTAGGAGGTCATTGAGCTGGGCCCCTGCCTTTTGCCTGGGAGCCCGGGAGATCAGTCATCACTGCAGGGCTCAATAAGGAGAATTTCGACAGGCTCCCCACTCAGAGCAGACCTGGAGGTGCCTCAGACAGAAGAGCTTTCCAAGTCAGGCTGACACTAGCATTTCCCAGACAGGATCCCAGAGACCTTTTCCTCCTCTGCTTTAAAACAGACACCGTCAAGATTTCTACCCCTCCAAGTGGGAAGAGAAGAATCGTTTTGCAGCTAGACTGCAATGAAAATATTCCCTGCACGATGCTCTGCCCTGCTTCTCAGGGTGGAGAGAAAATCTACACACGGCGCTCTCTTACGGGATTCCTACGGCAAGACTCAGAATACACCGTAAGACAAACTATATCCCTGGAAACCTAACATCTCCTTTTAATTCCAACATCTCCTTGAGTGGAAAAACTTCACGGAATTATATCTCTAAACACAAGTAAGCACACAAACTGGGTTTTCTAGAATAGTCCCATTCCCAAATAATTAGTCCTGTGATCAGATCAGATATTGGGGAAAGCAAGAGAACTAACATTTATTGTTTATTTTGTGCCAGGCATGGCCACTTTACAATACATGACCTCACTGAAATTACCCCAATAAGTCTATGAGGTTGGTGCTAACATTCCCATTTTACGGATCAAGCAACTGAGGCCAAGAAAAGTAAAATTTTGCTCTAGATGACAATATCAAGCGTACGGTCAAGATTCTGATTCTAGGTCCAAAGCCTGTACTTTCCCCACTAAAATTCATGCCGAATTTTCATTTTGAAAATACGACTGCAGGACCAGTAAGGGGGGTTCCAGTTTAGCCTTCCTATTGCAGAATTTTTAAGTAGTTCTTGCAGTTGGGCAGTTGGGAGGCAGGACAAACAACCCAACCCAAATCCTGTGTTTGTCTTAAAAGAGATTTCAGTACTCCACAAATAAGCCAAATTTGAGGCTCTCAACTGAGGAGAACTTTGAAGTCTGAAACCTGCGGCTAAGAAGTCTTCTGTTTTTATTAATTAAAGAAGATGTTTCAAAATCATCAGATTTATCACGACGACTGGACTTCAGATGTGAAACTCAATATACACAGACATGCATGGCTTGTCCTTTTGGGTTATTTTTGATCTTCCCTGAGGATCTGTGTTTCCTCAGATGAGACTTCTCTGCTTCCTGGGCTGGCTGACATGTCTGGAGGCCCAACTTTGCAGGCCTGGGCCCCTGCTGGCCTCAGGAATTTCAAAGGCCAGGGAGGGAAGGGTGGGCAAAGTGGCTCCTACTGCCATTTGCTCCTCTAAGCCCCCAAGGCAGTAGCTGTGGGAAAGAAGGGAGGAACCCACTCTGAGCTGAAGGAGGGTCCTGGATGTGCCTGCAGGTCTCGGAGTTGACTGGTTTGATGCCCTGCCAAGGTTTGGTTTTGTTATTTTGGTAGTCACCTAACCACGTGGGCTTTAAAATGGTGCTCCCAGCTTGGGCAAGAGGCGTTTTCATTTGTAGTGTGTGGTCAGCCTTCCGCTTCTCTCTGCCATCAAAACCCATCAGCTCTCACTCCAAGGGGCAAACCTGAACCAGATTTTCAGCCACAGGGGTCTTGGGATGAAGATTTGTGCCTGGCCTGCCATTCTGACACAGGGTATATTATATAACAGGATCCCTACTTTCCAGGCCCTTACAGCAAAGCTGTTCAGCAAAGACTTGGCCTCAGGGCCCGAGAGGAGCAAGATGAGAAACAGCACTGTTTGGACAATGGGGGACACCCACTGAAGCTGGGGTGGTTGGGGACGGTTTCCATCAGTCGTGGCGGTTTGACATGGGTGGAGGACATTCCACAGCAGGGGGGATGTCTGAGTACAAACTCAAGGCAGGGATGTTCCTCACGTAAGGCCGTCAGTAGCGTCCACTGGAGCGGAGGGTCCCTCGTGAAGAATAATACCTCACGTGGTTTCTCAGAATCGGTGCCTATTTTCACATAGTTATTTCCTTTTGACTGTGGGACCAGAAGAATTTGGACCATGGGCAGCACAGACACTGTTGATTCCATTCTATAGATGAGGATCCTGAGGCTCTCGATGGGGAGATGACTTGCTTCAGTCACCTTAGTTTCTTTACTTTTTTCCTTTTTATTTGAAGTATAGTTAACTGTCACCTTAGTTTCTCGCCTCCCAAGGTAGCTGTGGAACCATCTGTGAGGGTCCTCAGCAAACAAACTGGCACTACAGAAATATAATCATGGTGGCCAGAGGCAGGCGCCGAAATGGGATCACAGGGTAGACTGGTGACTTATTTGCTGAAATCCTAACTAGTGCTTGGTGCGGCCCCTTGTCCGGACAAGGACTTCCTTGGCTTTTGGCCTCATTTCCTGGTCTTGCAGCCCGTGGGGGTGGGTGTGGGGGTGGCGTTCAACCCAGTATCACTTGACTTTATCACACAAGGTGTGTCCATGGCTTGTTCCGCACCTGAAACAGTGGGGGTGCCTGGGAATTGTCATTTCCTGCCTTGACATGTCCAAGTGTTTGTTCAGCCTTGGCTGGTCTCACTGACTCATCGTCAGCCTGGGCACGGAAAGCAGTGAGGATGTAGGGAAAAGTGGAGAAGCTGCAGGAACACTCAGTGGGAGCAATGAGGTGTAGAAATCTTAACAATGATACACTGCACCCTGCTTTACCCTTTACAAGGTGCTTTCACTCCCTTAATCCTCACAACACCCCTAGAGAGGAAGGCAAGGCAACTCTTACTAGTCCCCATCTCACGGCTGAGGAAGTGAGTGCAGGGAGTGACGTGAGGGGCAGAGATGAGTTTGGAGAACGCAGTCCTGCGTGCTACACCTTTGCTAGTCCAAGTGTGGGCCGCCGGCCAGCACAGCAGCATCGCCTAGAAGCCTGGGAGAAACGCAGCCCCTTGCAGGCCCTGCCCCCGGCTTAATAAAGCAGAGCGTGCACTTAAATCACATCCCCAGGGGGTCGAGTGCACACTAGAGTTGGAGAGAGCGGCTTACACGGCGCTCCTCTCGCCCTGTCCCGGTCCCTTGGAGTATATCTGGTTCTACCTACTCATTTAAAGACCAGGAAATTGAGGCCCAGGGAGAGGATGGGACATGGCCTGACAGAACAGGAGCAGACAGAACCCTGGTCTTGCAAAGCAGTCGGCCGCTTAACCCAGCTGACGTCCAACTGCTGTGCGCCTTGCCTCTCCTCCTCCCTCCCCGCCGCGCAAGTTCAACCCTCAAACCGCTCTCAGCCACCAGGCCCTAGGCCTCTCCCCTCAATTCCAGCCTCGTGTTAAGTGTTAACACAAGTTCTAGGGCCTAGGGTTAACACTCCATTAAAGCAAACAGCGGAGCTGAGACCTGCTGCTACCATGGAAGAGCCAAGTGGGGGTGTGGAGCACCTAGGGGCTCCCTGGCATAGCTGCGGAGGGGCAGGCTGGCGCTCAGCTGTCTCTGCCCTGCCCCCCCTCGGAGGCCCTACTGCCTTGAGGAGGGGGCTGGGGATTCCCTGCTTACCTGTGGAGGGGCCGCTGCACACGCCTTGTAAAATGCCCACTTCATTAGTTAAGTGTGGAAAATGCCCAAATAACTGTGTTAAGCTGGTTATGATTTTCCCTCCACTCACTGGTCTCCCTGGGTGCCAAGTTTGGCGCCTTAGCGATTCCTAGGCCGTGGCTGGAGCTTGGGGCCAGGATTCCCCTCCTCCCCGCAGCCCCGACTTCTACTCCACTGAGGCCAATCGGGATGTTATTCATTTCCCTAGCTGAGACGCAAGTTCCAAAGGGCCAGGAGAGCTCCTCTGCCAGGTCCCTGTGTGAGAAATGCCAATACTTCCCATGAGGAGGACGCAACATATTTTGTTTCTGGTATACTCATGCAAGGAGCAGCCCAGAATGAATGTGTGTGTGTGTGTGTGTGTGTGTGTGTGTGTGTGTGTGCGCGTGTGTGTGTGCGTGTGTGTGTGCGTGCGCGCGCGCGCAGAATCCCAGCTTTTTATCTTTGGACCTACGGTACATAATGGATTCAGAGGAAGATCGGAGTCATCCATAAGGAGAGAGGCAAAAAAAAGCCAAGGCGCCAAGAGGCCGCTAGGAGGGCCTGGAACCCTCCTGTCACTACCTCAGACAGCCGCGGACCTGTCGTCCAACCTTGAGTTAGGGCCAACAGCTGAACCAAAGAATTTCTCATTGTGCTTCATTTGAGTTTTAGAAATGCCTTTAGGGTTGAAAAGCTACTTAGAAGAGCTTTCTCACATCCCTCAGACTGTTTAAAAAAAAAGTAAATAAAAACCGAGTGTATTTGTTGTAGAAACACCTATCAAATAGCTCGGAATGAACTTGCGAATTCACCAAATCTCTCCTGGGTAAGCCATTAACCCTTTCTGGACTGGACTGCCCTTTAAAATAAAGAGGACTGGATAAGAGCTCTACAACCCTCGAATGGAGGAAGTGACTCTCCTGCTGTCAAGATCCAAAGTGGGTGGTGGCGCCCCGTTTACTGGTGAACCACCCCCCCTCCTCCCCGCCCTGCCCGTGGGGTCCACCTTCAAGGCCCAGCAGCTGTGGCCTGTGCTCCGAATCTAGCTGCAATCCCTTCCCTCCATTTAGTACCAACTCATATCTTATTTTAAAGACCACTGTGAGAAGGGGGTGGAGGGGCAGGTCTCTTGCACAGATGAGGTGGTCATAAGGTCCCTGAGCTCTCTGTTGGTAGAAAGAGCATTGATTAAGAATGGGAAACTGAGGGGCGCCTGGGTGGCTCAGTCGTTAAGCGTCTGCCTTTGGCTCAGGGTGTGATCTCAGGGTCCTGGGATCGAGCCCCGCATTGGGCTCCTCCGCTGGGAGCCTGCTTCTTCCTCTCCCACTCCCCCTGCTTGTGTTCCCTCTCTCACTGGCTCTCTCTCTGTCCAATGGATAAAAAAAATCTTAAAAAAAAAAAAAACAGAATGGGAAACCGAGTGCCAGTTCTGGTGCTGGTATGTGCTAGCAGGTCACTTCCTGGCACCTCCGTTTTCTGCACTGTAAAAGAGGAATAATAACACTAGTTATTAGGCGCGCCTGGCTGGCGCAGTCGGTTAAGCATCTGACTCTAGGTTTCGGCTCAGGTCATGATCTCAGGGTTGTGGGATTGAGCCCAGCGTCAGGCTCTGAGCCCAGTGTGGCATCTGCTTGAGATTCTCTCTCCCTCTGCCCCTCCCGCTCGTGCTCTCTTTTTCTCTCTTAAAATAAATAAATAAATAAATCTTTAAAACAATAATAATGCTAGTTATTATTACTGCTAGTTATTTATAATCCTCAAAATCAGGCTAAAATTCAAATGACAGTGCACATGCTAGAGCCTTCCAGACTATAACATGTAACGGGTATGCGAAGTATTGATTTTACCCTCAGAAGCCAGATGGCTTCATACTGGTGCTCTCACCACTTCCCTCCAGATCCTTTCAGACTTAAGGATAATATCTAAGCTGTTTGGCTTCTGGAGGTATGGGAAAGTCCACACAGTTCAGCACACGGCTCCATCCTAAAGTGGGAACGTGAAGTTACCAATCATGTCTTCACTGGAGCTTTCATGCTGCCCATGGCGCATAACTGCCGCCCTCCAGGGTCAAACGGAGCTGAGCCTGAAGTTATTCTGATGTCCCAGAGATACCGAAGAACCAAGAGCCTGCAGCACAGCTCTTGCCCATAATAGGGGCCTGACAGGGGTGCCTGTGTGGCTCAGTCGGTTGAGAGTCTGACTCTTGATTTCGGCTGGGGTCATGGACTGGGGGTCATGGACTCGGGGTCGTGGGATCGAGCCCCACATCAGGTCCCACGCTCAGCGCAGGGTCTGTTTGTCCCACTCCCTCATCCTCTGCCCCTCGCCCTGCTCGCGCACTCTCTCTAAAGTAAATAAAATATTAAAAAAAAAAGGTGCCTAATAAATGTTTATTGAATGAGTGAAGAACAAACCATTGCTATATTTTGATCTGAAGTATCATGGGTCTGAAAAGGAGCGCACAAAGGCATCTCCCAGCCACCTTACCTCCAGGCGGCACTGCCCTTAAATCTCTCATTCTAAAATAACTCCAAAAAGAAGGGGTCCCTATGCTCCTTGGAGCCACGCTCCTTAGTATTCTACTCAGCAGGTACCTTCTCCCTACAATACTAAAATAAGTATAATTCATATCTCTATTTATCCTGGAAAGATAATGTCCCAAGATCAAGTGTTTAGGAAATATTATTTATCCTGACTATTCATTCATGACAATGTTTGAATTTCATAGATTTGCAATTTCACACAAGGGGCACAGACCCTGTGAACCACTTCTACACCTAATAAAATACCTTTAGTAGAGACAAAGCCTTTATTTACAAAGCTGATCCTGAGAATAGCTGTATTAAATATACCTCACGATGAGGGACAGTGAGCAGTGTTAGGTCTCAAACACATAAACAAGGAGAGCCATCTCTGGCCTTGGCAAGCACCTAAAAACGTCTTCCTTGTCTACAGATGGTGTCTCTTCCAAACTTCTTTAATAGCTTTTTAACATATGGTGGTTTTTGTTTTTTTTTTTTTAAATGCTGGATCCCATTCAGGCCCATTATTCCACAAAATGGAGTGGCCAATCGGACTGTTTACACCAGAGGGCAGTGAGGGTGCTCTAGTCCGAGAGCTTTCAGAGAAGCAGCGCTAGACCGATTATCTGTCTCAATGCCGCATTTCCACTGGACTCCTGAATACTCGGACAGCTGCGTGGAAACCCTCCTACCGATGAGTGGGTGAGCACTTCCAGCTCCACATCTGAGGAGAGCCACAGAAACAGTGGCTCAGAGGATGGGGAGTCTCCAGAACCTTAGGCGGAACCCGTCAGTGTGTAGGGTGGGAGGGTGGGGTGTGGTTTGTGTAGTTGGAAAGAGCTTCCAGGTTATTAATCAGCAACCTCTGGTCTGGAGCCTCATCCCCAGATTTTTCTAATGGGAAGCATCACCTGGGCATTCTTCCCTTCTCCAAGGTGATCCAATGCAGCGGTTCTGGGATAGAGTCTGATTCTTACGTGGGAATCTGGGGAACCACTGCCCTGGAGCAGCAGGTCCTCAAAGCCAACCTTATGGAAAAAGTGTGTGACCGTCCTCCCTCGATCATGGAAGCTCAGTCATAACCACGCGGTCCCCTGTGGCAATCCAGATACCACAAAGGAAAGCCAACTGCCCTGGCAAAGTGCTGACCGCTCCCCATCCTTCCCTAGCTTCCTTTGGGTTTCCTCCTCCCTCCCTGACCACCCCCAAGCCTCTCCCGAGGCCTAACTTTGTTCCCTCTGCTCCTCAAACTGTCGTGCTTCTAAGGGTTCCACCCTTCACCCTCTTCTCTTCCTTCTCTGTACCTTTCGCCTGGGTGAGCTCATCCGCTCGCAGAGTTACAACTACCACTGACGTGCTACTGACTTCCCTAACTGCACTTCTGACCCAGTGCTCTCCTGGCCTCCGAATCCATTCGTGTCAGACCGAACACGCTCCAACTCAGTATGTTCAAAACAAATTCGTCGCCTTACCTCTCTGAAACTTCTTCCTTCTCGATTCCCTACCCGAGTGAATGGCGGCACTGTCTTCTCCGTGGCCCACTCAGACTCCCCCCTTTCCTCACCCCCACTGACCAGGAAGTCCTGTGGATTTTACTTCCTAAGCCCGGTCCAACCTGTCCCCTACTCCACAGCCACGAGCTTAGGCCCTCATCAGTTCCCATTGCGATTATTCCAACAATCTTTATACTGGCCTTTCGGTCCTTTAATATAGCTTCCCTTGAGTTAATTCTTCTTAGTGCACCAGAGTGACCTTTCCTACAGTGCAAATCTGAACATTTTACTCGTCTATCCTCAGGATCGAGCCCAATCTTCTTAGCACCACCGTCTATCATCTGGCCCTGGCCAACTCTCCAGACTCTCTGCACACCACGCCCCACCTTGTGCTTTGCCCCTGTGCCTCTGAATCGGGTGCTCCCTCTGCCTGGAACGTTCTTCCTCCCTAGCTAAGTCCTATTCATCCTTGAACACTTAAATCAGCTGGGGGGATCTACCACCCTCCTTCCCGGTCTGACTGAGGTCTTCCAACAGGCCCCCCACAACACCCCGGCTTACCTTCCACATAGCGCCCTGGTGTGTCAGCTGCACAACAAACACTCCCTGGGTGTCTGTCATGGTCCAGCCACTGTGCTGGGTGCTGGGAATTTTGGTAAAGGGGACGGAATGCAAAAAGGAACAATATTTTCTGGTCTACCTTTCTCAGTAGACTGTAAGTTCCTGGAGGGCAGCATCTGCTGCTGCTTTTTTTCTTTTTTTTTTTTTTTAACTTCCTGTATTCCGAGTGCACAGCATGTTGCCTCAGTTCTCGGCACTTAGCAGGAAGGAAAGAAGGGAAGGAAGAAACTGAGGTTGTCTAACCTGGAGAAGAGATTCAGAGAGCTGAGATTCTAGTACTCAAATATCTGAAGTGCAATTTTATGGAAAATAGAACAGATTTATTTATTTTTTTGTGGCCTCAGGAGCCAAACAGGACACATAGAGAAAAGACAACGGGCTGATGTATTTCAGCCCAACATGAGAAGAAGCACCAACTGACAGGACAAGCTGCCTCGTACCCCCCACTCAAGACTCAACCCATGGGCGAGCTCCTCCATGAAGCCTTCCGGGAGTCCTCCAGGCAGGGAGTGGTCCCTCTGCTAAACCCCCACAGCGCCTGCACAGCCTCTAACATGACGCATATGTGACTGCAGGGCCCCATTCCCCCATCTTCCCCTCAGCTTTGTGCTGTGAGTGTTCTGCCTTATTTTTGTATTCATATCACCTTAAGACGCAGTACAGGAGATGGTTAAAGGCTCAGGCTTTAGGGCTCTTATTCTGTCACTTAATAGTTGGATTACGTCGGGCAAATGGGTGACCTCTTCCGATTCGACGAATACCTCTTTAAAAGGGGACGAATAAAAAATATTCAGACTTAAACGAATGTGCTCAGCACAGTGTCTGACACACAGTAAATGCTCACACGCTTTACTCTCCTGTTGGTCCTCATCATGACGCCGTGAAGTCCCTCTGTTTCACAAAGAAGCGGCGGTGTAAAGAGACCTGGCGTCGGGCCAAAGAGCTGGACCCTGGGGCCAGGATTTTAGACATCTCAGATAGTGTATTTCTTCCAGGCTTAAACTTTTTACAAGAGTTTTCTCCTTGATTTTTCAATCATGCTGAAATGAGCTGACAAAAAAAGGAAGAACTTTCTTCTACAAGGGAATACAAATGTTCTTTGTGAATTCCATCACCTCTTCCAAAGGGATTATCTTATCAATCAGGAGAGAAGCTCAGAGCTCAGAGGGTCTGTCAAGAACAGTGCTCCTCCTCCTTTTCACAGGACTCTATAGACCCTCTAAGTCCATCCCCTGACTGCAAAGAAGATTACGGCATGACACCACCGTCACCTTCTAAGGAACGATAACTCCAGCTAAATGCTGAGAAAGTGCGATACTCAGGTGCATGACGAAACCAACACTCCCGGCCTCACAATTCACTGACCTCCACACGCCAACGACTTCACCTTCATTCCTGCAACTCACTCAGCTGCACCTTGCAACTGCCTCTTCTAGTATTTGAGGCAAGGAGTCCCACATCTTGATCATGGACTTCCTATCTGTCTATCTCCCTCACTTCCTTATTCTTCCTAATGGTGCTTTTCCACCTCACTGAGCCCGCCAGCCCCTGGAGCCCTCCCCTATCATTCCAATCTACTGGTTCCCCCCGGTGACGCTTCTTCACTGTCCATCCCGGTATTCGGGCTCGTAAGTCCAATAACACCCTCCACCCCCACCCTCCCACCACCACCGCCATCACTGCTCCCCCGGTCAAGCTGCGCCCCCTGCTTTCCCAGACGCATCCAGGATGATCCATCCACCATCCAGCCACCTGATTCCTCTGCTCCCGCTCCTGGGCTGCCGGGCTGTGCTGGAGAAAACCTCACACGTGCATCCGCTGGCACCATGACAAATTTACCAGCCAGGCCCACCCTGCTCTTCAGCCTCCCCCCGCCCATTCATTCCTGGTCAGTTCCCTCCTGTATTTCCTCTTCTTCTCAAACTCCCCAAACCTGTCACAACTCTCTCCCTCATTCTCGGCAGATGACCTGCCAACTAACTTCCTTTGGGATCTCCTTTTTAGTTCTTTCTTTTAAAGATTCAGAAGTCCATGCATCTTAAAAGCGACCAGTGTAGGAGTGACAAGCACAGAGCACAGCCCCTGAAGAATCGCCCCGTCAGCCAGTCAGGCATACTGCACACGGAGTCTCCTCTGATAAGAGAAAGCAGGCGAGGGGGTGTCGGCTGGGGGACCAGAGAACCGCCCTTTCCGCCTTTCGTCTCCCACTGAATACATTCTGGAGGGTTTCTGATTTTGCCCTTGTCACTTCTATTCTTCATCAGAGAGCTGCTGTTGTGTGAGGCTGAGTGGCGTCCTAAGGTGGGAGAAAAAGATGATTACAGCGGGCGAGTGAGCCAGTGCCCAGGCGGATGGCTTATAATCCAGAAATGACCCTGCGCTGCCTCCAGTGAGAAGGGACAGGGCAGTCAGCATTCCCGTGAGATCGCATGCTCCCGCGTGCGTGCGCGTAGGGATGGGTATCTATTTCAGAGTCATTCCAGGAGTCAGAAAATACCTGTCCAAAGTGGCAGAACGGTGTGAGAGTGACGCCTCCACGCCTTGCCATGGCTGCCAGGCCTCATGATGACCTGGCCCTGCTCACTCATCCAGGCCCACCTCTCCCCCTCCCGCTCTGTGCCTTTCAGGAAACATAAGGACCCTCGTTCTGTTCCTCCAGTGGACTGTGCTCCCTTTCACCTCTCGGCCTGTACATCTTCGTCTTGCTCATCCCTTGATGGCAGCTTAAACAGAACTTCTGGGGTGCCCTCCCTGAGCTTCCCTAGATGAGGCCAGGTGCCCCTGCTCTGTGCTCCCACAGCAGAGCCCCCTGAAGCTACCTCATCACAGTACACTCCATGAATACTGCTAGTGTGTCTGTTTCCTCTTCTAGGACAGAAGCCCCACAAAGGCAGAGATATCATCTGTCTTGCTCTCTATAGTATCCTCAAAACTTAGGATCCCCTTCTCTAATAGCCCTATACTGATCCCAGAAAATCAAGGGGTTTAGATGTGGACAGAACACCAATGTCAGTGCACAGAGGGAAGAAAGTCCCAGTGAAGTTGAAGCTGGGCCTGAGAGGGAACCAGTCCTGACAAGAAGACCCAGAGTCAATGGCTACAGGTTTCACGATGCAGTGGCCCCAACTCTCAGCACAAGGTCCTGGATGAAGAGGCCCACGTCTCCGATACAGTAGAAGCAACTGGTAAGAGTTGGCCCTTGAAGACCAAGGGGACACAACATCAAAGGACGATGTGGGCAGGTGAACTCAGGTTCTTCTAGGTAATAAGAGCTTATGCGTTCCAGCTGCTTATGGGTTCCAATGAGACTCTCCGACTCAGTCGCAGTAACCTCTCAGAGCGGAGTTCTGTGCTGCTCTGGCCTGCACCCTCGGCCTGCTGTCTAGGATCCTGGTGCTAGTCTCCTGCTCTCTGATCTTCTTATGGACATTCACTTGTCTTAGCTCAGCCAGGACCTTCTTGCCAACCAGATTCATCTGGCCCACTATACCCAAGCCTGCATCCAGCCAGGCCCTCGGTCCTGCTGGAATGAGCTGACTTCCCCAAGGACTTTGTGGCAGGAAGAGAAAGTTGGATGGAGGGGGGCAGGGCTAACAGAGAGGGTGCCCATGGAGGCTGCAGAGCTGAACTGAGCAAAAAACACGGCCACAGATTTACTTTGCTCCTTCCAGGCAAAATGCCCAACTGGCACTGTTTTCGGAAGAATTAAGCTGCTTTTGACTTAGACCGAGGATAATCACAAGTTTCTGGAGGACACTGCTGAGAAGGGCCCTGTCAGGAGAGACATTTGATCACACTCAGGTCTGGTAGGGGAGTGGCAGTGGGATGTTGGTTACCTCGCCATCAAGTTGTTTGGCACAACCCTCAGCATACGCTTCCTCAACCAGTGCTCCTCAACGGGGGCTACGGAGCTTTCCAAACACATGGAGGTATAGCTCTTATCCCAGATCATAATCAGAATTTCTGGGGCATCAGACTGGGGCCCAGGCACGTGTATTGCCAGGTAACTCTGAGGCACTCCTCGTGGCTGTAAGCCATGAGCAGATCTCTGCTCCTGTCTACGCCAGCATCAGCGTGTCTGCCTTGGCCAGTGTGCCAGAAAGGAACATGGCAGAGAGGGCTGACGGAGGCATGCGGCACCTGCCCTCCATGAATCAACCTACCTCAGTGGCCTGGCAAGCTGGTCAACTAGGATGAGGTGGCAAAGAAGAGCTTACTTCCTTGGAGCATGCAGGAATATTCTCAACTTCCTTTAAAAGGAAACCTCTTCATACCGTGCATGGATAGAAACCCCCAACCATTCACTGCGCTCACTCCTCTGGGTAGCGCTCATCTGTCTGCTCAGTACTGTAACGGGTGATCGACACGCACTTGCTAAGTCAATGAGCCACCGAGACCACCTTCGTTTGGGGGTGGGCTCTCTGCCTTTGGGGGTGGCTGGTCCCATGAAGATGGAGGGATGGGGAAACTCAGCATTTGGGAGATTCCTAGACTGCCACACTGCCCACTCCCCATGCCTGAGAGTCAAGAAGGAAACATTCTTAAGAACCAAGCCCTGATCCACCATGGCTTAGGCATGTTCTTAGACACCTAAATTCCTTAAAACTAAAATACTATATTATTTCCACTTAGGAATTGTTATCCAAATTATCCCTAAAAGGAAATGTCCACTTGTGTTCCCTCACTGGCTGCTAAGTTTAAGATATTCTGGATCTCACAGAGAACAGTCAAGAATATCTGGGTGGCGGCGTGCCGGGATCGAGTCCCACATCGGGCTCCTCCACTGTGAGCCTGCTTCTTCCTCTCCCACTCCCCCTGCTGTGTTCCCTCTCTCGCTGGCTGTCTCTCTGTCACATAAATAAATAAAATCTTTAAAAAAAAAAAAGAATATCTGGGTGGGTCTGAGAGGGCAGAGAGGGCAGAGAGGAGGCCAACCTGTCTTGGGGTGTTGAGTCTCACACTGTGGAGGCAGCGTGACAGCAGCAGCTGTGGCTTCGGCTCAAGTATGGTTTCATGGGTTCTGTGGAAGGCCTGCTGGCCTCCTACCGGAAGGCAGTATGATGCAGTGCAAAGAGCACTGAACTTGGAGTCTGCAGGCCAGAATCCACTGCCAACTAGCTGAATGTCTCTGCACAAATGCCTCACCTCCGTAAGCTTCAGTGTTCTCATGCATCAAATGAGGGTAAGATATCTGCCCCCCTACTTGAAGGGTTGCTGAAAGAACCAAATAAAATAGGAAGTGTATATATCCTTCCATTCTCTGTAAATTCTGAAGTGATGTATTTTGATAAAACACCAGGGTTTCCTTTGGGGACACTGCCCGGCCAGCGGTCCTCCCCTGCAGCTGATTTCTCTCCTAAACCCCTTCTCACTCCTCACCAATGCAGACTTATCTTCTTTGCTTCATAAAACCTGCAGCTTTGACTCTGGTGGCCTAAAACTATACTGGCCCCTGCCCCTCCTTGTCCAGCATATCCACTCCCCACCTCACCACACCCCTTATTCCTCTGAGAGTTGAGCTCCTGATTTCCGTCATAAGTCACACAGATGATCCTTACGACAACCTGAACCTCAATTCCTGAACCTCCTGACTTCTGGGGCTCACCTCCTTTTTCTCTGCCACTCACCGCACTGGCCATTCCTTTGATATAATTAATGGCTGCAAACACCATCACAATCTCGGTTACCAAAGTACCCCACCACCGCCTGTCTTTCTAGTACGAAGACTCCAACAATCCTTTGACCCCACCAAGGTCTCTAACCCACTGATCCTGCCTGCTGTGGGTCCTTCTCCTCCCACCATATGCAATTGTTTTATTTTAGTTCATTTTAAAAGATTTATTTATTTATTTTAGAGGGGAGAGGGTGGGGAGAGGCAGAGGGAGAGAAAGTCACAAGCAGACTCTGCGCTGAGCACAGAGCCCCACAGGGGGCTCGATCTCATGACCCTGAGATCACAACCTGAGCCAAACCGAGAGTCAGACGTTTAACCGACTGAGCCACCCAGGTGCCCCTGTGATTGTTATACTCAATCCCTCACATACACTGTACCCCTCCTTTCCCTTTGCTATACTCCCCTGGTGAAATCAAAACCTTGTTAATCTGCCCACTCCCTGTCTCCATGCAGTTACTTGTAGCTGGGAAAAAAGTACAGCGTGCTAACCAGTCTTACTTCAAATTTATGATCACTACTGCAAATGGGCTTTTAATGCTGCCCTCTGATCACATTTCCTCAGTCCATTTGCTCTCCCGCTCTCCAGGCCGGTGACTTCCCATACCTTCTCCACCACTCCCGTGTTCAGCTGAGGACATCGATTACACTTCATCGAGAAAACTGAAGCGATCAGAGGGGGATCGAAAGTCCTTGCGCTGCACCTACCACATCTGAGTACATGAGATGCACCGCCGCATCTGAGTACATATGCTCTCCCTCCCCGCCACCAAGGCCAATGCCCACCCGTGCACTAGACCCCTATCTCCTCTTGTCAGCATTATGCCCACATTTCCTCTATTAAAAGAAAGAATGTGTTGACCCCACTTCCTTCTCTTGCTACCGTCCCAAAATTCCTTGAAAGTGATGTCTGGACTTGCTGTCTACAATTTCCTTCCTCTCTTTGAACCCAATCATGGTGTTGCCCCCACCTCTCCACTGAAACCACTCTTCCAAAGTTAATGACCTCCGTATTACTAAATCCCATGGCCATTTCTAGTCATCCGGCCTGACCTATCAGTGAATCGAGTCACTTGGCTCTAAATGTTGAGACTCCCAAGTTTACAAGCAAAGGCTTGGTCAGGCCGAGAACGGATTGGAGAGAGTGCCCAGGGAATTCTGTGTTTGTTTTCCTTCAGGCCCCCTTCCCCATCTTCCTGCTGTAGCCTTACTGCCTGGGTCTCAAGTGAGCTGGTGCCTGGGGGATCTACTCACTGAACCCAAACCTTTTCTTCACTGGCTTTTAAGGTGTAATCCAGGGATACAGGAGAGGCGGATGCTGGCAGTGAGGCCCTAAAACAGACCAAGGGCAACAGGTAACTGCCAGCTGTGGAACATGGCTTCCAGCTATCAGCTTCTGCAGGCTCCACAGAACGACCTTCCCAGGAGGTCACATATTGCCTCTTGAATAGACCGGAATAAAGTCCAAAGGAACATGAGAAAATGGGAGAACCCGATGGCTTTTTGTAACTTTTTTTTTTTTTTGAACCAAGATGTTAAACTCTGGCTCACTGAGAAAGAGTATGAAGAGGGACGTGACTGCCACGAAGGACAGAAGCAAGGTTTCATTTAAATTTGTTGTTTTTCCTTTCTTTTTTGGTAAGGGCACCAGACAGCCTTCCCATTTGAGGACTGATAAGGATTTGCCTTGGGACACTGAAAAAAATAAATCACTTTTCTCAGTGTCACAAGGGAAAATGTATTCTTCCTGGGAAATGGGAAAGGCATTAGTCAGGGTGAGGGCCGAAGGATCTACTCCCACGTAGGCTGGTTTGCCAGATCCAGTGGTGCCGGGCCGCCTCCCGGCCGGGAATGCCCTTCTCCTTTCAGGCTGGGTTTAGACTGACTCACAGCTCCCAAAGCCCCTACCTCCCCTCAGCAAACA
Source organism: Ursus americanus (assembly GCF_024610735.1). Lineage (NCBI taxonomy): Eukaryota > Metazoa > Chordata > Mammalia > Carnivora > Ursidae > Ursus > Ursus americanus. The sequence continues at coordinate 33,483,379 of NC_142149.1, forward strand.
ACGCCAGAAAACATCTGCTACCCCTAACCCTCCGCTTCCCAAAAGAAATGATTAAAAAGTTCAAGAAACACTTCCATATGGAAGAACCCTATCCCAACAGGTCACCACAAAGATACTTCAAACACAATAAAACAGGAAGAGCTAAAAAAAGCCGAGAAGTTCACAGAACCCACACAATCTTTTATATAGGGGGGGAAAAAGCCACGCTGGGTAACTTTACACAGTTCAGAACACCATTTGGCAGTTAAGTATGTCCTTAATCCGCTCAATTTGCTTATTATAGTAAAGGTTTAGGAGAATTTGAGAGTGGTGGCCAAAAATACTGCAATAATCTCTATTCCTAAAGTAAACTCACAGAGTGAATTAACTCCTTTAGCTGAAATATTTTGAAGCTGAAGTCCCTCCCTCCTTGACGTAGAGACTGGCCACAGGGAAGCCACGGTTGCTTAAAGGCAGAACCACTTCAGTGGACTTAGGTTAGTCCTCCTACAAGTACTTATTGGGCGCCGAAGACAAGCCAGGCCCAGTAGTAGTCACCAGGAAACAAAATTAAGTGTAACATTTAACCCACCTTCATGGTGCTTACGACAGAAGGGATACTGTAGTTCCTAAGTCAGAACTCGGGCCTTCCAGAGAAGGGGGGATAGAGTAGAAGCAGCAGGGAGAGGTCACCCGGCCAAGAGTGCAAGCTTTGGAGTCACACAAATCTGGCTGCTGCTTCTTAATTGTGCCACAGAAGTGTGACGTGGAACAAGGCCCTCACTGAGCCAATGGTTTCTTCAGCTATAAAATGGGGACGGAAGGAGCTTCCTTGCAGGGTTGCATAAGAATGAACAGAAATGGGGCGCCTGGGTGGCTCAGTTGGTTAAGCATCTGCCTTCGGCTCAGGTCATGATCCCGGGGTCCTGGGATCCAGCCCCACAGTGGGCTCCCTGCTCAGCAGGGGGCTGCTTCTCCCTCTCCCTCTGCCTGCTGCTCCCCATGCTTGTGCTCTCTCTCTGTCAAATAAATAAATAAAATCTTAAAAAAAAAAAAGACTGTACAGAAATACACATAGGTATTCCACCAATTGTTGATACTAGGGAGACTTTTTCCATCTCTAAAGCCCTATGAAATGCTGAAAGGCTTCAGCTAAGAACCCTGTAGATATTTAAGGCCAGAGGAGAAGGAATGGACAGAAAATGACCTCTAACAAGGGAGAGCAAATAAGAAAAAGGAAAAAAAAAAACAAAACACCAACAAAAAAGTCCCCCTGGTATTCAGTTTAGGTGGATTAGAAATAGTGATTTTCTCTGGAGAGTAACAAAAACAGAGGCAGTTCACATGGAGTTTGGCAAATCAAGGGCCAAGGGCAGCCTGTCAGGGGCTTGGCAGGACGATGACGGGAGCTTTTTCTTGCTCCAAGGGGAAGGCCTGGGGCTGAGGGCGCTGGGCAAGGCTGAGCCTCCCATCCAGGAGGCTGCAAGCTGACTTCTTTGGCTACCTCCCTTGGGCCTTAAATTGCTTCCTGAGGCGAGGACCTGGCTAATGGTTTATTTACAACAGGAAGAAGCAATTACCTTGGAGAACTCGGAGTCATATGCCCCACCATTAGCCAGGAACACCGCACTCTCTACCAATAACCTCCAAAGATATATGAACCAGTGACTGCCCCCACTTCACGAGCCCACTACCCCTCTCCTCCCTTCTCACCCCGGTGAGGTGATTTTAAACAAAGTGTGACAAAGGGAGCCCGAGTTGAGCTCTGAATTAGGAAAGTAGAAAGTTATTTTGGGTTCTGCTGCTGCCTTTTCTGTGTGACGTTGGGCCTTTTTTGTGAGATTCCCGTCCACTGTGGGCAAAATGACATGACGTGTTCGTGCCCCAAACTGCCTTCCACCAAAGAATGCTGTGGGTAACATTAAAACAAACAAAGAGTGGATAGAGAAAACTCCTTGTGGGTGAGTGAAACAGCATTAGCACAAAGTACTCAGGCCCGGGAGCGTGGGGAAGCCAGACTTGGAACACACACGGTGTACCTCCAAACTCAAAGGCCAGATTATCCGTTAGGGAAAAACTGGCAAGGCTGCTGCCAGGGAAGCTGGGTGCGGTGGTAGTGACGGGGGGAGGGCATAAGGTAGGTAAGGTTTCTAGAAAGACCTACGGAGAATGGGAGGAAAACCGGAAGCTCTCTATGGGAGGAGGCTGACAAAGACAATGGGAAAGAAGGCTAAGGAAATGCAGGCTGTCTGTTCTGATATTTAATATCCAAGAACTAACGGCAGAAGAGGTGCAAAAAGCTTAATAGTATTTGTAGTTCAAATTAAAGTGTTCAAAGCCCCGTTAGAGAGCAGGGTAATGTATGCAATGACATCTGGGACTGTAATCAGCAAAGCGCTTTCAAGAGCTGCCAAAGCAAACAGCCAAATAACAAATCCACTTTACAGATCATCAATCTGGTCCTGGACTTGCCAAGGTAAATAGTACAAGGCTGCAGTTTGCTTTGCAAACCAGGGAGCTGGGAGTTGAGCAAGGCCTTGATCCAGAGCAGCACCGCTGGGCCAGGGCCTCTGGAGCTGCGCGCGCATCGGACGCCCCCGAGCCCAGCCCCGCTTCGGGGCCGCACGGAGAGGCGGTGGGTGTCGGCGCAGCCCCCGCCCCCGAACGGGGTCTGAAGACAACTGTCAACCCCGGCGGCCGCCATGGCTGCCAGGTCCAGCCAGAGTCTCCCGGAGCCTCCGGACTCCGGCCAGACTGGAGTCCGAGCAGAAAACACGGCCCGAAGTTGCTTTTTCTCCCTTTTTTCCAGTCACTGTGAAGGGCCCTGAGTTCCCAACGCAAAGATTTCTTTAATGTCTATTTTCCCTCCCAGACCGGGCGAATAGCTTCCCGACTGCTTGGGCTTCTCACTGGGGTTCCCGGGGCCCACTGCAGAGTCTTGGTCCCAGGAAGCCCCAGGGACTATCTGGGAGCTGAGGGGCAGATGAACGAGAACCCCCAAGTACGGAGCCCCTCAACTGAGCAGGGCTGCTCGTCTAGCTACACGGTTTCATCCTTCACAGGAGTTTCATGAGGTATTACTACTGCTCCCCATTTGCCAGGTGAGGACACGGAGGCCCGGAAGGACGAAGAGTCCTTTGACTAGGCCTCCTGCGTCGTGTCGCTATTAGGTAGTTAGCACAGATTCCTGCCGGCGGGGACAGGGCTGCGCAGGCGGTCCCTCGGCCTTGCCTCCCTGCGCTTCTCACCGCGCGGGAGTCAGAGAGGCAACTAAAGACACACCTGACAAATGCCTGGCAAAGGAGACCAGAGTCTGCTCTGCTGCTTTCTTACTATGTTAAGGATGCAGGGCAAGAAGAGCCCTTTGGGGAGACACGGGAAGAGGAGGGATTTCCAAAAAAACCAGGTGCCTTGACTGAGGGCCTACTGGGCATGAGCCCTGGGCAGCCGGACTCGGCACGCTGGGCCAGACGGGCATGTGCCCTCTCCACCCCTGGAGGAATTTGCTGCTCTGAATTCACAGAGCACACACAGGCCCGAGGGTTTTCATGACTAAAAAGGAGGCCTCCCGAGGGGAGGTTTGCTATGACCTGGTGAGAGAAAGAACCGGCTGAAAATGACGTACGAGAGGGCAGCGATGTGTCTGAGGAGGAACTCAGTGGCCCGTGCTGTGACAGCGCCGGGGCCATTACAGCTTTATTCTTGAACTGTCTTTTTCTTTTCTTTTTTAAGTTTGTTTACTTGTTTGTTTATTTTTAGTAACCTCTACATCCAACATGGGGCTCGAACTCACGACCCCAAGATCAAGAGTTGCACGTCCCACCAACTGAGCCTGCCAGGCGCCCCTAGAGCTTTATTCTTGAGGGAACTCTGGCACTGGATGCAGACTCTGGTTCTTTCCACCAGACACCAACTTCTGCTTGGGAAGCCCAGAGTGCAGCAGAGACTTCAGCCTCAGGAACTGGGGCTGAGTCCCACGAATGGGCCAGGCGTTCACTGGGCACTAATAAATACTACTTGCTGTTCTGAGTTGTCCCTGGGACACTTACTTTTCAAAAATTACAATTCAATGTTCTTTGTGGCACCTTTGCTCTCTATGACCTGCTATGTATAAGGCATTGGCTCGATGCTTGAATACATTCTATGTTATCCTTACAATAAAACTCTGTAACATAGGCTTTATCACCCCATTTTATAGACAAGGAAACTGAGGCCCAGGGAAGTTACATCACTTGTCCAAAGTCATCCAGCTCACCCTGGTCTCCCACATGCTTTTCTGTGACTTCCAGAAAGGAGCAATCCCCACAATCTCTTTCGCTCCACAGCCTTCAGCGCAGCTAGCTTGGACAGGAGCTGGGAAGCTCTTTGTTGATGCTCTTACTGTACCATGATCATCTGTGTGTACATCTGTCTGCCCTGCTAGATTCTGAACATCTGGGGGGCAGAGAGATTGTATCTGATTTCCATTCTGAATCTCTAGGGCCTGGGGTCCTATAACCTGCATCACAGGGGCCCATCAACTCATATGTTGGATTAATATAAATGAATGAATCGATGAATGCATCTATGCACTCTGACCTCATTTCTCAATCGGGGAGATAAAGGACCAGAAAGGTTCAGGAACTTAATAAAGCTGTATAGCTAGTCTAGTGGACGAAAGAGGGGGCTCCTGGGCTCAGGAGGAAGGAAGGGCTGGCACAATGGCGTGGTAGGCGTGGGCCTGGCCAGGGCTGGGGGCCGCAGGGCGCGGGCCGAGAGGAAGGCATGCTGCTGCGGGTGACGAGGCAGACGCCCACCTGTCTCACAAAATGCCTCCAGCTTGTCCTGGGCCTGGCTGGAGCTCAGGGGCAACGACTGCCTGATGGGGACTGCTGCCTTCTCAGGATTACAGGTAGAGGTAAGCGGCCGGGCACAAACCCCTCCGAAGGTGGAGCTTTTCCAAGAGCAGCGGCCCCAGCAGTGGGGGCTGGCAGAGCCCGAGGGGCTGGCGGCTCCCTGTGCAGTCACTGCGCTCCTCGCCCTCACCCGGATTCCATTCTTAGGCTCCTGCAGGCCGCCTCCCCCGAGCCATTGCCCACCAAGGTCCAGAGACAGGTGTGGGGCGGCACCAGGGAGACAGGAAAAGCCTGAAAAAGCACCCTGACGGGATGCTGTCTCGAAGGGCTGCAGGGATGGAAGTCTGGGGAGTGCCGTGCTTTAGAAAGAGCACTGAACTTGGAGTCAGGAAGCCAGGATAGAGTCCTGGCTCTCTCGCTGCCTCTTACTTGCCACGCGCCTTCTCTGCACCTTGGGGAAAATAATTCCTACTTCCCAGGGTAGTTATGGGGATAATGAAAGTCATGAATTTGAAAAAAACTCTGTCAAATTATAACATACTCTTCACATGAAGTTTCTTTTTCTGCTGTCAGGTCGTTCCCCCTCCTTTCACTCTGTAGCCATAAGCCCTATCAACCAATCTATTTGCTCTCACAGACACGGTGAGCAAGGGCTCCATCCTGCCGGGGAAGGAAGCTCATCTCCAGCATGGTGAAGAGACGGGAGGAGAGGACGTCGGTAGAGCAAGAAGTCAAGGTCTAGCGTACTCTTTACCTGAGAGCCACGCGCTACAAAGCTGGGCACACCTGAGGCCCACTGTCTAGTGAGACTCTGTTCTAGGCAGGTCACCAGGCAGGAGTTGTTCACAGACCTCATGCCCCACGAAACTCCTAAGAGAAGCCCATCTGGATGCCTCTCCCCAGGGCCTAGCGCGGGCTACGCTCTTCAGAGAGCCGACCCATGGCCTAGCTCCAGAGCCCGGCGGGCTGGGCAGCAACTCTCCGAACTTGTCTGAGGCGGCCTCACCCTACTCATGGGAGGTCGGGATGCACACGCCAAACCAGACACACATATGGAGAAGATTAGTCCAACATGCAAAAGAAACAGGCCGGCACAGGATGATACATGGAAAAGGCCAGTTTGGTACAGACCAAAAAAGTACCCCACCCAACCCATCACGGGTTTGATTATGGGCAGACTAAGCTCTTGTCAGCACCAGGGACAAGCCGAGGGTTCAGAAGGGGACTCCCTTTGGGCCAATAAGTATACCTGCTGTGTGCTGAGTACATACCAATAAGCCACAGCAGATGGAAAGGACAGAAATGTGCCCTCTGTTCATGGATTTCTTGACAAGAGTTCCCTTTTCACCTTCCCTAATTCCTAGGCATTGGAGGTAAGAAGGCTTATATCATTTGGACCTTTCCTTTCTGCCAAGGTCGGCCGTAAGGGTACTCTAGAAGAAAGGGAGGGGGGCATCTGGCTGCTTTCCAACCTTCCCTTGCTCCCGAGGAAACTGCCAAAGCTCTGGTGTTCATACCCAGTCAGAAACTCATTCAGGGAACAGGATGGAGCGAAACAAGCCAATGGGGGCTTGCCACGTTCCCATCAACAGCGTCTGAACAAGTCCTACAAACTTTAAGGTCAGTGGCCACGGTTCACCTGCTCTGAACTGACCATCACTTCTGTGAGAGTTCTGCCTCCCTTTCTGTCTGCTCCACGCTCTTCCCTCTACGCACTGCCCCCTGGCTGTCATCCAACCCCTAACACGCTCATCCGCTCGTCTCACTTCTCCAACATTGACTCTATTCATTTTATAAATATCTCCTTGACTCTGTAGTCCCACTGCCTCTCCAAATATGTTTTGGGATGCCTACAGGGAGAGAAGGTATCTATTCCCTCAGTTTATCATCATTCTCCCAGTCCTTCTCCAGGCACACGCCTCGCCCAAACATCTCTTCTATGAAGACCCACAGATCCAACTCTACGGGTGTGGAGTCGACCTCTTGACAGCTCCCTGGAAACTCAAGGGGCCCGAACCTCCTTCTTCACATTGACCGGCAACCATCAGTGAATGAAATAAAAAGAATAAAATAAGTCAGAAAACTGGGGACCATCCCTACCATCTCCTCCTCTCCCACCCTCCCATACTGATGCCACCACAAAGTCCTGATGACCGTCCCTCCTAAATATCACCCGCATCTGTCCCCTATTATTGATCCCAGCCTAATCCACGCCATCACCTCCTACTGGACTTCTATAGCAGTCTGCTTCCACAATGATCTTTCTAGAACTCAAATACGATCCTACGACTCCCTGTTGTGAACATATTTCTCACTACTTTTAGGATAAGACTGAGATCTTTCACGTGAACAGTAAGGCCCCACAGCCCGGCCCCATGCTGTTCTCCCTTCTAGACGCGGAGCTCCAGCCACACAGGCCGTCTTTTACCCGGACCGCTCTCCTCACCTCCCTCACCCCTGCCTCCTTTGCTGACTAAACTCACCCTTTAGGGCTTAGATGAAATGTGACTTCCACAGGGAAACTCTCCTCGAATACCACTTTTATCTGCTCTTATACCACGTGCAATTTCTCCTTTATTACACTTCACACAATTTATAATTACGTTTATTTGTGAGGTTATTTGATTTGTAGTCTTTTTTCCTCCCTGGACCCCAGGCTTCACAAGCTCCATGGTGTCCATGCCTAGCACTTCGAATAGTACACACAGCAGCATTTCAGAGATATCTGATGGATGCCGAACTCATGAATGGTGAGGTTTTGGTAATGTACGACAACATGATTTTTCCATTTTTTTCTGTCAAGGTTTCTTTGCTCTATATTTTAATCAGATTTAATCAGATGCTGTGAGAAGCATTCAGCATGACTGGTTCCCACATGACAGTCCCTCGGGACCACCCTATACTGTTTATCCTGCCGAAGACACCAGGAGAAATGGAGACGCCCTTTTCAAAAACACCTCCTAAAAGAGCCTCCGCTCTGTAGAGTTGGCCCATCTCTTTCTTGCTGGTCAGGCCTGTTACTCCTGGAATCCAGCCAGTCATTTTTTGAAAAAGAACCCCTGTCACTTTAAGATTTTAGTCTCCTGACTGGGCCATATATCAATGTTTCTTGCTGCCATGGCTATGCCGCCTGCTGTTCAAATTTGTCCAATTAGACACAGCCCCACAGGGTGGGATTTAGTGTGAAACGTGCCTGCCGCTGACCAAGAACGAACTGGTGTGTAGCCTTGCTGCTCTGCACAGCCCTCGGGGGGAGCCAACGTAGGTCTTCCCAGGAATGGCTCGCCACCCTCTGGGTAACGCTCAGCACCCAGGGCAGAGGGTCACCCTTCCCGCCCCTGTGAGGCCAGAGAACCAGGCAGGGCAGGGCAGGGTGAGGCTGCCCGAGTGAGTGGGGGGCAGGGTGGAGGCTAGGAGTCAGCCCCCACAGACATGAAAAGGGCAGGGCGCTGTTTGTACGGCTGACAGTGCCTTACCATGGTCTCTATTTGGCCCAGAAACCAGGATTCTGCCACTCCCTGAACGTGACTGTCCTAGAGCCTGTGGCTTGTGCTGTGGTCCACGGAGACAGAGTCAAACATTCAAGAGCCTCCAACCAGTAACTCAGCTGCGATGGGTACTTCAAAGGCACAGGCAAAGTGCTCACATGGGACCCTAGTGGTTTTAAAATAAGAATTTTTTTAAAAATATTTATTTATTTATTTATTTGAGAGAGAGAGAGAGTGAATGGAGGGGAGGGGCAGAGGGTGAGGGAGAGAGCCCTAAGCAGACTCTGTGCTGAGCACGGAGCCCCATGCGGGGCTCAATCCTACGACCCAGAGATCACAACAAAAGCTGAAACCAACAGTTGGATGCTCAACTGGCTGAGCCATCCAGGTGCCCCTAAGATAAGAATTTTTAACAAAAGACCTCCTTTGCTATAAAATTTATTTTTAAATGTGTTTTGTTATTTCTCCGTGACAAGCCCAAACTTCTAAAAACTCATGCCATTCTTAGAACATTCGGCTTTTGAACTATGGAGAGACTATAGAGATCATCTAATTTACACCCTTATTTTATAAACCAGGCAAATGAGATGAGGGAGAAGAAATGACTTAGCCAAGGTCACGTAACTGTCACTGGCAGGGTTGGCAGCCAGGCTGCTGACTCTAAGCCCGGCTCTTTCCTTAATATCTGACACTGCTTTCCCTTCCAGGCTACTTATACTTCTACTATATCTACAGATATACTACAGTCAGGTATTCTAGAATGGAGACTATTTAAATATATATATATATATATATAAGCATATATATATATATAATACATTTAAACACACACACACACACACACATATATATATATATATATATTTTAAAGATTTTATTTATTTATTTCAGAGAGAAAGGGGGAGAGAGAGAGAATCCTAAGCAGGCTCCACACCCAGCACGGAGCCCAACACAGGGCTTGATCCCACAACCCCGAGATCATGACCTGAGCTGAAACCAAGAGTCGGACGCCTAACTGACGGAGCCACCCAGGCGCCCATAAATATATATTTAAATAAAAATACATTTAATCCCAGTTCTAGTTTCTTTTGCCTGACCAATACACAGCAGCTATGGGCTTTGGTTTACATCATGTGTGCAATGAAGGAGATTGGGCTGGAAGTACTCTAGGTCTTTTTCATTTTTCATTCATTCATTCGTTCATTCATTCATTGAAACATGTATAGAGTGCTTCGCATGCGCCGGGTCCTGCGGAGATGCAGCTGCGGAAAGGAGGGGTGGTCAGCCCGCAGGAAGAGAGAGCCGCAGGATGCCCTGCGTGTTGAGCGTCCCCGGCAGAGGTGGGTGCAGACCTCCCTGGGAACACAGAGGAGGGAGGCCCTTGCCGAAGAACAAGGATTCCCGTGGAAAAGTAGGGCGTACGTGATGAAAAGACCCCAAACACCTTGCAGAACTAGCAGTTCTAGTCTTGTCTCCCAACCAAGCCTTGATGGCGAGTTATCATTTTTCTCTGGGAGGAATGTGCAAACGAGAAGGGAAAAGGTAGTCTGGGAAAGAGGAGAAGCAAAGGGCCAACAAACCCACACAGGGACCAAGGGGCCAAAGGATAAGCGAGGGCCGCCTGCTTCTGCTGGATAGCTTACAAGCAGCGGAGCACAGCAGACGGGCTGCCTGCTTCCTGGCCATTGTGCACCGTGGTGATGAATAGCCCCTGAATGCCTGGAGGGAAGTGGGGTCTACTAAGGAAACCAGACCCACCTTTTGACTGAGATGCCATATGGAGGAAGGAACGGGGGACCTTGGTCACCAAGACTCTCCCCAAATTCACCTCCCCTGCACATCTTTCAAGCTTATAACTTTGCGAACATCTCAGATATTTCTTGAAGCCCTTTTTCACATTAGCAACTATTTTTCTCTTCCAAACCAATCCTCCAAGGTAGGAAGGATTCCTTTTATTGCTTCATTTGACAGAGCAGAAAACCTGAGGCAGCTCAGGGCCACTCCAGTGACTCCACAGCTTCCCTGGGAGCGTCCGAGTGGAGACCGGAACCCAGAGCTAGGACTCCCGCTAGCCGCTCTCCTACTGCATTACTTATTTCCATGGTCTAGCTGAGTGTTCCACATATATTCATATTAACCAGTGAGGCTTAGGAGGAAAAAAATCATCAGAATGGGTTATAAATGAGTCCTTTCCCCTGGGGAAGTTTGGGCTCTAGACAAAAGTCTTCTCATCTTTAAAAGACTCCCTTTTGTGAAATGAACAATCTGGCCCATGGTCATCAGCTGTCTAAAAGACCGCTGGCTTACAGCGAATTTCCCCATGTGATGCTAAGTCCATGTGACTATTATCCGTTTTCTCCTCCTTTTTCTTTTTTTAAAATCAACTGCTTAGCAGCTCAATCAAATTAATTGTGGTGCTTTCAAAAGGCATCAAAATAGCCACAACTCTCCCTGAAAAGAAGGAAGGCGCCTTGTTTTCAGGAAAAGATGTAAAGTCCTCACTCTAGGGGACTCAAACAGATACTCATGCCATGACAAATCCCCCCTTTCTCCCAGAGCCTTTTTTTTTTTTTTTTAAAGAGAGACTTAAAAATATCAACACCAATAATGAGACTATACTCTCAGCTTACTTCTGGCCAAATTTTATTTTCAGCTTTGAGTAACTGGGAGTTCTTTATGGTCAAGGACAAAAAAAAAAAAAAGAGGCTGGAAAAACCTCCTTAGAAAACTAACCAGCACAACTCACTTGTCTGAAATGAAGTGGAGGCTGGAGAGAGGGAGAAGAAAGGAAAGCAGAGTGGGAGGCACAGCGAGGCCATGTTCTTGGCCAAGCCTCAGGCCTGGAGAAATGTCCCAGCCAAACCATGGCTGAGTTACTACCTCATTGCTTAGAGGACGGCAGAAGGCTTGGAGGGATGGGGTAACCCCAGCAGGCAGTACTGATCCTCACCAAGAGCGATGAGAGGAAAGAATTCTTTCTGTTTTAAAGACTGCTCGGTTTGGCAGCTCCCCTAAAACACCACCTTTCAGAGACCAGCACCTTCCCTCAGAGTAAGTGCCTTGCATTTGAGGGGCTTCAGAACGAGCACAGTGCCTTTACACACTAGCTCATTCGTGCTAATAATAACCCGAGGAAGTAAGTGGGAATCGGTGCGATTAGCCACATTTTACTGATGAGGAAACTCAACTGAAGACTGTGAGACCAAAAACCCAGCCCTCTAGGGGCTTTTGCTACTATTCTTCTCTTCCAGCCAAAGCCTGGGCCAGAATGAAGAACACAAGGCCAGGCTGATTCTCGCAGCGTAGAGTAGCCACAGGGACAATTTGCTGGTTGTTCTTTCGAGAGCTTGACCCAGTATGAAGAATGTCTGATAACAAGGCCCAAACACCAACCTAGTGACACTCAGCAGAGCAAGGTTTCCTGAAAACACAGGGAGCCTACCGGTCTGCAGGGCTATCCAGATGGCCCCAGGAGGAAAGGGCTGCCTGGCCCAAGCCTCCCACATCCCAGGCCAAAGGGCCTTTTGTTGGGGGTCATCAGCCACTTAGGACCACTGCTTTTGCTCATGTCCTTCCTCCTGGCTCAGGACCACAACCAAGCTTTTTGAAAATGGGAGTCATGGGCTCCCCCAAAAGACAGAGGATGGATGGATACAGGGAGAGGAGGGTGAGAGAGGACGGTTGTGAGTATCTTTCAGTCAAATATAATCAACATCTTTCCTCTTTTGTTACTGCTCCGTCCTCCTCTGGGTGAGTGAAATGTGGCCATTTAATTTCATACCATGTCTATCCAGAGTACTGGATTCTAGAAGGAAACTGGCAGCCCACTTTAAACAAGTGAGCAGGAAAAGGGAAACTGGAGATGCCACAATTTTAGCTATACTTTGGGGAAAACGACAGGAGGCCAAAAGACACTAGATTAAGGATTCAGAAGACAGGAGTTCTAGTCTCCATCGATACAGGAAAGTATTAATATCTGGGCCTCTTTTTAAAAATCTGTAAAATGAACTAATAGTAATAATTCCTGCCTGTACCACAGCATGCTTTAAGGATCATCAGAGATAATGTATGTGACAGCCTCCTGTAAATGTTCAAGCCTTACACACATGTGATCTATTATCATTATGACTGAGGAGTTTATTACACATGTTTCAGGCAGATTAAAGAAATCCTCTCTGCCTATTAAGAAAACATATGAAACACCCAAAGCAAATATTAGAAGAAGTCTAATTATACTCTCTGGGTCCCATTACTAAAGCAGGTAAGGTTTTGTGACTTAAGAAAAGCAGAGAACGGGGATGAAGAAAGAACTTATAGTCCAATATTTTCCTTCACCAGTGTCTCCTGGCTCTGAGTCCCAAGGACAAATGAGGAACCCAAGACTTTTTGCGTTGAAGTGTAGCTGTCCAGGAAGAGATGCGCTGGTGCAGAAAAAGAAAACTAGGGTTTAGAGCCAAAGAGTTCCAGCTCTGCCAAGTGCTAGTCCTGTACCCAGAACAATCCGCCTCACCACTGTGGGCTTCGCCTTCTGTGCCTGAACAACGAAGATGAACGTATCTACTTGTGCAGAGTTGCCATAAGAATTTGGAATTACACCTAGGAAGTGACCGGCACATAGCAGATGTTCATCATAAAGTGATCTTGCATCTCAGGTATACCTCCTAAAATCACCCATACAGCTCTAGTGGCTTGCTGAAGAAGATGTCAGAGAGGCGATCTAAACACGACCTAAGGCAGCGGGGGAGACTCAGGTTTTTGAAGGCCGGCTGGTAACCACTAGCTGTGAGACCACGGGCAGTTAACGGCTCAAATTTCCTCCTCTGGAACACAGGAAAAATACCGTACTGTCAATGTAAAGACTACAGGAGACAAACTACGAAAAACTCTAAGATGCCAAGCACGTAATCAGAGATCAATAAACATCAGGTATAGGTACGTCTTATTTTCTCATTTTACCTCTTTTTTTACCCAATTCACTATGTCCAAAATTTCCCTGTGCAGATATCATAAATGTATTACATAGACTTTTAAATTTCGTTTACTCATTGTTTCTCAAGGCCCATGAAGCAAAGTATAGATGTACAAAAGTGGCCAGTCGTTTTCCCTGGCCCGCCAAAATAGAAAAGGTCTTGTTTTTTTTTCCTTTCTTTTGGCAAACATCTAGGGCCTTGGATTCAAAAAATAATGGACAACTTCAGTGTAGCAAGAGTGTAATAAGTATTTCAGAATGATTCTAGATAGGTAAGCATCAGAGGTAGAGGGGTGTCTTATGTATCCCAGAGGTTTTCCCATCTCTCATTTTCTATTCCTACTGCGGCCATCCTTGGCCTCTGGGACCCTGGGACAGTTCTGTACACACCTTTACTGCCACAACTCTTCTCATAACCTAGTCCAGAAACACCTTTCTTCTCTCAATGCCTATCTTGCCTACTTATCATCTTATTAGAGCTCATCTCATAAGTCACACTGAGTCTCATTTCTAGTACTCTTAGAAATACAGTAGTTGGCTAATAAATGCATCTTCTCTACCACTTCTGCACTGAACTGAAGAACGGAACTGAAAGCTAGAGCAATTATAAAGATATATTTTTTCCTTTGGAAAATATTTCATAATGAATGCGTATAAAAATAGACTGTTCTCTGAAAACCATGAGTTCACACAGAAAAAGATGTTTAAAAAATCCACCGTCAAAGATACATACTACTTTTCATTTCAGTGGAATTATAACTACTTCGTCTGACAAAAGGCTAAAAGAGAGACAGTATTGCACTAGAGAGGAAGAAGAAATTACTTTAGTCAATGTCAAAATGACAAGCCATCAAAAATTTGTGGTTTATTAAGAAAAGAAAAGATCTCTTAAACAGACCTAGATGGCCTGGCAAACTTTTGAATTTAATTCTGTGATATACTGTAACAACAAAAGGCCTCTACAGCATATCAAGCAAATTTATAAGAAAATGATCAATACATTTGACAGATTATTTAATTATAATCTTTAGTGACAGAGGCAATATGAAAACCTAGCATCAGCGTTCTGACAGTGGAATAAATAAATAGATATAATTATTCCTCATACTAATCCCGGCAGAATTGTAAATTATAAGGCCAGACTGTAGGTCTGAGTTCTAAGGTTTCCTTAATAAGATTCAATTTGATGTAGGGGGCGTCATATCGCCAATATCATGTCTTTTTATTAGAACAAAAAGCTCTCTGAGGAGTTCAGGTTCAAATGATCAAAATGACCTGAGGTTCCCTCTGTATTACTAGTACCCACAGGTCATGGGTAACCCCCAAGATGTGCACGTGGAGAAGAACCGTGTGGCGAGGGAAGTAGGGCCAAAGCAGAAGCAGGAGTTAGAATTCTTGGAATCTCAGACTTAGAGGGGGTAGGGCTTCAGAGACCTGCTAGCCCTTCTCCATCACCACACAGAGCAGGAAAATGAGGATCCCCGAAGATAAGGGACTGGCTCAAGGTCACACGGGCCTGGCAGAACCTGGCAGACCCAGGTCCAAACCCAAGTTCCGGTACAAAGCTCTTTCCGTGTCACCACAGGAGAGAAAGCAATTGCTGAGGTGGTCAGCTAGAACACGGTCCATAGAGCTGTGCCTATTATCATACCGACAGAAAGAATGCACTCTCCTGCAAGGGCCAACAGAAATTATAGTTAACATTTAACGTTATGGGACCAACTTCAAAGGCACCCCAGCTGGACTCCAATAATGGGAGACGAAACTGCTAACAGCAGCAGAAAGTTGCAGGTGGACAACTGGCTGGAAACAGCACACGTCCTCAGAACGGGAGGGCTCCTCCGAAACCCCACACAAGGCTGCTGCCTCCCGCCAGGGTGGGGAGACGTCTGGGGGATAACCTTCTGTGTGTTTGTGGTTCACCGTGGTAGTAAGCCGCCCGGCCCTTGTCAGTGCTACAGGACACTCAGAAAAGGCCACGTTTTGCCATTCGGGGAGGGGAGGAGGGTGTGGCTGCTGAGGACAACGGGAAGGGGGCCGGAGTTGCCCTGGGGGGCTTTAAGAAAGACCATATTTTGCTACGACAACAGGAGAGGCAGAGAGGAGGTGGCCACTGCTCAGATGTCACCAAGGAGCAGAGACTGGATGCTGCTTATCCTGGAGCCTGACAAGGGAGGTTTCCTGATTCAGCACAGGCCCATGGGCCAGCAGGTGTTTCAGAAAGGCTTCCGGTTGCTAGTGAAAATGACACTGTCGGCAGATGAATGCATGAAAGAGTAAAAGCATATGACCTATTATTTAGTCAGTGTTGCCTTTATTTTGTTTCATGACATCCTGTTCTATACGTCACCTCTGGGTGGGCTCTGGTCCACTGGCTTTGTCCTGAGCTAGGGAGGGCGGCAGGAAGATGTGGAGCAGAAGCTTCTTAAAAGCTTGGCAATAAACACACACATTGATCAAATACCTGGGGGAAAACGGCTAAATGTCATACAATGGATTTCATATATAAATTATATTAAATCTAGAGAGAAGAGGCATACTCTTCGGAAACCTGAAATTTGTAAGAAAATAACAAAGGGAAAGCAGTTTTTATACATGCTACACCCATCTCAGAATTGCACACGCGTCTCCCGCACGCTGACGGTGTCACGAGTGTCTGCGTGAGAAAGGGGCTTTGGACCACATCCTAGCAGTCGCACAAAAGGACCGGCAGTGGCTGGAGAGTTGGCTTCTTGAACGGACTGATCACATACATGAGGAATTCCTTAGGGGAAAACAACTAAACATAATTTAAGTCGGAACTGTTAATCTAATAAGCCTAAATGGCAGGAACTGCTGCATCTTTACCCCGAGGAATCTAGCACAGCAGACACAGGCCGGCGTGTAAGCCCAAGCAGGTGTGTGACGACGAAAAGTGCGCCACACCATTCAGAGGGCCTGGATTTCTTTCCTGAGGAAGTCACCTCCTTTTTTCTGTTTCTTTTCTCCTTTTCCTTCCCTCCCTCCTTCTCTCCCTCCCTTCCTTTTTTCTTTTATCAGACATTAAGTATCTATGGCTCTACAATTTTATCTTTGCTGCTCTAAGAATGACATCTTAGGCTTTCCCCTGAAATACATCTCTCATTCAGCACACATTGGCTACGCACTGGCTACATACCAGACACTATTCTAAGCACCAGAGAATCACAGATGAAAAGATGGAAAGTCCTGTTCCTGAACAAGTTCAGTGAAACAGAGAAATCGGTGGACAAGGGAGGTGGAGTCATGATATTAGCCATGGGAACCCCTGAGCCTTCCAAGGCATGAAGGAGGAGGTTGGGCCGAGGTGTTGCCATGGGGATGGCTGGGTGGCTCAGTCGAGTAAGCATCTGCCTTCAGCTCAAGTCATGATCCCAGGGTCCTGGGATCGAGCCCCACGTCAGGCTGCTTGCTCAGTGGACAGCCTGCTTCTCCCTCTGCCTGCCACTTCCCGTGCTTGTGCTCTCACTCTCCCTCTCTCTGACAAATAAAATCTTTTTTTAAAAAAAGGTGTTGCCATGGAGGTGACTCTTGAAGGACAAGAAAGTGGCATCGGGCAGATGGAAGGGAAGAGGCGGTGAGGGGAAGGGGTGAGTAGGCTGACATCGCAGGGAACGGTATGAGCAAAGGCAAAGGGGCATGAGACAGGGGTCAGGGAACTACAGGCCAAATTTGGCCCGGTCAGAATCCAGGACCCACGATGGGGAGCGTGGAGTGGGGAGGCTCGAGAGTACTCGGAATTAGGTAGACTCGTTGGTTTACTGGCCCGTCATCTTGACTCTGTCATTAACCAGTGACACTATGTGCCTCTTCCACGGGCTTATTTGCCCTCTGAGGTGAGAGCACAGGCTCCAGGGCTGAGAGTCAGATTTGAGGCTGTTGTGTAGGCCCTCCTGTGCCTCAGAACAGGGAGTGCAGGCTGAGATGTGCAGGAGTGCAGAAGGGCATGCCACTGGAATGTTTGGGAGAGGATTAAAGGCATTTTCTAAGCAAACTGCTCCTCAGATGGGTGAAGAGGAGTTCCAACATCAGACAAATGCAGTTATTGCTAATAGCATTCAAATTTGGAGTTCTCTCTGGTGGCTGAGATCAACATTTCCCACAAAGGGAACCTGGACAAGTATGATCTGTAAAGAGCATTATCCACTCCCTGTGTACAACTTCTTGGCCCAAAATATCAGGTTAGCAAGCTGAAATAATTAAACATCAGGCCAGCTGTTTTAGGCAATTAGGTAACATTTTTCATCTAGGAGACCACACAACAGAGAGGAGAGAATACGGAGATAAGACCTGTGTTTTGATTTACTGAGTCTCGGCTGCAGATAAAGCCCAGCTTTTTGGAATCCTTCAGGCAATTACTATTTCAGGCTTGGCAAGAACTTGAGTCTGAAAGTAACTATTGGGCTTGTCTTGGCAAGACTCAGTCACTGTAGTTGTAAGGCTGTCCCAGGCAGTGGTAGAGGGGAAAGTCAGTGGCAAGAGGAAGCCAGGAACCCTAGAACCATTAGAGGGCTGTTGCAGGCTAGGAGCTCAGAGGAGGCCAAATCTGGTCCTCCCACAACATGTTCTTAGAGAGGGAATGTGGTCAGATGGTGAAGGCCCAAGCCTCCTGGTTGGGATTCTGTGGTTCCCTTTCTGGCATCTGTTCTTGTCAGTTCTGCGGGCATTGCTTACACTCCCTGCCTTAGTGTCCTTTCCTGTAAAAGAGGAGGAGGGCTGAGGACTCCTGTGTTTGGGGAATAAAGGGAAAAGACGTGTGACTGGCATGATGTCAAATGGCGGCTTAGTGCACACAGGGGGAGGGGCATGTTGCTAAGGCCATCAGAGGACCTCGACTTTCATCTCCCTGCCAATAAATAACCTAGCTGATAGAGTGACTTTGGTCAAGTCACTTCCCCTGTTGCGGGCCTCAGTTTCCACAGCATTTAAACCAGGGAGGTGGCCTAGACGAGAGGGTCTCTAAAGACCCTTCTAGTTCCGACACTCTCCTGTTCTGAGATGCTAAAGAAGATAAAGCGCTGGGCTGAAGGCAAGCAAGTTTTTCTTTGAATGGAAAAGAGAAAAAGCCTATGTGCTGCCAGCTGACATCCCCCACAAGATCCTGGAGCCAACACTAAGTATGGGGCGGGGAGAGTGGGGCCGTCTGAGGAGACAGCAGGCCCGCGTGTGGTCACTGGCGACACTGTATTGAAACATCTCTTGCTCGAGCTCTTCCACTTAATTGGGAGCTTGCCTTTCCAGTTGTATATTTTTATCCTGCGCCCTGGAACCCAAACCATTAGGTTTGTAGCCAAAGGCTGCTTCTTGTTTAATCGTTAACTGCCTCGGCACTGTAGAGCCCTGGGCCAGCCGGAAAAGTCCTCGTCCAGATGCCGCACCCCTCCAGCAAGCCAGACTCAAGGGAGGATGCGGAGCTGGACCAGGATTCGAGTCCTGTCCTCCAACTCGGGAAATAAATCCCCTACACTGTCTGGCCCACACAAATCCCAGTTCAGCCTGGTCTCTCCTGTGGGGTTATTCTGGTAACAAAATGCTTGAGATCAGCAGTTCTTTTCTACTCTTACCCACTCTCAGTGAGGAGCCAACTGGGCTATTCCTTAGGCTCCACTTTCCGCGTCTGAAATGTGGTTGAAAACTAATATTCCAGATGTTTCCTCATATTTTAAGTGGAACCACAGATTAAGCTTCCTGTAGGAAGGCAGTATGGCACCGTGGAAGGAGGACAGTCTTCGGACTCAGACAGGCGTCTGCAGGGTGGCTCCACCCTCTACAGCGGTATGGCCTTGGGAAAGTACTGATTTTTTGGAAGCTCAGTTTCCTCTTTTATGGATATAACAGCATGCACTTCTACTCAGCGGTAACCTCCATGAGTACAAAGACTGTCTGATTTGTTTCTCATTATGTAGTCTAAGCCTAACACAGACATTTCTCAATTAATACGCAGTGAGTCAGTGATTAAACACCTCACAGGATTTCGAGGAGATGAACGAGATTAAAGATGGGAAATGCCTGACCTCGTACTTGGCACTTGGGAAGTGCTTATTTCCTTGTCGGTCTTGCCTGGAGACACACTTCTACCTGAATGAAGTGGATGTCAAGAAAGAATACCAGCCCTTGGTTACGCCCGGTGAAGCAACGAAGAGGCCACCTCCTGGGAGAAAAGACAGGCCCTGAAGCCACTGCCGAAGCTTACCTTCCGGCAATAGGAAAAGCAGCCAATCAGATAAAAGCCACTGATGTCACGGATGGTGGTAGGAGGTCCTTCAGGAACACCAATGGCTTCCTGGCCTTAGGGTCTTCCAAGGATATTCACAAAACTAGACCTGGGCGTGGAAACTAGATTTTCGAGGGCCCCTGGTACACTAGACTATTGTTTCAGGACAGAAACAACTCAGAATGAAATGATGAGTGGGATTTTCCTTGCATTGGCCACAATACACATGTTTGTTCAAGAAAAAAAAGTTGGAGCAAGAAGACATGGACGTCTGCTGCTAAAGAAAAGCCCGTTTGTGCAGCCACTGTGGTGAGATTGTTCAGGGAGTTCATCTTGAAAGTCTAGCTACGCCAACAGCATGGCCAAGATCAGTGTCATTTTGGGGTGTGCCAACACTCCAGCCTCTCGGTACCAGGGGTGAGTTACATGGGATATCTGCTTTGTGGGAGAACAGGCATCCACCAGACTTGCGAGCCCGTCTGGATGACACCACCTTTCTCCCTGCTCCCTTCCATCTCCTTGGACAGACCTGTCTAATGGGCACTACCATAAATACCAAATAATTGTAAGATACAGAATGCTGGGCTTGGCTCCAGAGTTGTTGTTCCTAGGGGGTGAATCGGGGACAACACTTGCAAGGAAGGGCCGGCACCTCTTCATGATGACCTAGGGCCCACATCCAAGGAGCAAGAAATCAAAAAGATCTTCTTGCTTTGTTTCTAACAGACACGACCCCAATCTGGAGAAGAACAAGTTTTATTAGGCTGAGATGGGAAGTGACCTATTTATCCTAACATTTGACTTAAAATGTATCTTTCAACACAGAGAGCTAAGTTCCCTTCCACCCTACCTTTCAGGGGGACTGAAGAGCAATAATTCACCTATAAGTTCTTCGAGCAGCCTAGAAATTAGTATACACTGATTTCTCCAAACAGAGAATGATGACCGTCAACCACAGCAAGATCCCATCTTGAAGAGGTGCCACCACAAAGAATCTCCAGTCTCTGATGGCGTTAGTCATAAAAGTTCTCAAAAAAAGCTGATTTTAAGTTACTGTCTTAAGATAAACCTACATGTGCTGATACGGAAAGCAAGTTAGGCTCTCCATATGGTATGAGCTCAGTAAGAAAAAAAGGACAGCTACACATAGGCATTTATATACATTCACACAAAATATGTGAAAATAATAATAATAGCCAATATTTATATAGCATTTACTGTCAGGTAGTATTTTCTGTGTGGTGGGCAGGCAGAATTTAAGTGTTTTGCACATACTAACATATTGAATCCTCACAAAAACTCTAGAATATAGTTTATACTATTTTATGGATGAAGAAATGAGGCACAGAGAGGTTAAGCAACTTGTCCATGGTGACACAGCTTGTGAGAGGCAGAGCTGGGAACTGAAGTCAGTGTGGACTATTCCAGAGTTCATGTTCTAATCTGCCGGGCTGAACTGCTCCTGGCATCCTGGAAGATCCTCAGAAGCCATTTAGAACATAACCTTCCCTCTTCCGCCTTCTATCTTGCTCCCAGCTGCTCGACAGAACTGGGTGGGTTGGGCGGGGGGGCTTTTCCTCTCACAGTATTTGCCACTTGAACCATTTGTTTATACAGAATGAACTGGGAGCTCTCAGAGGACAGGGCGTGGAGGCCTCCCTTTTATCATGCCCCTACACCTCCAATATGTGGTTCATGGCTTGGCTTAATTAACAGGGTTCACGGGAAACACTGTTTTCTGAGAGATGGCTCGCATGCAGGCTAGAGAGAGAGATCTGAGAGTTCTTTAGATGACTTCATTCCTGATTACTCAAATGATCCTTCGAAAGAGGGATTCGTGGGTCACAGAGAGGGACACTCATATGCATATACACATAACAGGGAGGAAGGCCTGGAAATCTGGAAGCTGGGAGGAGGAAGAAATGTGATCTCTTCTGATCCATGTACCTGGCAAACCTGTGGCAACTCCCCTGATCACTGAGAACCAGACCAGGTTCATGAAACCTCTGAATTCTTGTATTTATGATTATTAACCACATGGACAGCAATGACTAGTTCCTGACGCATGGCTAGAACATGGCTTCCTTACTCAGGAAACACGAGGAGGTAGTCTAAATGCTGTAGTTTTGACAAAGAAAACTGCTTTGAGCATATAAGCTTTTCCCTTAGTTTTATACCTCCATCTTTAACAACTGATGTTCTCATTTGCCAGTGCTCATGGCTTCCTTTTACAAATTGCCGTTTGACTTCACATTTGACATACGAGGGTATCTAGATTCATGGGAGGCTCCTTCCTCCTTAACCCATTAACAAGCCCCCACTTTCCCACAGCGGCTGCCTCACAACCCCAAAGCACCTAGGGTCACCTCTGGAGCTCTAGACTTTTCTCTAAGGGCCTTACATACATGGAGGTAGGACACACTTTCGAAAGAGGAAGTGGCATCCATCTGAGATGAGAACTGTGCTCTCTCAGGGAGAACAATCAAATCAAAATATGCTTCCATGCTACGATGAAGCTGGGAAGCAGAGGGTAAGTGAGGCAGGAAAGGGTCAGGTCCACACTGGCCATACCACAGTCCATCTGACACCCACTTCAGGTCCATGTCTGCCCCTCGCAATGGCTCCCTGCTGCCTCACCTACCAAAGAGCAACCTGGGGAGTGATGTTCTGGAGCTTAGTACTCAAACACCCTCGTCTCCACACACCGGTTTCCTCCATAAGTTTACATTTCCTTGCCATCATCCCTCATTATGAAGGGGGAGAAAAGGAGACTCTGGATATCTTTTCCATCTTGAAAATTCTGAGAGATGTTTTCAAATCAGTAGAGAATTATCTAATTCCCCTATAAACATTCTCACACAGGCCAAGGTTCTTTTCTTGCCTGTCACTAAACCCAGGGCTGAAAGGAGCATTACTCTTCCTTGGGGTGGGGGTTGGGGAAGGGGGGCAATGAACCCTCATTTGGGTCAAGAACCAAGGACTCCAAAAGGAAACAGGATTCTATGTTAAAAGCACTCAGAGGATGGGACAGACAGGTCCTCAGCCTCTCTGCTGGAGGAGTCCACAGAGCCGGATAGAGGGGGACATGACACATAGAATACTCTCCTGGCCTACTTATACTTGGGTGCATAAACTTTATTATAAGTACAATGTTGCCAGATTCCGGTGCATAAAAACTGGCTGAAAAAACCTGAACCATAAATAATGCCAAGTAATAAAAGAGGTGAATGTTTCTGTTATTAGATTCTTTCATTGTATAAATCTGTTTAATAAGCTGGCTAGGAATCACTGATAGAAAACAGACTTAGTATGGTGTTACAGACCAACCCGTTCTAAAAGGCCAGTATGGGAACTCATGCCAAGTTAGAGTTTTCTGTTCCTAACCAATGCAACTTAAAACGCAATTGTTGTTTCCTTGTTCAAAGTGGAAATGTCTTTCGAGGCTGTGTTTCGCGGGAATAGAAGGCATGCTCGGTGTCACAGATGACTCCCTCCCTTCTGCCTCCTCTCCGCCCCCCCTTCCTCTTCATTTGAAGGCACTTTACTGTATTTATAGATCACGCTGCCTTTTGTCTTACTCACTGAGAGGGGCTGGGGTCTGTGTATGACTCCTACTTTTTAGAGTCCTATTTCTCAACAT
Source organism: Ursus americanus (assembly GCF_024610735.1). Taxonomy (NCBI): domain Eukaryota; kingdom Metazoa; phylum Chordata; class Mammalia; order Carnivora; family Ursidae; genus Ursus; species Ursus americanus. Next base: position 33,506,522 of record NC_142149.1, read on the forward strand.
TTATATGTGTATGTTTAGAAAAATCCCTCCAAATATCCTCCTTTTGACCCAAGAACCATAGCAACCACTTTGGCTAAAGAAATTCACTGAACATTAAAGGGGGTGGCGGGGGGGGGGCGGTGGTGTGAGGAGATGGCGGAGCGGCTGGAATGGAGGTCTCTGGGGTCACATTCATCTTCCAACACTATGGTTTCTAACGGCTTGTTGATGTTTTTCTGGGGTTGGTTACTATCATCATGATGGGCTGTAAAATGAAATGCTATAAACTAGCTGAGGGCTTAAGGGGAAATATTTGCCAAATGGCATAAACAACAACACCAGGAGTCCCCACGTACTCAGGCTCACTCACAGGGCTTGGCCATTGTACCCGGGCTGCTGTTTACAGCACTGAGATGCGTAAACTCCACCGCCTGGCCAGTCTACTTTCTGACCCCAGTTCCCAAGCCCCTTTTTAGGAGGCCCACACACAGCTAAATAGATAAAACAGAGGTAATTGGATGAAATAGGTATTTATCTGCCCAATTTAATTAGTGTTTGGAAAATTTAAGTCTCAGTGGTATCAAGGTACATCGGAGTTGTTTGTGTAACTGTGTTGGTTACATTTATAACTATATATAAGACGCTTTGCTACGCATTTTATACAGGCCATATGGAAATGCCTACAGAAGGTGTGCCAGAAAATGAGTTAAAAGTTGGAATTAAATACTTCTGATTTGGTTATTTCCCTACAAGTTAGCCATTAATTCCTTAGTCAGGAACAGGACTCCTAGAACATTGTTTACATGGGAAAAAGTAATTCAATGTAGAGCACTTAGGACATGAAATTAGAGGCTTTTCCCTACAAGTTAGCCATTAATTCCTTAGTCAGGAACAGGACTCCTAGAACATTGTTTACATGGGAAAAAGTAATTCAATGTAGAGCACTTAGGACATGAAATTAGTTTCTGGGATTCGTATTATTTCTTTCATTTCTGAATATTAATAGGGGGGGACAATATCCCACTGAGGAAGATTGGGATTATTCCTATTTGACACAGGTTGACGCCAAACACAGAAGATGACGTGTGAAAGCCCTCTTAGTAACGTACAACACGATAACTACAGTGAACAATATTGTATATTTGTAAGTTGCTAAGAGAGTAGATTTCAAAAGTTCTCATCACAAGGAAAAAAAGCAACTATGTGAGGTGACCGTCATTAACTAATCTTATTGTGCTGATCATTTCACGATATATACACAGATGGAAACATTACGTTGTATACCTTAAACTTATACGGTGCTATACGTCAATTACATCTCAATAAAACCGAAATAAGGGACGCCTGGGTGGCTCGGTTGATTAAGCTAAGTTGATTAACCTTCAGCTCAGGTCATGATCCTGGGGTCCTGGGGTCCTGGGATCAAGTCCCACATCGGGCTCCAGGGAGCCTGCTTCCCTCTCTTCCTGCTGTTCCCCCTGTTTGTGCACACGCTCTCTGACAAATAAATAAAATCTTTAAAAAAATTATTTAAAAAACTGAAAAAAATAAAAGGGGCGTTTACACATTGGCTAGAGGCTAAAGAAAGTTAATTCCACATGGGTCATACTAGCAGTTGTGGGAAATGCAATGGGTGAAAGAAAGCATGAGTTAGACGTGCCCGAGGTACTCTCAAGGAACTTAAATAAAACTGTAGAAATGCTAGTGAAAGTGGGGGGGAATGGGAAAAATTTTAGGTAGTATCCTTTGTTCCCCAAAGAGCAAATGAAAAACCGACAGCAAATTTTCCTTCTTGTAACAGTCCCAGAGGAAGGACGCGGCTGAAGTAGACAGCAGTGTATTTTTTGGGACCATGGGGGACGGCAACCAATATTCAGCAAGTGCCAACCCAAGCCCAACACTACGCTAGGCCCTCAGCTTCATCCTTCCTCTTCTAATTCTGTGGCTTATGGGGAGAGAAGTAAAAGAAAGCCACGGGGACTCAGCACAAATGATTCTCTGACAAACCCTGTCAGACGTGGGAGGGAATCACAGAGTCTGGGGGAAATGGGCCCAGAGGTTCTGATGCCAAACTGGCCCAGGATCCAGAGCTGTTCCGAGAAAGATCTGATGCCAGGAAATAACAGAGTTAGAAATAACCATCCTACTTAAGCCTGGGGGAAAACCCAAAATTCCATTAAGGACGACTAACGGTCAAGATCTTCAGGCTTATATTCAAAGAAGTTGTTTGAAGAAAAGGGCTTCTTGAAACTATCTTTGAAAATTAATATCTGGTGATACTGATTATGTTTTGATTTTATTTAAAAATGCAACGAAACCTGCTCATCTCTAATAGCTACATTTAAGGCTGAAGTCTCACAAATAAACAGTTATAACCACACCAGTATCATAGCGTCAGAGTACTCTCGCTGTAAGCAAAGCGTCTACAAGGAGATAAAAAGCATCCAACAATAGAAAGTTTCATCTACACGTTAATCTCATGGGATCTTTACAACTCAGGTGCAGAGAGTCTAAGGGATGCACCTGTCGCCATTCAGTTGCCAAAAAGAGAAACCAGCACCAGGACTCAGGGATACCACAGTTTTTATACTATGCTGCTTTTCCACATACAGAATTGGGGGCTGCAGCCTGTCCTCATTAACTGTTTGAAAGCTGGAAACACGTACTAGGATGTTGGAGGCCTCCTAAGTCAGAAGCTGTCCAGTGCTCTGGATTAGGGCACTGAGATGGATTTGGGGAATGGGCCTCAGGGCCAAATTCAGTGAAAGGAGAGGGACACACACAGACCTCAGGGATTACCTTGTTTCTATGGCTCAACAATGTCTTTTTGGTGGAACCAAGACAAGGAAAAAAACCACAACAAACTGTCTACTATGTACCAGTGACTCTTCAAAGCATAGAACGCGTATTTAATCACTTAACCCGGTGTGTACGGTGTTATATGCATGTTTACCAGAGGAGGAAGGAGTTTAAGGAATTTGCTCAAGTTTACACAGTAAAGAGGGAAATGATGGGTCTGGATCCAGGTTTGTCAACCTCTCAAAGCCCATGCATTTTCTAGTAAGGCAGGCTTTTCTCCTGGCTGCGCTCAGCTCCCCACCCGCTGGGCAGCGTGGGCCGGAGCTCTGCTTTCTCTGTTCCTCGCCCTACACCCGGGAGAGACTGTTCGTCCAGCTGAGCAGCTAAGCCAGAGTTCACCTGATTCTTTGTTCTCCGCTGGGTCATCTGGCAACCCCTAGATGTTTCCTCGTTCAACTGAATGAGGCCAGTGTGCCATCATTAGAAGACTGAGGTCCTATAAAAATGACAATGCTCTTAAGAAACGTCATGCCTACCTGTTACTTCCATCCTAATATGAATAAAAACTTTAGGAATGGATTGAGAGGGGAAACAGGGAGAATGTAAGGGTATTAGGCAACTGAAAGAGATACGCTGGAGGTTCAGACACTAAGGAAGCGTCTACTAGGGTCAGGTACAGGGAGGTGCGCACGGGGTTCTATGAAAGCCCAGAGGAGATATTGCATATTCAACCTCCCTCCTTCCTTCCTCCTTCCCTCCCTTCCAAGGAGGCTCCCTAGAGGAGGTGACATATGTGCTGCATCTCACAGTAGGACTGAGAATGGAAAAAGCAAAAGCAAGAGGGACATTCTGGGCATCGAACAGTGTAACTAACATGGAGAACTACAAAAAGTCTGGTGATGCTGAAACATAAAATTCGAGGCAGGAAGTGGTCAAGAGACAGGCAGAGGCCAGACCAAGGAAAGACTTTGTAGAGTAGCCTAAAAAGCTTGGGCTTTTTGTTGTGGGCCAACGGGGAGCCTCTGAAAGGCTGTGGACAGAGTCGTGACACAGTCAGAGCAGCCATGTCACAGGACAGATAAGTGGATGCCAAAGTGAAGACAAGAAGTCTAGATAATTCCAATAATCAGGCAATGAATTAGTGGTAATATGAATGAAGAGGAAAAAGGACAAATCTGAGAACTATTTAGAGAAAAAAGTCAGCAGGAGCGGGTGGTTTCTTTGTGTGGAGAAGTAAAGGAGAAGGAGGTAATGGTGAGAATGTCCCCCATATTTCCCGTCTTACTGCTGGGGGTGTTACAAGGTCGGACCAGGAAATAGGGACAAATGGTGCTGCTGGAAGTGGAGCATGGTTAGGGTGGATCAGGCTAGGAAAATGAGATCTACTCGTTAGCCAGCCATTCAACAAATATTAAGAGCACCTACTAAGTGCCAGGCACAGAACTTGATGCTGGGGTCACAGGGACGACCTTTCAGCCTCTGCTGTCCAAGGGGCTTACAATCTAGAAGGGAATCAGAAAAGTTAAGCAGGGGCGCCAGGCTAGCTCAGTCGGAACAGTGTGCGATTCTTGATCTCCTGGGTGGTGAGTTTGAGCCCCACATGGGGTGTAGAGATTACTTAAAAAAAAAATAAAAAAGAGGGGCAACCTGGGTGGCTCAGTTGGTTGAGCGTCCGACTCTTGGTTTCAGCTCAAGTCATGACCTTGGGGTCATGGGATCAAGCCCTGCATAGGGCAGAGCCCTCAGTGGGGAGTCTGCTGGGGAATCTCTCCCTCTGCCTCTTCTCCCCACGCGTGCTCCCTCTCTCTCTCTCTCAAATAAATAAATACATCTTTAAAAAAAAAAAGAAGAAGGAAGGAAAAAGAAATGCTAATCAGAAAACTAAAGCATGGTGTGCCAAGGGCTCAATCCAGAGGGAACGGAAGAGGATGGGGAAACGCCGATGGTGCCTCAAGCTGGAGGCAGGCGGTGGAAGAGGGTGAGCACTGACACATACCTGGGCCCCCTCCCCCAGGGCCTGTCACTCCCCACTGCACCTACTCCCCTAGAAAGAGGTCAAGGACAGAAATGAGAAATGACAGCAGGAGGAGAGAGCACCAAAGTCCAATTAACAACAGGTGGCAAGGCTGTCAGTTCAAATCGCCATCCCGGAAGTCCAGCCGACTTGAGGCTGAATCTGGAGCAGTGCTCCCGCTCTATGATACCCACAGCACGAATTGCTCGCGGAAGCCCACGTGTTCCTTCTCACCCAGTGGATATTTCTCTGGCAGGTCAGCAGTTCCAGGCTCTTGCTGTGTCCCCACACACAGGCGCTTCTTTACATTCTTTCCCTAGGCTCACAGATGAGAGACTATTTTCTCTCTCTCTCTCTCTTTTTTTTAGGCAGCTCGGAAGATGCCCACAGACGGGGTCTCCTGCAGCCGTGTGCAGCTCTAGTGCCCCATAAATCCTCTTCGTTTTGTTTCCAGCAGATGACATTCCAATATGATTTGAAAAATCAATAATCTCCCTGGCTTTGCTGGGTCAGCATCGGCGCTCAGCACACAGGCCGACGGCCGTGCCCGTGGACCCATCTCGGAGGTCCCACTGCTTGCCAGGTCTTTGCCTTTAACGGCCAGCCAGAAAGGCAGGCTGGGAGCTCATCCCAGGTTGGGCTTTTTCAGCCATCCATTGCTTTGAATATACTAGAACTTCTGATGGTTACATGGCACTGGAAGGGGCTTTACAGAGGGTCTTCTCGCCCAAAGCCCTTATTGCATAGATGAGAAACGTGGGAGATGATCCAAGTACTAGACCCCCTGAGTTTATAGTCAGAACCACTCCATTTCACTGTCTTTCTCTTAGATAAAAAAATGCCCAAGGGCCACAGCTAATCCTGTAAAGGAAGGGTCATAAAATCAGGTTGTCTTTTCTTTCAAAGCTAGAAAAAAGATAAATGAATTCTGGAATCCCCTCACTTATCAATGTGACCTAAACCCTGTATATCTTAGTTTTCTTAGCAGTAAAATGGGAATAGTGACATGGACCTTCTGAGTCTGTTGTGAGGATTAAATATGATATCTTAGGGCTCCTGGTAAAGAGACTATTTAAAATTAGTGTAAGAAAACACCGCATTTTTATTTTCAGTTCTCAATTCATAATAAAGAGGACATTTCATTCCTTAAGAGTCGTAAAATGACCATAGTTTTTAAAAAAAAGAAAAATTTGCATTTCATTATTGGAATGGTGTGGTTAGCATGTCGAAGATTCTATTAGATGGTACCAATTTTCACATTAAGTGGACATGAGTTATTGCTGAATACTTGAAGCTGTCTCTGGAGAATAAGACATCATAGCCACATAAATGATAAAGTCAGATCCCATGGTATGTCTTGATGTGACATTAAGAGACAAGATAAGAAAAGTCAAGTTATATACTACAGAGGGCAGGAGAAGCCTCGGAGGAGGAGGGGAAATTCTGGTCTTTCTCCTGGTGGGGCAAGAGTGGGATGGGGCAGTGGTAATGAGTGATTGTATGTGTAGAGAATCTCTGATTTTTCTTAGCATCAGATGACACAACTAGCCTTTCCCCAAAAAGACATCCCTAATTATAGGGATGATCTGACTTCTTTTTCATTTAGTACCTAAAAATCCCTTATATGAAAATGTGAAGTTGCAGTATATAAATTTTTAAGAGGAGTGGAGAGGGAACAGATTTTCCACGCTGCAAAGAATTCCTTCTTTCTGCTGAAAGTTCCTTTAAACTGTAATCCCATTCAGAGGTTTCTGACCTGGGGTCCACTGGTCCACAGGGGATCCATGAGCAGAATTCAGGTGGTCCATGGATTTGGTTGGAAAAAAATCCACCTACATTTTGCTAACCTCTAACTGAACTTTAGCACTTCTAGCAGTTATGAAAATTGGCAACATTAAACAGAGGTTAGAAGTGCCTGTGACTGTCACCGATAGAAATCCGCTTTTTTATTACACATTACACATTACTATTGTTGCAATTTACACCAGGGATTGGGAAACTTTTTCTATAAAGGGCCAGATCATAGGACTTTGAAAGCCATATGATCTCAGTCCAACTATTCAACTCTGCTGTTGTAGCAGGAAAGCCAGCAGAGTGATATGTAAATGAATGAGCGTGGCTGTGTTCCAATAAAACTTTATTTACAAAAATGGTCTGCAGGCTATAGTTTGCTGACCCTGGTGTACACACATTATGACTTTAAAATGATAGTAGCAATGAGTTCTTGTTATTTGTTAAAAAAATAAATATGGATTACTATATCATAAATGTGCGGGCATATAAAATATTTTAGTACTAATTTTCTTATGCATTTTATTTTATGCATTGAAAAACATTCTGAGAAGGGTTCCATAGGCTTTATCGGATTACCAACAGTCCATGGCATAAAGATTAAGATGCCCTGTCATAGATACAGTGCTTATATACAAGTTACCCCCGGATAGAGACTAGAAGTGATGGGGAAGACGAAAGCTGGAGAAACAAAATCAGAGTGGTGGACGGCACTGTCAACTGAAGCTAATCAGGCAGGAAATAAACCCCCACCCCCCGACTTCTTAGGGCAATTGATGGAAACATGGGATTCTTTTCCCTGTTTTCAGCTACTGCATACAGTTTCGCTTTTTGTACATTTCTTCTCTCCATTCTAACGGCACTCACGACTCCCATCCTGCCTTCCCTGACATTACTTCCTGCTGCCACACACTTCTCTGAAGCGGTGACAGTGCCAATCTGTTACTTAAGCACAAAGCGTTTATATACCCCAAACTGCAACTTGCCTTCCTGATGATGTCCTTCCCCAAGGGTCACCTCCATGATGCCTTCCGGGATATTAGGGAGCAAGTTTTTCTCTTTGGAATTTTCTACTTAGAAACTTGAAGTTGAAGGATGGGGGATTTGAAGGAGAGGAGGGGACATGGGGACCAGACTTCCCTGTGCCTCATCAAGGTCAAAGCTCTCCAAAAATATCCTTAGTGTCTCAGAACACTGAAACCAACTGGGATATATGTGACAAGACACATCTTCCTCATGGAGGACAGGATGTGTTGTCTTTAAAGTAGAAGCCATATTTACTTCTAATAGTGCAGCCGCAAAATATAATGTGAGGAGAAAGCGCCTTCTGCTTCGTCCTGTACTAAACAGCTCTGGGTTACATTTACAATTTTAATAAACTGATTTGTCAAAACTGTCAGAATCAAGGGAGATCATCTGGATACCAGATGAACAAAAATATCTGTAATTATAAGTTGTCCATTTTTCTCTTTCATCTTCTATATATGTATCTGTGAGCGGCTACATATTTTCATGCACATACGTACACATAAATTTTAGATCATTTAAAAAAACCTGTCATAATAGAATTCACTAGAGTAGAAAATACAGTTCTCCTGGGATAGCAATGGGGCCTGAAGGCTAAGCCGCACTCCCCATCCTAGGAACAGTATCCTCTTGCTGAACTCTTCGGTCAGAGCCAAAACATTTCAGTTTCATTACCACCTGCATTGTTACCAACGTTTGCTGATCACTCACTTGCTGTGTGACCACAGGCAAGTAACTAAACTTCTCTGGCTGAGATCTGTGTGCGAAATAAACACTTGGATACATGTTAACTGCCCCACGTAAGTGGCACAAACATTAATGAGATTCTTTTGGGGAAGAACCCCAAGCCCTCTGAAGAATGCTACGAAAGATTGCCATGAATTTGTCATGAATTAATGAATTAGTTCAAATACATATCCCAAGTTTAATCCGAATCCCATCTTTTACAATGCAAGTGTTAGATTATGACACATGACCACTTTTCAACTGGAAGGTAGCCCACACGTGAGGGCACTGGAATCTATTCCCGGAGAAGGCGAGTGGAGGGATGGCTGGAAAGATGACAGGACGCAGCCTGAAACACAGAGACTAAAGAAGTGTGAGTGCCACCTCAGAGGTTGTGGGGACATCCCCGCTGGGGGCCCGGATCTCACTCCCATTGGGAAGCAGTTTGGAAAGGCAGTGGCATAGTCATCAATGCTCTTTTCCATCATTATTCTCATTTGAGCTAGAGAATCAGCTTGCACGGAGAAGGAAGATGGCTAAGAGAGCCCACGTTAGCATGGGCAGAAAGATCAGGACATTTGGGAGAGTTTCCATGTATTAGAGCTCACCATCCTTTTCATTTTATTTTGTTTTTATTTGAAGATCAATAAGGAATGAAGCCTCTAGACGAGGCTAGCTGGGGAGCTGACTTTGGTGGGGGGGGGGCAGTACAGATAGCTGATTTTTAAACCTGACATTTTAAATGACCCCTGATGGGTTAAGGGCTGCAGTGAGTGTCTCTATGGCAAATTTCCAGCCCTGCTACACACCAGGCATAAAGTGTGCTGGGAAGCACAATTTACTGAAGTATTTTGCTGATATCCAGGCCTGTGCCTTTGTTGAGCGAGAAGAATCTGCCTTCGGCTTGTTTAGTCCAGAAATGGATACAGATATAGAATGATAGTGCTAGGAGCGACCCTAGAAGCCTGCTAGGACGTGTTACTTAACTTTCTCAAGACTCCACAGTGAGCTACTAATGAAGCCGGAGGGGGTCCCCACTTCAGTCTCCAGACTGCTAGTCCAGCATGCATGCTGTGGCAAAATGCTAATCAATGGTTCTTCTTTGATACTATTCTGTCCGGACTGCTTAGAAAGTCTTAAGGGATGAAACACGTGACTATAGAGCAAAGGGGAATGTGTTACTAATAATGGATAGACTAAAGCATCCTTGGAAGCCTAGCCATTGGGCAGAAATTACTCTCCAAATGAACACAAACATCTGCACTGGTTCTAGACTCCCCTATTTCACCCTCTCCATCACACCCGGCTTGCCTTGTTTTATCTCTGGCCATCAGCCACTGCGCACCCACATCGCAGTGACCTTTCTAGCAAGAACACCTGGGCTTGGCTTTGTCTGTAGGCTTGCTCCTTTGTCCCTACAGCGGGCTAGGTCTTTGCCGACTGCTGCTTTAATCATTTGTTAATTTGCTTAAACATCTGGTCAAATTTTGGAAATAATCTAACAGAAGGGTTTATGCTAACTTCTCTTGGACGTTGAGAGTTTCCACATGCCTCTTCTCTCCTCTCCCCCCCCCCCCCCGCATTCACACACACACACACAAATCACCAAGGACAGTGAGACAGTCTAAGGCAAGAAAGAGAAAGTCAAGGAATATGACTTTGGCCATGATGTCTCTTGGTTGTTCCTTGGGCTCTTTAAATTCAATAGGTTATGAAGTAAACATATCTTCTCTCTTCCATCTCCACCCTCTTTCTGTCTGAATGGTACTGCCTTCTACTGAGTTTGCCAGACCTTGAGTATCATCCCGGACTCCTCCCTCTTTATTACATTCTGGGCCCAATATGCCATTAGCCCTCATAGAGCCCCCTGAACTTTCTCTCACATTTTGCATACTACCTCACAGTGGGTACCTGATGGTTTTCCTGGATGCAGCCTCACCCCCACTTCAATCCATTTTCCACACTGTAGCCAAAGTGGTTTTTCTGGAGCACATATCTGAGCGTACTGTCTTGCTTAAAATTCCACAAGAGCTCCCCAAAGTCACCAGGCTCCTACCATGACATCTAAACTCCTCATGACCAACCTTCTCTTTCTCCCTCCTCATCTCCTATTTGTGACCTATATCCTGGCCTTCCCAAACTCCATGAAGCTCTACTGGTGTTCCGACCTCTCTTATCTGTGGACTTTGCCCACGCTGTTCCCTCTTCACTGCTGCCTGGCTAACTCCAACTTATTCTTCAAGACTTGGTTCAAGCCATCATTTCTCCAGGAAGCTTCTCCCGGCACATGGTTGGTGCTTAATACATTTTTTTTGAATAAAGGAGTAAACCAAACAAAATGGTAGAAACATGTTTTGTAAATACGTCTCTTTCCTACAAAAGTATGGTAATAATTGTGAAGGGAAAAGAAAGAACGTAGGCTGGGAATGAGACTTTGGACTGAAGTTGGCATCAACGTCGTGGCGCGGGCAGAAGCACCCTGTTTCACCTTTGTCAGAAATGCCTTTTCAAAAGTGAGATCGAATCCTAAAGGCCAGTCTTTCTAGAGAAGCCCTGAAGCCTGAAGCCCTGGGGGGAAGAGAGGGGTGGATGAAGGAGTGGTGGAGGCAAATATATTCTGCTTCATATGGTGACGCTACACATTTAGATTCTCTGTCCCTGGGGGAAAAACTGGGGGAATATTTTACTAACTATCATTGGCAAAATAAAACTCATTTTCAGAAGAAAGAGACACTTTTCATGAACCTCTTGGGCCAGTGCAGGTGCGGTCTCAGCAACGGTTATGTTCAAAATTGTGACGATCTTCGGAAATTTCAAATGGCAACCACAGGCATCTCAATAAGATGAGTCTTGAACTGAGTGGTATCAGAGACAGGTTCCACCATAAGCACATAGAGAAACAGACAAAAGAACCTTCACCTTGAAGCCACTGCGCTGGCTCTTGGTGGCAGCAATGTCACAGAAAAGGCACTACACCTCAGAGACAAAGAGACAGCTACTCTTCTGAAAAGACTCTCTCAGTCTGTCCTTTGCCTTGGGAATAATGCTGGGCATTGTCAGTCTCAGAGACAATAGTTCTCTACCCCATGCTCCCCCTGGAGCCAGACTGCTCTCACAGAAGTCCCCGTCACCGACACCTCCTTGCCGCCATCACCTGCTCCTTATAAACCTCTTCACTTGAGAATTGAGTTTTAGAAAGGAAGAAAGGGGTTGCTAGTGGGGCTGCCTAGTAATCCAGCATGATCATTCCAGATGTTGTGACTCACTTAAAGGGAGCTCCTTGTCTGGACTGCCCATCTCAGGCAGCTTATTAGGGAGTGTGCCCTCCAAAGGCTTAGAGATAAGTCTCAGTGGGGAGCACATTCCCCAATCAAGACTTCATCACCCAGCAGGGGCTATTTAGAAGCTGGGCTTCTCAGCTTGTCTCCTCTGTAGAGTGACAGCAAGACCTTCCTGTCAGCCACAATCTTGAGCAGTGATGTCATCAAAGGTTTTGGTCATGTGTGTGGGGAGGCAGTCTATATTTTCTGAATTACTAAGTTGGTTAAATGCTTAATTGACCTGCCATATTGAAAGCACCACAGGAGAAGAGAGAACTGTCTTCGGGACAAAGACCTCAAGAGTAAGAGGTGGACCAGAAGTCTCAAGAGAAACTGTCTTATACTGTTTGGAAAAGATTTGATCCCCAAGCCCAGCTGCATGAAATGCAGGCTGCCTCAAGGCGAAGGGGACTGGCCAGAGCCTGGCACAAAGAAATGGCTCTGCCTCACTGGGTTGAAGTAACAACACTGTCCTGAGAATTTGGACCCACACAGGGATGGGAGAGGTGGAGCAGAAGGGGAGCCAATGGGATCAGGCCTCGCTGCCAGCCAGCCTCATCTGAAATTCAACTGTGTTAATGACTGAAGCAAGGCCTTTCGAAGCAAGTTTGCCCACCAACACCTGAAGCTGGGTATTCAAACAGCACTAGACAAAAGCCCTCTATTTCTTATCCCTCCTCAGGCTTCCTGAACTCATACTACCAGTGTGGAATTTTTTAATAACAAAAGGAATTCCAAATACCATGCTGTGGGTAGCATAACTCTGTTTGCCCCTTGGATGGCTTAATCAAACGTTTAAAGATACTTAGGACGGGTGATTCTTCCCAGACTGGTGAGAAGTTCCATGTGTCTCAAATGGAGAGGTAAACTGCGAGTGTGGGGACATGAAAGAACTTCTAACTACCTGCGGGCCCAGGAAAAAAAAATTAATATTACATTTCAGGTCCCTTTTTAAACAGGACAAGTGACTGAACAGTAGCTGGGCATCTCTTGTATATTTTCTTTTTTGAATAACAACTTCTTGCAGTGACTGGAACATACAAGAATGAAATGCTCTAGTCTAGGACCTAACGACTTTGACCACAGACACAACACCCTACTCTGTGGCGGGAGTTGCTACTTGCAGTAGATCTCTGGAACCCTGCTGCACATCGTGGAACTGAAGCTTACGACCACAGTTCTTCACAGCATCTCCCCAGCGACATGGTCGTTTCTCTTTCCTCCTTGACCACTGTTGACCCCGGGATGGCTCAGCAGTGCCTGATTTAGGTTGTGACAGAACAAGAAGACCTCATTCTGTTTTCTTCTCTAGGGGTTCCCTGGGTCCTACTTTTCTCATCTTAAAAATGAGGTGTGTCTTTTTTTTCCCCTTCCACCTCAACGTATCTGAGAGATCGGCATCTCCCCCAGTAAGAGTTTAAATTGGGGTGGGCAAAGTGAGAAATCAAAGAGAAAGTGATCAGAATCCCTTGGATAGGAGGGACAGGGGGATTTTTCTCAAACTCCGAGATTTCCAGCCAAAGGGTTTCTCATATCGCTTCCAAATATGAAACTCTGACCACCTCCACACCCCACCACCCCTTAATTTTCTCTCCGTTTGTTCCCCAGTGAGGTTGGGGCCTCTTCTCTAAGATTACATCAGTTAATATTTTTTTGTTAGTGGTCTCTGAGCTTGCTCACAGAATATGAGTGCAGAGAAAGCCCTACTTGTTGCCAAATTTTAGCAGTAATTGGCATTTATACTTTGAGAAATCTTCATCAAAAATCTTACACATATATCAAATAATAGATATGTCAAAAATAATTCCCCATAAATGATTTTTTTCCTGGAATATATGATCACAGGTTAATGCTTAAGTTTATATGATTTAATTGGAGATGTTTAATCACCGAGGGTTCAACTTTGCAAATATTCTGTATGTACTGATGAAAAACAGACATCGCCGGGCAGATTGAAAAAAAAAAGAATGAAATCCACATACTTTGTTACTTACATGACATCATGTAAGTGATAGTTTGCAAGGCTATGGTAACTCGTTCGTCAAGTACAAATACTAGGGGCACAATTAGGGGATCCTCTGTATTCTCCCAGCCTGGCCTCACCAACCCAATTCCCAAGCATGCAGGACCGCCCCCGCACCCCACTTTGTTTTCAATCAAACTAGCGTACTGTCCTTTTCTCTTAATTCTCTGAAAACCTACCTGAAAAAGCAAGAAGTCTAAGAACTGCTGTGAGAAGCTTCAGTGACAAAGAAGGAAAGTGGGGGGGGCGGTAGTGAGGGGGTTGGAACTCATCTAAAGAAAACATTGGGGTGATCCTAGAATCCTATCCCCGAGAGGTGAGTGGGTGCCAAGTTCTGCATTTCTCTTAAATGATCCCAGCAGCTGCAGCACGTTATATGTGGCAACTTTTTGAGGATCTGAAAGGGTTTTCAAAGTCATGCTGGCAGCTGCCTCCTGTCGCCCCACTCTGTAATGATTGAACCTCTTGTTCCTTTTATAGAGTTGTTCTCTCCTAATAAAACACTAAATGCTGGTCTGAGCAACTGTTCCAGGATCACTAGATGCAATCCTCCCTCCCTCTTCCCCCTCACCCTACATGCCTTTTCTTTCCTGGTCACAATGGACCCCTGTGTAAATGGTTCCAGCAGCACAGGCACGCACGCAGGCTTGGAAGTGTGCGCGCGCGCGCACACACACACACACACACACACACACACACACACGAGCCCCACCAATCCCATTTCAACCAAACCTGAACTCCACAGCCATTTTCGGCTATTTTAAGAGCTGCTACTTTAAAACCGGGCAGCTGTCCTACACACATGAGAGCGTACACGCCGCACAAACTGCCATAAACGACGAACGGCAATTCATCGTGTCAGGAGCCTGCAGACAGGACACCTTCAAGCTGTTTGTCAGAACCAAAAGCTGTGACTTGTCAGCTTTTGGATGGGAAGCCCTGCAAAACAAGCGGGTTTTTTTTTTTTCCTGGCAAATATGAACCATATTTTAAAGGTGTGAACCTCTGCCAAACGTCAACATGGAAAAGAGCACCGTGCCCCTCTAGGAATCGGCTGGAAGAGGCTTCCTTGCTCATCCCAAATCTCAGTCGGTCTGCTGGCCACGACCTGGGAGCTACCGCAAGCAAGCGTGACTCCCTTTCCCACCTCAAGTATGGCAGCATTTAAAAGTGGCCTCTGCCTCTCAGGTTGCATGCCTAGTTTATATGTAATCTGTATTTTTATATTTCCATTTGAGATCGTAAAGCTTCCCAAGAGCGGGAGCCCAGGTTACCTGGCTTTTTCTCCCTGGCAGCTAGCAACGTGCCTGAGAGGTCATAGTTGTTCAGGAACTGTTCGCTGAACACAGCAGTGAAATCCTGAAAACAAAATGAACTTGGCTCGTGGATGCTTGGCAAGAACAGGCAAACTGTAAAAGTCCCTTGATCCCATTTGTTCCCAAGATTTGGAACTTTTTTTTGTGTTTTTTTGTTTGTTTGTTTTTGCTCGGCTTTAAATGAGGGAATCCTACCTTTTTGAAATAATTCTATTTAAGCAATGGCCATCTGACTATCAATGAAAAAAAAAACAAAAACAAAGAAGCTTCAATCTCTAATGGGTAGTACAAATTAGGGTTCCCAAATTTTCTGTGCAGCTTTTATCCTACAGATCTCTCTGAAAGTATAAATAAAAACGTTGTAACTGGTGATTTAACATTCTGGCTTACGGTGGTTTGTGTGTGTGCGTTTTTCTATCGTGTGCTAAGTATTTTACTGAAACAGATTTATTTATTTTCTGTTATGAAAACATTTTTAAATATATAAGCAGGGAAGATGATATAATGAACCCCATCTACATGTACCGGCTTTAATGATTATCGATTCATGGCCCCTCTTACTTCATTTATATAAATTAGTTTTTAACTTGGGTTTTGTGACAATCCAACTTTTGCCTCGAGCTCCCCAATTAGTTTATAATTACTACCAACTTTTTAGTTTTGAGAAACCTCCCACTCAGAAGGTGGAAGTTTTGAGCCAAAATATGACATTTGACATGGGTGCAGCTGCTTAAAATACGTCTTCATTAAAGTCAGATGAAGGAGATAAGCCCGGTCTCGGCCTCCAATGGAACACAGTCAACGTTCGCATTTTTTCTTTTAAGTATAAAAGTAGAACTCTTTCCACTACCATACTCCCTCCCAGACTCCCTCCCTCACACACACACACACACACACACACGCACACACACACACACACACACACACACACACAGTAAATACCCTAGTTCTGAACAATTTCCTTAAGAGTGCGTTCCTAGACTTTCTGGTCATTAGCACCCACACCTCCTGTCCCCAGTTTCTGCACCACGCTCTGAAGGACCTGAAGGCAAGGACATGGGGCAAAATAAATGCTCAAACAAATTGATTTTAAGAAACAGACCTTTATACATCTTTTCATTTTTATGGCTTAAGATGGTGCAAAAATGTTACTTACTCCCTAAACAGTTATTAGTCTCTGTAATGTAACATAGCAGATACTTTCTAAATCCTTTTAGCCTTCTCCCCCTTACTGGAAAGATCATCATTTTTTTTTTTTATTTCAAAGTGGATTTAATAAAGAAAAGGAGCGCTGTTAAAGTAATACGTGAGGCTTTGACATTAAGCAGCGCAACCCTGCGGAGTCGGCAAGAACAGGGTCTCTAATCTCCAGTGATTTATAGAGGCTCTTCCTTCATCTCTGTACTTGGGGAGGGCCAAAAAGTTTAGAGACAGCCTGGCGTCCCTCTTACTCCACACCACTAACTCCTGCTGGCCAGTCTGCCTGCTAAAACTTTTAACTCTTTAGCTGCTAGCTGAGAGCACATCCATTAAAGCCAGCTTATTTGCTTTCAGAGGACGGAGTGGTTTCATATTGCAGTAATGCACAGGGAGGTAAACATCTACATCTGATACGGGGAAATTATAAGCAAAGAGGGGGAAAAAAGCTAAAAACCAAATTGGGCTCATTCGAAGATGTTTGGAAATGGTCACAAGAGAAGCCCCTTGTCATGAGTGAATGAGAATTTACTGGGTCGGCACCCTTACCCCACCCCCACGACTTGGAGTGAGCCAGCTGAGTCATGGTGGCTGCATTCTCTTCTAAGTAATGCTCAGTACTTGGAAATATAACTCAAGGTCAAAGCCAAAGTTCCAGAATATGATTAGAAGGATCAGACAACATTAAGGGTCTGAAACGAGTTGATCTAACCAGTAGACTACGGGGTGACAGGAAGGTATACTTGTACTGAGCCCTGCCCAAGAGGAAATGTGCATAGACAGGGCAGCTGGGCCTGTGTGGTCCTTCTGGAATGGGAGGGACTGAAGGAATGATGCCATGAAGCTGACACTAGTAATTTTAAACGTTTTATTGGCTGATAAATACTATGAGCATATTTCCTCGCCTCTATCCCTATCCTCTAAAACCAAAATCTTCAGTCCAAGGCTCTCTTGAACACCAAGGTACGTGCAAAACACCAGCTACCACCTGGGCCTAAGCAGGCTTTGATGGTTTTCAGTACAGCACTTTCGCCCAGGCTTGGGTGCAATGCCTCTTGAAAGGACTGGCAGGTGAGGGAATAGCTCCTTTCTAGGCATCTCTGCATTAAAACCCATCAGGGAAACTTCCTGGCCCTCTGGAATGCCATATTTTGTGGTTGCCTCACGCTTGGTTCCTTGTCCCTATCACTGAGACAAGGAAGCACTCCTCCTAACTCATCAGGAGTGAAGGAGAACCTACTGGCATCAAGGTCTTGGGCTGAACTGCATCTGTTAAAAGATCAGACAAACTGCATTTGTCAACAAGGCCTAACAGGGGATCTAAAGTAGAAAGTACACGCTGATCTAAAGCTAGGACAATGTATATCAGAGATGGCCCCAGGGCAAAGCCCTTGAACTTGATACCCTCAGGCCCCTGCTGCCTGGGCCTCTTAACGACAAACAAAGGTAGACAGCCTTAATTTAAGAGGCCTTCTGGAATCAAGTACATAGGTCATGAAGACTGACAAAGATCAGTATCACTTTCCAGCTGGCAGATGACAAGTCAAGGTCACAAAATTCCCAACTGATAGTGGCAACAGCAAACAGAATATACCTTACGCTTCCCCTAGCCACACCCCAAGTGCTTTCTGTGATTCAGGAAGCTGGTTGAGTGCTTCATTTGATGGTGGGGCTAGGGAGGGAACTGAGGCAGGGACAGGAAGCAACTTGCTCAAGATCTCACCCCTACTGGTGGGAAAGTCAGCACCAGACCCAGAGCTTCGGAAATTTGAGTTCTGGTTCCGGTCTCTGGTAAGTTCCTTACTTCCAAGCTTCAGTTTACACCTCTTAAAATAGGAATCATAAAACTGCACCTATAGGATGATGTCAAGATTCGACTGAGAAAACGAACAAAAGCCCTTAGAATGGTAACTGGTACACAGAGCATACTGAACAAATGTTCTTAATTATTGTATTGTTGTTGTTGATCTTACTGTTTTTTATTTTCAGAAACTCCCACTCAAGTGAAAGGGGTAACAAGTGCACTTTGTTTTTGGAACAGCACGTGGCCCTCGAGCCAACTGCAAGCTGCTCTGAACCAGGGCGGTATGGCAGACAATCCCCCATGACAGCCCACCACCATATGCTTCCTTACTCTGACACAGCACATACCACATTCGGTTGTAATTTAGCTCCATACAGATCCGTTCCCCAACTAGATAGAGCTCTTTTGGGGTAGAGTCCATGGCTTATTCCTAGTCGCATCTCCAATGTCTGGCCCAGGCGGTGGCCCCCAAACATTTGCTGGATGGGTGAGCAAATGGAGGTCGTTCACAGGGCCTAGAGAGCCTTCTCTGTCTTGACTCACTCTGCCAGGATTTCTAGAGTATAACTTGTCTACATAGGCCGCCTTCTCACTGTATTAGGCCCAGGGCAGAGTTCAGACACCAAACGTATTTACGGTCTAACGTTCTCTGAAGGTGACACGCTCAAGGAGTCCCTCCGTGATGCTCTGGGCACCTCTTTCCCGGGCTGTGAAGTGAGTACTTAACACATCACACCTCTTAACAGCATTCCCCCAGACCCTGGCACACGGTTAGCGCTCTCTGTTAGTGTGAAAATCCCTATTTCGTCATGTTATTTTTTGGTCCTGCACCAAGCCACAGCACGCTAATGTGAGAAAATCTGGAGACACTCCTTCTAGGTCGAATGGCCAATTTGCCTATAGGGTCATAAACACCGTGTCCCAGTCCTCCGCTGGTGGCCCATTTACCAGGCTCGCACTAACCAGGGGCTTTGCCACATGCCAGACTTCACCAGCTCAGGACGAGGAGCGGACACGCGTACAAATTCATCTGCTGCGCTGCGTCTCCTCGCGGTGACCTTCCAGCGCAGAGGGAAAGAATCTGTGAGCAAGCAACGTGTCACATTTCCCATCCAGGCTCACCAAGGGCCACCTGCAAAGACCTTCCCTCGGACTCCTAGGGAGCAATCCTGGAGGAAGACGTGTAAGGAGCTGAGCTGCTCTGGAGCAGGCTGTCGCCTCACACTCACACATGGGAAACTCTTTGGAGAAAACTTGCCACAGGTTGTTCCCTTCCATGAAACATCTCTGGTCAACAAGTAACAAAGGTGTCACAATATTCCGATGGCCAAAGCCTGGTGCTGGCTTTAGGTCCAAGCTTCCATTAGGCAAACACCACTGTTCACTTGACTATTTTTTTTTTTTTAAGACAAGCTTCCCAAGTCTTGAAAATCAAAGAGTGGTGGAACTCGAGAATTGAATGGATTAAGCCAATCTGCCCAAAGTAGGGACCAGAACTGAGAAGACGTCAGAATGAGGCATCTAGGCCGCAGGCGCTCTGCCCCTGGAAAACTGCAGACCCCCAGCTCCTTGCTCCAGCTCTCGGCTCTCGGCACCCTGGATAAACAAGCCTTATCGGCCACCCACACTACTTCAGTTAGTAAAACGGCTTAGGAATGTAAATCACACTGGAGTGAAGTGTGATCCTAATTTGCACTTAATCAAAGCCAATTAGAGGTACATTATTTACACAAAGCCCATGCATCTCAATTACGCCTAGCACAGCCCAAGACAGTTTTGAGTCCAGACCTTAATTCTGCTTAATTAGAGAAGTAAACATTTTCACTGAGTCGATCCTCCAGTCTAGTCTAGAGCCGATGGTTAACCAGAACCAAACACGCAGGGCTCCCCACTGGAAGGCGAAGAAAGTGTAACTGACACCTGTTGGAAATCAGCAGAAAACAAAGATCAGTACTCAGACCCGGGGCTGCTCTGCACTGAGCAAGTGGCACTGGGCTCTCTGGGTGACACATTTCTTAGCACCTGCTCTGCCAGGCACCAAATAGCATATTTGTTTCTCCTCCTTCCCTGTATTTTAGCAGATAAACCACAATCTAGGAGGATGGGGAAGCAAAGGACTCGGGTCAACTCTTAGGCGATATTTTCCATTTCTCTGGTTCATGTGGTCCTTGGTGTGCTGAGCTGGAGGCAGTCTCAAGGTAGCTGGTCTGAGGCAGGAGGGGGCAGAAGAGGCCCTGAGGTCCAGGCAGGAAGCCAAGAGGGAGCGGCTTCGTCCGAGTAGAGATTGAGAACAGGAATTGAGGGCAACAAGGCTTCCCGAGCCTACAGACCAGATAGCCAGGAGAAGGCCTTGGTGACAACTGCTTGAGAACATCACTCACCCCTCCATGCAGCGAACAGGTGCACTGAGCTAGGTGCTGAGGAGGCCTCAGGTCACCATGCTGTGTCCTGCAGCGCCTGGGCAAATGCCCACTTTACCGGTGAGCAGAGGCCTGAGGGGCTTTCCTGGCACAGACCCCGATGGCTCAGCTGAGGGGACCTCCTCTCCATGTTGGCAACAGTCGGCACAGCCTCCCAGGGACAAACAGATGCCCGGGCAGGTGGAAGAGCCAGCAGAGTGAAGCCGAAACAACAACCGCCAGAGCTCAGCCAGAGAAAGAAAAAAGGAGCAGAGAAAGGACCTGCAGCTGTGGCCCACACTGCTCCTTCCGAGGAGCCCAAAAGCAGCGGAGCTCAACAGGCTTCAGATCAAAGTACCAAAAGGGACGATTCGAGCTGCCCAGGTGAGTGAGGTCAAGTTCTAACTTGAACTATGGTTCTCAAGTTCTAACGGCTCAAAAAATCAGTTTATGTGTAAATTTCATTTCAGTACGATTCCCCTCTCAGTGCACTTGCCCACCCCTCTGCCACTTGTGTCCCCCCGGGTAGGGATAGAGAGCGAGAAGGCAACACGTACAATACACCTGGCGTGGACTGGGTGCCTAGCGTGGGCCTGTGGATCGGTTGTATGAAACCAAGACAAATTAGATTCGTTGGTACTTTTCCCACCAATAGTCCCATTTATTAAAAAATAAACTAGATGGTATAATTGCTGAAAGGACGAGGCAGCACCACAGAACGTCCTGGTGGTCCAACTGTTTTCGACACATAAAGGAGCAAAATGGAGTGAAGTAACCATCACAACTTCTAGTATCACAACATCACAACATCATAGTATTATTTAGATATAAAATGCCATGGGCTGCTTCATTTTTAATATTAATGGGGGAAAATCACAAATATATGCCCTTATATATATATTTCCAATTATTAGAATTCATTTAATTACACATTTAAGACCTGTGCATTTCACTGTATGAAAAATTTACCTCAATAAAAAATGCTTAGGTTGGGGCACCTGGGTGGCTCAGTCAGTCGGGCGTCCAACTCTTGATTTCGGCTCAGGTCATGATCTCAGGGTCCTGGGGTCGTGCCCCACATCAGGCTCCGGGTTCAGCAGGGAGTCTGCTTCTCTACCTCTCCTTCTGCCCCTCCTCCCACCATGTGCACATGCGCGCTCTCTCTTAAATAAATAAATAAATAAATAAATAAATAAATAAATAAATAAATAAATCTTTAAAGAAAAGAAATGCTTAGGTAGATAAAGGGATGATGTAATTTGAGTAACTCATTAAACCAGGATGGAAACAAAAATAATAGTGTTAAAAAAAATTACAGTGTTCAATTCTTCTCAGACTGAGGTACAGAAACTTCTAGAACAATTTGATCTACAGGACTCTCTGTCGAAAGGCTTCCTTCTTTTTCTTTCAACCCAGCTCTTCCATTTCATTAACAAGGACCAATCCAAACATAACTTTCTATAACTTGGGCACTTAACATGTCCTATAGCCTCTGCAGGTCAAGCTAGGGAATTTTCCCTGGCTGACATAGGAAGTCACATCTGTCCAAGAGTAAACCAACTTTAGTTCCTGAAATATTTTGCCTTTGAACTCTTTCATCACAACCCGAATGAACTGGGTTCTCTGTCCTTGCATATTAACCAAAATGCCCTGCCCACTTTTCCCAACCATTCAATTCTTAGAAATTACTAGTCTGGACACTTGGGGAGAACCTCTCACTAACGGCCCATTATCCCCCTCTTTCAGCTGCCAACTCAGAGGCTCAGTAAATATTTCATATTGGTAAGATATCCCCAAAGAAGCAATAAAGGAAATTTCACATTTATGAGGTTTGCTTTTTCCTAGAGACAAATTTTATTTCAAACCTGAGACCAATTAGGGAGCAAAAATAACAAAAGCACGTATGCAGTCAAATGATCTACCCCTGAGTTATGCCCCCAACAAAAGCGTGTATGAATGTGTTTACTGAGACACCATCCCGAACAATTCTTTTACAGTTGAAAAAGCTTTCTCATATATATTTCATTCGATCTTACTAGATATTCACAAAAATCCAAAAGGCAGGTGCACAGTAAATAGCTGGTATATACGTGGTACAGTTAGTCAATGAGGTCTTCCAACTCCAAATTCAGTGTTTCTTCCTCTCCATGAAACAGTTTAAATGGAAACAGCTGACAGGAAAAAAGTTCCCGAGCATCTTTTCTGTGTGCAACCTCTGAAAGAGGTAACATGGAAAAGAAGGTAAAGGTATTCTACACATGAGCTGATATTACACTGTGTGCGAACGAACTGGAATTTAAATAAAATCTTGGAAGATAAAAGATTTGCCATGAAAACACAGGAGAACTTTCTAATCAGCAGAGAAAGGGAAAGTTATTCTAAGTATGATGCAAGACCCAGAAACCATTAAAAATTGCTCATAAATTTAAACACATAAACATTTAAAATACTTCATGGTGAAAAAAAGTATCACAAACATGTTAAAAGATACTGACAAACTGGGGGAAATATTTATAATACATATGAAAAATAAAACGCAGTTTGCTTAGTATGGAGAAAAGCTCCTGCAAATCAATATGAATGAGACTAATAACCCAATAACCATGGAAACATGAGCAGAGACTGTGAACAGGGGCTACAAAATAAGGAATTTAAATGAGAAAAGATGCTCATGGCCAGTCTAAGAGAAATGCAAATTAAAATCACAATGAAATATCACATTGAATCTGGTAGACAAAACGAAAAGAATCTAATAACATGTATCGGAAAGGTATAGAGAAATAAGCACTCTCATATATTATTGGTGGGAGTATAAGTTAGAGCAACTATGATGGGAAATTTCGCATTTGCTAATATAATTACAAATGGGCATACTCTTAACTTGGGAATTTTACCTGTAGGAATTAATTGTATGGTTTTGAATTGAACATTACACGAATGTTCAAAGATATAAAAGGATATTCACCTTAGCATTGTTTATGACAACAGAAGATTAAAAACCATCCAAACGTCCAAAAATAGGGGTTCTAAGTAAATTATGGTAAATCATTGCAATGAAAAATGATGTTGTCTCTGAAAAGAACAAGGAAATCCATAAATACTAAAAAAGGAAAAATAGCCGAGATATGTGATTACACTAAAATACAAAAGAGTGTGCAGAGTAGGGTGTCCTTTTGATGGAAAGAAAAAGGATGTTTGTGTGTGTGCAGAATACCCTTGGAATGACGCACAGGAAACTGGTAATAGTGATTACCTCTAGGGACGGACCAGGAGATGGGGTGGGAGACTTTTCACTCTCCATCAGTTTGTGCCTAATTTTCTAATTATTTCCTAATTAGAACTGCCATGAAATTTCCTAATTAAATTACATGGCGTGTAACACCTATTCCAAAAGCTGAGATATCAGAGGAATGAAGTAGACCAATGAGCTGAGACTTGCTGGAAAAAAGCCTTTGATCTGTTAAAGGTCCAGATATTCCCATACGGCTCCATCTTTGCTGCCCAAATGAGCAGGCATGTGTGAGGGGAGCTGGCAGAAGCCTTGGCTCGGGTCCTGCCCATGCGAACACTCATCTACCCTAAGAATGTACTTGGAGGGGCCACTTCTTGCTGGGCACCTGCACAAACACACACGTATCCAAACAGTACCGATCTTTTCATGGGAATGCAACTTTGTTCTGAGTTACAAGAAACTTTTATCTCCATCGTTTCAACAAATCTTTACATGTTCCAAGGCAGGTACTTCTATTCCTTCCTGTTTCATAAATCTGTACACTGACGTTCAGAAAACTTAAGTTCTCACCCCAGATGTAAAATCAGTAAGTGGCAGGGCTGTGATTCAAACCTGCGTCCCCTAATTCCAAACTGGATATATTCTTTCGGCCATACCAACTACCTCCCGTTCCCTTCCAAAGATAAACTGTGATCCCTCAGTCCCCAAGCTGTGCTGACGACAAGCTATGAAGTATTTATTCTGCCTCTACAATGCCCTGGTTTCAGGGGCATCCAGTGGCTTCCTGGATTTAACCAAGCATAACCACCTTTCTCTGGGCATCCAGGCTGCTCAAGTGTGAAGCAGGGAGCTTCAACCATGAGAATTCTGAGATCCCTTACAACTCCATTCTTCAACGAAATAGATTTCCTGAGTTCTGCTGACAGTGGGGAGAAAATTACCCCAGGGATGAGCATTTAACTTAAAAAAAGAGTACTTCTAAGCTCTGGAGCCCAACTAGAGTTAATGCAGAGAGAGACTGGGAGAGGGAGAAAGAGTGAGCCAAAGAAGGCTTAGCAAAACTCACACCATCACGGTCATCCAGCCAGCCTGGAACAGCCAAGCCCAACGTGGCTTGTGGTTACCTGCCTGTTTTTTTTTTTTTTTTTTTCACTCAAGCAGAGGGATCAGTGCCACCTCACCAGAGAGGCCCAATGGCTTGGCCCACTATTTTAAACATGGTTTGTGGTCTATACTAGGATGGACTGAACAACTCTGTGTCCTCCAAGGGATTAAGAGCAAATGTAACATACGCTTATCCCAATAACAGTGACAGGGACAAGTGAACAGACATTGGGCCACAACAACATTAGACCCAAAAATACCCTCTGCAAGGCGCCAGGGCAAAGTCTGTAAAATACAAACAATGCCTAGTGAGTCTCCTCACCACACAAGCTAGGTAGAAGCTGCCATTTAAGAAGAACCCAAATGATGAGGAATGCAGTATAACCCCCCAGCTGCTCGCACGCCTGCCCACAAAGGGAACTGCGGACTGAAGAAAAAAGGAGAAATAAGCAAGAGCTTCTAATCTATTTAGTGGATCAGTCCTAGGTTACCCCCCACCCCTTGAAACAACAACAGCTTTACTGAGATATAATTCATCTACTGTACATTTCACCCATTTACATAGTACAATTCAATGGCTCTTAGTATATTCGTAGAATGTGCAACCATCACCACAATCTGTTCTGGAACATTTAAATTATTCCAACAAGAAAAACCCTGTACCTCTTAGCCATCACCTCCTCTCTCAAACTTCCCAGCCCCCCCAGCACTAGACAACGACTAATCTACTTTCTGTCTCTCTACATTTGCCTGTTCTGGACATTTCATTTAACGGAACCACCCAATCTATGGTCCTTTGTGACTGGCTTCTTTCATCACAAATGTTTTCAAGGTTCATCTACGTTGTAGCATCTATCAGAACTTCATTCCTTCTTATGGCTGAATAATATCCCTTTGTATGGACATACTACATTTTGTCCATCCGTCTGTTGGACATTTGGGTTGTTTCCATCTTTAGGCTATTGTGTCTACTGCTGCAATGAACACTGGTGTACAAGGTTTGTGTGGCCATGTTTTCATTTCTCTTGGGTATATATCCAGGTGTGGAATTGCTGGGTCATATGGTAACTCTATGTTTACCCATTTGAGAAACTGTCAGACATTTTGCCAAAGGAGCTGTACCATTTTACATTCCTAAAGTCAGTATATTAAAGGTTCTGATTTCTCTACATCCTTATCAACACTTACTATTTTTTTTATTATAGTCATCCTTGTGGGTACAAAGTGGCATCTCATTGTATTTTTGATTTATATCTTCCTGATTCCTTTTCACCTGATTATTGGTCATCTGAATATCTTTGGAGAACTGTCTATTCAGATCCTTTGTCATTTTATTATTGAGTTGTGATAGCTATTTATATAGTCTAGATACAAATCCTTTATCAGATGTGTGACTTGTAAAAATTTTCTCCCATTCTATGGGTTGTCTTTTCACTTTTGTGACATTGTCCGTGGAAGCACAACAGTTTTTCACTTCAATAACGCCCAGTTTGTCTATTTTTTATTGTGTTTGTGCTTTTGGTGTCATATCTAAGAAACCCTTGCCTAATCCACACTCACAAAGATTTATACCTACGTTTTCTTCTAAGAGTTTTACAGCTTTAGCTCCTATATTTAAGTGTCTGATCCATTTTGAGTTAAGTCTTATATACGGTGTGAGGTACAGGCCCAATTTCATTCTTTTACATATGGCTATATAACAGTCCCATCACACTTCTTGAAAAGATTATTCTTTCCCCAAGAATTGCTTTGGCATCCTTATTGAAAATCAGTTGACCCTAAATGTAAGGGTTTATTTCTGGAGTCTTAATTCTATTCCATTGATCTCTATGTCTAGCCTTATGTTAGTAAGACACCATCTTGATTACTATAACTTAGTAAATTTTGAAATTGAGAAGCTGAAGCCTATGTTTGTTCTTTTTCAAGATTGTTTTGGCTGTTCTATATCCATTGTATTTATACATGAATTTTAGGATCTGCTTGTCAATTTCTGCAAAGAAGTCAGCTGGTATTCTTATAGGGATTTCCTTGAATATGTAAATCAATTTGGGGAGTACTGCATCTTAACAAAATTGTCTTTCAACCCATAACATGCCTTTACATTTAAGTCTTCTGTATTTTTCTTTTAACATTTTGCATTTTCCTGGCATAAAGTTTACATTTCTTTTTAAAAATTTATTCCTAAATGTTTTAATCTTTTTGATGCTACAGTAAATGAAACTGTTTTCTTAGTTTTCTTTTTGGTTTACTCATTACTACTATAGATATACAAGCGCTTTTTGTGTATTTTTTTAAAGATTTTATTTATTTATTTGAGAGAGAGAGAGCGTGCATGAGTGTGGGGTGGGGAGGAGCAGAGAGAGAAGGAGAGAATCTCGAGCAGACTCCGAGTTGAGTGTGGAGCCCGATGCGGGACTCAGTCTCGTGACTCTGAGGTCATGACCTGAGCTGAAATCAAGAGTCGGACGCTTAACTGACTGAGCCACCCAGGTGCCCCATGTATGGTTCTTATATCCTGTATCCTTGCCGAATAAGAATTTGTTCCTAAGGCTCTTAAAAAATAATTAAGTATTGCGTAGCTTTGTACTGAATCAACTTATATAAGCTGGAACGACATTTCCCCAAATCTCCTTTCCTATATGACTATGAGTTAGGCTTATCTGTAAGAAAGATTTATGTGACAGTCAAAAGATGGGTGTGTGGTAGCCATTATTACATCCTGAAGGTTAAATGTTGGGCACATGGCACTGTGGCATTTTGTGCGTCCTGTTGCTCAGGTGCTGGCCAACCCACTGGGTTGCATGTCCCCCCAGTTCTCACCAGACATCCTCCTTCAGATTCTCTGTGTCCTGGGCCAAGTGCACGTGCAGCTCTGTAAGGAAGCATGTCAGCACCTGCTGCAGATTGCCCACTTCACCATGGCTAAGAGCCCTGCGAAACAGACCTGGGTTCCAGTCCCTGTACGGAATCCCTTATTCTTCACCATTGGGTCTGCTTCTATGATGGAGAATTTCTAGAGATCTGTTGTGTAACAATATGTATAAGGTCAATACGACTGTGCTGTACACTTAAAAATGATTAAGATGGCAAATTTTATGTTCTGTGTTTTTTTACTACAAAAACAATAATGTGTGGGATGCCTGGGTGGCTCAGTCAGTTAAACATCTGCTTTAGGCTCAGGTCATGATCCCAGGGTCCTGGGATCAAGCCCCACGTTGGGCTTCCTGCCCAGCGGAGAGCCTGCTTCTCCCTGCCCTGCTCCCCCTGCTTGTGCTCACTCTCTCTCTGTCAAATAAATAAATAAAATCTTAAAAAAAAAAAAACAAAAAAACCCAATAATGTGAATCTGGTCAAGTGAAAGCATAAGAAGACTAAAAAAATGTCATGGTGAGGAGGGTGGCTGGTGGTGGTGATACAAAAGGAGAGGGAAGGACAGACAGGCTATGTAATTCTGTCTTCCCAACTAGAATAAGGATATGTCCCTTGAAGACAGAGGCTATGTCTTATTCACTTTCATGTCTGAAGAGTCAAGAGAATCTTTAGTTAATAAAAGTACTGAATGAATGAATGAATGAATGCAGAACAGGCAGGTATGAAACAAGAAGAAGTGCAAACAGTCCCCCAGATCAAATATGACTAGGGATCTGAATCTTCAGTGAATGACAGAAGATCTGAGGCTTGAGTGACATCTACAAGTGAGTAACGGTTTCTCTCTAGGCACAAAATGTAGGACATGATATTAAATATTCAAGAGATACATGACCTAGTTTTGGGGTGGGGTTTTCAGTGAGCTCTGAGCATACACAGACCTATATAGGACGGGTTTGTGGACACAAAGGAGAACAAAAAAAGGAGACCAGAGTCTTTTACCCTATGGTCATGTTTCAGGTCAAACAGTCCTTTCTTACATAGCCCTTCCTGGCTATGCTCTGGAAAATTCCATGTTTTACCTCCTTGCCATCTCTCTCCTTGAGTTCACAATCAGTGGTCATCCCATGCTGTTGCTGCTGCTGCTTCTTCTTCTTTTCTATCCCATGCTTCTTGCCAAGGATAACACTTTTGGGCAACACAGCAGTCATTCATTTATTCACTCACTCGCCCACCAACCACAGCTAAGTGTTGGGAATTTACAGTTCAGACATGGTCCCTACCCACCATTGTAGCTTTTGGTAAGGGCCCTGAACACCACCAAGAGACCAGTCAATCTCCTGGCGAAGTTTCCAAAGAAATAAAAGCCTTGACATCACTATTAACTACTTTCTAAGTTACCAACCACTGAGGCAATTCAAACATTAACTTTCCTATCTTGGGAGAGAAAGGATAAGAAGAAAAGAACCTTGCTTTTGGAATTCTGGCTTTATAAAGAAAATATTGACTGTCCCCACTTAAATGTCTCTCTGGCCGGAGATGGTTAATCTCTAGCAACAAACGATGTGCGTGTGTGAGGACACTGTTTATTCTAGCCTTTCTGCAATTTACAAATTGAAACAAATAATGGTGGAGACATTTGCAACTATGGAAAAAGGGTGTTTACAAAGTGGGAGAAAACAGACTAAATAGGCTTAGACTACAGAAAATCTTGAACACGGCATGGCATGGACTCCACAACAACGGAAGGTGCAAAAGGCTCTGAGTCACACTTATTGTAGCAATTAGATCTTTTCAGAGATTTCCTAAATATGTCAGTTTCAGAAAACACTACATGCGAGGTCGTCTTGGTAAACCCTGGGGACACTAGACGGGAAAATTTTCCTAGGCCTCCTGTTTCAGCTCTCCGCCCTTAGATACGGCTTCTCAGATACCAGGTCGTAGTTTAGTGTTAAATCATTCAAGCTCAAGGTGCTTCTCACACTTTCCTTTGGAAACTAATTCTTCTTTCCCAAACCTTTCCTTAAATGGCATTGCTCACAGCGAGTTTCCTTGTGAGAAGCACGCGAGAAAGAAGATCTCCTTTAAAAATCCACACCAGGTCATTTTCTTTGTCCACGATCTCTGTTTTTAAAGCCATCTGTCTCCTTTACCATTGCAAAGCTTTTCTTCTTGACACTGAATGTCCTATCTAACGTCCCAAGTAGTAAAGTAAAAAAAGAGGTCAAATCCTAAGCTACAATCCTTAATTTGCTATCTTCATTGTCACATAAGTGTTCATATGAAAAACATCAAATGGCTTGTTAATGATCAAAGGGGGTCTGCCTAGAATAGATAAAATTTTAATGACAGTGAGGACAAGCTTCCCCCATGTAGAAACTGACCCTGACCACACGGGCTTTCATATGGATTTCATATCTTTACAAAAACAATAATCAAACAGCAACTCATTAGAGATGAGGAAGGGACATAGTTTAGTACCCATGAAAAGTAACACTGGGTTTTCACAAGATAAAGACATATATCTTTTATGAGGCGGAGGGGAATAACTATTCTCCAACTCAGCTAGCAAGAGAAGGTGTAAGTTCACAAGCACTTATTACAAAAACAGCAGAGTCAAAGATTTTTTAGGATAAAGGTAAGGACTGTGGTCATTAGCTCTTCCTTACACAAAGTCCAAGACAGCACTACACACCCAGACACCGGGAAATACCGTACTTGAAGAACAAAACAAAACAAAACAAAAAAGAATGAGGATTTTATGCAGTGAGATCCTGAAGTTCATTTCTTTATCAAATGAGCTTGTTTCACTAAGTTTGGGCATGAATTGGCAATGCTTACTTAGAGTCAACATGAACTGAAGCCAAGACAAGATTGTGGAAACCAGGCCCACAGAAGCAGAAATTTGGTCTAGAATATTTTCCAAGGAAAATGTTGATTAGACTTTTTCTTCCTTGTACAAGAGGGAAAAAAATGAAACAATCATTGAATGTCTCTTATGTATCAGGAACCATGTACAATATGCTATGCTGTATTCAATATAAAAAAATATATAATATACTATGCTATTATACAGTATATATGCTATATGCAGATCTCATTTAATCCTCAAAATCTCCCAGTGAGGGAGCTGATGTTAAATAACTTATATAAAGTTACAAATCTAATTCTTAAAAAAAGTGGAATGGAACCCAGGGCTGTCTGCCTACAAAAACTATATATTATTCCCTCTACAAGGTAGTTTCTTTCTATCATACTTCCAGTATCTCTTTCCTACTGTTAAAACCTGACCATGACTTACTGCTTAGCTCTCTTTCTTTTTGGTTCAGATTTTTTAAAAGGCTGTTAAAGATAACAGATATATATTACAGATATAGCTGAAACCTCTGTGTACCTTACTCCCCCACCCCAGTTCTTCCTCCCAGTGTCCCTCTATTCTCATTCCTCTGCCATCTGTTTTGTTCCTCAACATTTATAAGATTTATCTATGTTGCTACAGATAGCTTTATTTAGTTTACTCACTTCTACTCTATATAATAAATGTATTATGATTTTTAAAAAAATCTATGCTTTTGTTTATCTGCAATGAACATTATTATATGAGTCTTCCTTTCTTTTTTTTTTTAAGATTTTATTTACGTATTTGAGAGGGGGAGAGAGAGAGCAAGACAGGCGGGGGGTGCAGAAGGAGAGGGAAAAGCAGACTCCCCGATGAGTAAGGAGCCTGACATAGGGCTCAATCCCAGGACCCTAGGATCATAACCTGAGCTGAAGGCAGATGCTTAACTGACGGAGCCACCCAGATGCCCCTATAGGAGTCTTCGTTTATACAAGCCAGAACTTTCTCTGGATTATCAAACCTAGGGGTGGAACTGCAAGATCCTAGAGATAATAATACTGATAATAACAGACACTTAAATAGTGCTTATTTTGTGTCATTGTTCTAAGTGCTTTTTATATTAACTCATTTAATTTTCACAATAACGTTATGAGGATTCCATTATAGATGGAAAGTAGTCTGGCTCTAGAATCTTTGCAACTGTACTAGATATTGCAAATTACCTTCCGAAATGATCACATCAATTTATATTCCACCGTCAGCATATAAGATTCCACATCTTTGCCAGCAGAAAGTTTTTCATTTTTGCTATCCTAATATGATTTTTTCCTAATTTTTTCCTGTATGCATAACCATTTGTCCTAGCACAATTTATTGACTAGTCCACTTTACAGCACTGACTGGTAATGCGATCTCTATCATATTTCAAGTTTTCACATATATGTTGATTTCATTCTACTGTTTGTCTACCTCTAACAGTACCATTCTATCTTAATTATCACAGTTTATAACACATTTTGATATCTAATAGACAAATTAAATGAGATTCTAATGAAAATCAAAATCGGTCTGTCCTCCAAAACTGTTCTTTGCTATTTTTGACCCTTTGGTCCATATGAAGTTCACAATCACCTTGAAAACTTTTATGAAGAAACCTGTACTGGACATTCTTTGATGGCTCCTTCTGATTCACTTGCCACTCTTCTCCATCGTGCTCTATCCCCAGGAGGCTGTCCTCCAGATGGACAGCATCCACTGGGTCCCTTCATCCTAGTGCAGCCAATGAGAGTCAGTGGCAGGAGAATGAAGAGCAAGAAGAGAAACAGGTACTCCCCCCCTGGGCTTTCTTGTGGCCAGGCCCAGGTTAGCAGTGCCTCTTTCTCGATGGAAGCTTCTCCAAAAGCTCCAGCTCCAGCACTCTCTGGGTTCTGAGCACGGCTGCTGTCTACCCCTTGCTGTTTCAGATGCACGGGTGCTTGAAGCTCCTATCTTTTGATAGCTTAGGGTCCTTCACCCCCCCCCCCCGCCCCCCGGTTGGTTTCTTGGTTTCCCTAAGCTTTGTCTAAACATTTGCAAATAGGTCCTTCATTAACTCTCTTCTGGATGCACCACTGGTTTCCTGCCATGACTTCTACTGATTCAAAACCCACAATGGTTTTGATAAGAATTTCATTTCTCAATTAATTTGAGGATAACTGACAACTTCAATATGTTGAGTTTTCTCATCCATGAGTATGTTATATCCATGTATTTATGTTTTCTTTCATCCCTTCAATTTACTTTAAAAAAAAAGTTTATTTATTTATTTGAGATAGAGCAAGAGTGAGCGAGAGAGAGCATGAGCGAGAGAGAGAGCATGAGTGGGTGGAGGGGCAGAGGGAGAGGGAGAAGCAGGATCTGCACCGAGCAGTGAGCCCCACTCGGGGCTCGAAGGCAGATGCTTAACCGACTGAGCCACCCAGGCACCCACCCCCTTTAATTTACTTTTAGAAATTTTCTATAAATGTTTTGCATATTTTTTCTAAGGATTATTCCTGACTTCTTTGTGCTTTTGACTGTTACTGCAAATAGGCCTTTTCTTTAACTGGTTATTGCTGGCATGTAGGAATACCATCAATTTATGTATTCAGCAACCTTGTTGGACTCTTTTATTAATTCTATTCATTGACTGTCCTGGATTTATTTTCTTTCTTTCTTTCTTTCTTTCTTTCTTTCTTTCTTTCTTTCTTTCTTTCTTTCTTTCTTTCTTTTTCTTCTTTCTTTCTAGATTTCATTTATTTATGAGAGAGAGAGAGAGAGAGAGAGTGCAGGGGGAGGAGGAGAGGGAGAGCGACAAGCAGACTCCACATGGAGACGGACGTGGGGCTTGATCTCAGGAGCCTGAGATCATGACCTGAGCCGAAACCAAGAGTCGGATGCATAACTGACTGAGCCACCCAGGCGCCCCTCTCCTGGATTTTCTATGTGGCAAATCATATCATCTGCAAATAAGGTCAACTATGTCTCTTTCTTTCCAATTCTTTATCTCCTATCTTTGCTCTTACTTCATTCCATTGGCTCATACTCCCACACGATGTTGAATAGAAGTGGTGTTAACGGGCATCCTTGTCTCATTTCTCTTAGCTTACTCTTCACTAAGTAAAACCACTGTAAATCCTAAAGCTATGACTTCCAAGCTTCCATTCGCCCCTTAATAATTACATTCAAATTAAAGTGCTCAGGAGTTACATTAGCCAAAAAAGTCACATCCCTACTCTGCGCCCCGGAGAGCACACTATAACACTCTAACGTAGAGACGGCAAGTCCTGACAGTCATGCTCTATAAGGAAGAGCACCGTGTGCGCTGCGGGCTCTGGCTGCGGTGGAGCTAATTTAAACAGTAAGGTTCAACCAATTCCTATATACGCAACCATCCATTCATGCGCTAGAATTTGTGGAGATGGTCCTATCAAACATCACGTGATTTACCATTTTAGCTTTGTGAAACTAGGAGGAAAACATGCTGAAAAGAAATAAACAGCTCTCTCGCTCTCTTTTTTAATGAATGTAATAACAGAAGAGTAATGAGGTTGGAAAACAGATGTGGACAAAGGGGAAGCACATGCTACAGTGTGGCCCACACAATCTGGAAAGGAATGATAAAAAAAAAAAACAACTTTACAAGCTGTTCTGAGTCTTGAATTAAAAGAAGTAATCAAGCAAGGCTGACTTATAAAGGGTCGGGGGGGAGCATCCTGCAGCAGAGAATAAGCAGAACTCCTTTTCCTTAACTGTCCCCTGCCCAGCTAAGTACGGGAAGGAGGATTTTCCTGCGTAGCAGCCTCTCTGAACATATTCTTAATTCAGTGTTTAATAACTGCCATGTAACCTCCTTTCCCTGCCCACCCGCTCCCCAGGGAGGTACTTCCCTAATGGGTTGGCTCTTTTTAGTCTGGTTTTAGTCTCTGGCTCTTTATATTCTGACGGGGGGCACCACAGCCTCTTTCTATGACTTCCAGGCAAAATGTGTCAAATTAGATAAATGTGCTCGATGCTGGTTTGGGAGAGCTCTCATGCTCTAAGCGATTTCTTCCCACACCCTTTGCACCATGTTTGCTTCCTGGAGTCAGAATGTATATCACAAAAGAACCCTAACTTGAGAGTCTAAATCCTCAAAGAGAGGTTTGTTGTTTTTTGTTTTGTTTTTTAACTTCACCAGTACGCACACAGTAGAGCAACAGCAAGAGGCAAACGCAGCATCTTGGTAAAAGGAAGATAAAGCCTTAGCCCGTGTCCAAGGAGATTAACCACACAAAGATAATTGTCTCGCGTTCCTACGGGCACTGGCCTTACTGGTGTTTTATGGCAGAATTGTCAGACACTTGTCAGTGTACCAAACTATGTTAGTCTGTACAAAGTGTCTCGAAGTGGCACTGGGAGAAAGCAGTCTGCTGCACTTGTCTGACTCGGCCTCTGAAAGCTTTCAAACTCAACTACTGAAGTCCGGCCAGCATTTAATTTTACCCGTGAGTTCCAGGAGAGAGGAAAGCTGGTGGGAAGATTACAGAGTTCCTTGAAGCTCTGACCTACAACAGGAAGACAGTTGTCAGCCTTCATGTCTCTCACCCTAAATTCCAAGGCAAACAACAGTGGCAGGGCGTTTTCTAACACGTTCCCATTGTAAAATTGCATATTTCAGAAACATGATGCTGGCTCCCTCATTTTCCATAGACTTCGTGTCAGTATAAACAGATGACCTTAAAATGAATATTTTTTTTTTCACTTAAGCTTTTCAATTCCTATTTGTCCAACAGACTTGGGCTTCTCTGGGTTTACTTGTAAAACTGTGGAAATCTACTGTTTTCAAATTGGCGAATGCCTCTACCCATTCAACTCTGATCACTTCATTAATGTCCTGGGAATTTCTGGTAATGTTAGTGTGAAATACCACAGGGATTTCAGAGTTTCAGGGGCATTTTGAGCTTACTGTAAACAGAAGGGGAAAATAGGGCTTTGAAGTTAAGTCTTGGCTTTGACATAGAGTAACTTGGGCAAGTTGCTTAATTTCTCCCATATTTATCTATAAAATGGGTGTAATGATACCTACTTTAAAGGGGTGTTGGGAGGATTAGTGACAACCTACGTTAAGTGCCTTGCACAGGGCCAACTCACACAGCAGTTCAATCAACAGTAGCTTTTGGCAGACCAAAGTGAAAGAAAGCAAACCCACAGCTTGAAGCAGTAAAGATGCCACAGAGGACACCCCCTAGGGAAAAAGATGACCTCAGGTGCCCTTAAAAGCACAAGGAGGATCAGCCAACAGGAGAGCAGAAGTGATAGCAAGTGTCTGGTGTCTAGAGAGATCTCCAATATGATTGTACTAGGCCAATAATGATGGACAACTGCCCATTCTAAGGCTGGTTCCCTCAGAAAGAATATAAGCCTCTTCTTGGAGGTAGGCTGATGAAAGGGGGGAAGAAAACAAAATGCAAGACAAGAGAACCAGCTCCCATGGGTGGAAAACATGAATGGCTTCATTAAAATTCTTACGCTGACCAACCTGCTTTCTGGCGTAGCAGTTCACACAAGACTTAGGCGCCCTCAGCTTCTCCCGTGTTAAGCAGGTGATCTGTTGTTCCTGACCCCTATGGATAGGAGCTGACAATTGCTGTGCTATTAAAGTCAGAGCTGGACTCTAATAAGAACAAAGCACAAACCATACCAGAACATTGACCATAACTCTGGGTCATTAACTGGCTGAATTTCAGCGTTCTCAAATTCTATGCACCCTTGGGAAGAGAGGTCAACACAGATTAGTTATGCTCACTTCTCCCAAATACAAGAGGAAATAAAAAGCAAAGATCATACTACTATTTACTAAGCAACTACAAAGTAGCAGGTACTCCTACTAATACCATTCTTCTGTCTACTAGGAGGAAACACTTTAGAAGGGGCTCAGACACTAGAAAGCTCCTTTAGTATCTAATAGAAAATAACGAGTTTACTTCTGACATTTAAATAAGCTGTTTAGGAGAGAAGGGCAGTGTATATTTAGACCCTTGGGTTTAAGAAGGAAACTCATCTTTTAATCAGAAATGAAATAAGAATCCCCAAGAGCTCAAGGCTCACCACAACATCTGTCAGTTTAGAATGGATTAATAAAATTAAGAGGTATGGTAAAATCTTATCTAGGGGGAATTACAAATACAAATCCATATGCTGGGATGGGATGGAACAGTCAGTTGTCAATATTTAGCTGGTGTTCTATAATTCTTTTACAGAGCAGTACCTGGCTTCCCAAATAAACCACAGAGAGTGCATACCAGTCTCCATTATATCAGATGCATCTACTAAAATTATTACCAATAAATTCCTTGTTTAGAAAAGCATGGCATGAGTAAGCACCATCCTACTTATTTAATCCATTTTTTAAATTGTGATTAAGGGAAAGAATCTAACATTTGTTAAGTGTCTTTTTGGTAGCAGGCGCTCCAAATGTTACTTCATTTAAATCTGTACAATGTTGCCGCGAACAAAGTAGGATTACTTGCATTTTAGAGGTTCAGTTGGTGAAGTAACTTGTCTAAGGTCAACAGCTAGTCAGGAAATGGCAGACCCAGGATTCAAACCCAGATAAGCCTTCCTCTAAAATTCGTGTTTTGTTTTGTTTTTTAGAGATTGATTTATTTATTTAAGAGAGAGGCAGGGGGAGGGGCATAGGGAGAGGGAAAGAGAATCGAAGCAGACGCCATGCTGAGCGTGGAGCCCAACGTGGGCTGATCTCATGAGCCTGAGATCATGACCTCAGCCAAAACCAAGAGTCAGACGCCTAACCGACTGCGCCACCCAGGCGCCCCTAAACTTTGTGTTCTTTTGACCATGCCATACAACCTCTCGGGAATCATGCTATGTATTATGTGGGATATCTGGAGGAAGAAGTTATAGTCCCTTTCCACAATGAGTTGAAAGTCTGAGCAAAAGATAATCAAGGTATATAAATAAAGACAACCTAAGACAAAACATGGTAAGTACCACCTGAGGGCAGTGATTATTAAAGACGCGGATATTCAGAGAAAGACAATTTCTGACTGGACCGATCAGGAAAGGCTACCAGGAGGAGTGGTATTTGATCTGAATCATGAAGAATAAGCCGAAATTCTAGGTGGCTAAAGAAGAGTGTATGAAGGGACACTGATGACCAAGGGTTACTCAGAGGAAGGGGATAGTGTATCCAAAAATATGAAGGAGGGAAGACAGAGGCATGCTCAATAGACGATAAGTAATGAAATCCGGCATGAGCAGAGGGTTCAGCTAGGGAGGGAATGGGAGGTAAGGTAGAAAGGGTCGGTTTGAACCAAAGTGAAAATGGGAAAGGAGCCTTCAGTTTATTATTCTGTATGCCAGGCACTGTGCCGGGTTAGTTCATTTAGACTGATGAGAAGGAAGAGTCTAAGTAAAGGCCCGGCGTTTGCTACAGAACGGAACGTGTTTTGAATTACTCGATGGCTCCTAAATTCCATGTTTCTCCCACAGCACCATGTCACCTTGAACTAGAATTGAATGAATTTGGATTTCTATTATTTGAAGGTGGCAATACTTTGTTAAAGTTTTTGGGGAGGAAAATATTTCAACATGATCAAAATATTTGTTATTTTGGGATAAAGACTGTCCTGGGGCCCCTGAAGTATTTCATTCAAAGGAAGGTAACTTGGTAAAAAGTATTCTTGAAGGAATGACTGAGGCCATGGGTTGAATGCCAGAATTCTGCCCTTTGTCAGCAATGGGATCTTAGAGGAGTTTCTTTCGCTGACCCTCATCTGTAAGATGGGGATAACAACACCTATCTCACAGATTTGGATTTAAAAGAATATAATGTGGGTGGAAATGCTCTACAAGTATAAAGCATAATTTAAATTTTAAAAAAATCCAAAATTCTTCATTTGGTAGAGAAAAAATCTTAAACAGAACTGGAGTTCACCCGCAGGAACTGCTCAGAGACATACTTATGTGCAATAATACGGCCCACCCCTTACTTGTAGGTTCTCAAAGTCCCTCCGCAGGGTTTGGGCTTGACTCAGGCTGAGTCAATTACTTTGGGTTCTTGTGCCACGGGATACAAACCATCTTAAAACCGTAAGGTCCCTTCTGAAATGGTTATTTTGGGTAGCTCTTTCTCTTGTTCACCTGTATAGCCTACTCATCCCTGGTCGGCCCCAAGACTCAATGGTCTTAAAGGCAAGAAGTGGGCATCAATGTCGGGTGCACAGCACTTCATAGCCCAAGACATTACATTTTTAAAAATCAACAAAAAAGAAACTACCTCTTGACTTGAAGATATAGGGCTGATGACGCCATGTAGTCTGGTCCAGCTCAGGGTGACTTTGAAGGCACTCTGAAATATAGTACTTTCATGTTACAAAGGAAGCCTCAACTATACAATGATCCATTGGTCCCCTTATCCTATGACTACTAGTAGAGCTTGGCAGGGGGTAGGACACATTTACTAACTGCGAAAAGTAAAGATCAAAGTAAGAAAACAAATATGATAACTTGTGACTTGGAGTTTCAGAAAATAATCTCAGTTTGATGACTCACTTTATAGGGGGGAAAGGGTGGGGTGGCATCTCCTACCCCCAGAGTCTAGAGGCAAAGTTGCACAGAGTTGGCAAGAAAACCATCAATGCCTCAAACTCCCTTAGAGTCAATCCCCATTCACTTAGTAATTTATTAGGTGTTACTTACTGAACATCTAAACAGTTGCCAGGACCTTACTACAAAAAAAAAAAAAAAAAAAAAGTTCCGGGAAAGCAAAGCTGTGGTAAGGTTCTCCACATGAGCACCTCTATCAGGAAACCGTTAGTCCCCAAACCCTACACACATCCTAGCTGAGCAAAAAATGTTTATAAAAGTATTCCAAAGAATGAGTACTCTGACGAAAAACCTTGACTCAATACATACACTATGCTTAAGCCAACCACTGAGATAGACACACAAAGCCAAGTCTACTCTGATTTCAGGACTCACACCAACACCACAGGGTGCAAGGATGTGTCCGCTGTGGTTCCCGAGAAGGGTGGGAAGACTTATGGGTACTGATGACATTCACCAGGCTCTGCCCACTGGCTCTCACCACCAGTTTCCCATGATGCTTTCTAGACGTTGTCAAAGTAACAGGAAATTTAACAAAGTGACATATGGAAACTAAACAAAGTATATTCTGGAGGTGTTTTAGAGGCTGTAAGGGAAAGAAACTTGTGTGCATTCATCCAAGCTCTCTTCCTACCCAGTTAGGTGACCTCGAGATGAATGTTACCTTTCGGGCTTTGTTTTTATTCTTTGGAAAATTAGAAATGTGATTAGCTGGGAAGGGTATTTCTGACAAGCACCAGGGAAAGGAAAACTTTGGTATTTTCGTCCAACTCTGGGGTAGAGATGAGGGTGGTGAAACTGCTGCCATCTCCGGTGGCTTCAAACACAGCGAAATCTGAAACTTCAATAAGTCATTGTGCTCTTTCTGTGACAATTACAGCTCTTTGAAAATCTGCTCTAGTGCCTTCAGAACAAATTTAGAATTGTGGGGCCAAACAGAGTCCCAAAGAGGAAGGTCCCAGGAAGGAGAAAGTGGGATGACACACACGAGGCTGTTTCAATGTAAGCAGGCAATACCAGAACTTAAAATCTTAAAAAGGAAAAGGTAAAATGTTCTAATTGAAGACTGGGATGACTTTATGGTCGACTTTTCTAGGTAAATAATCATTGGTGGTGTTACAGCACTGTTGCGGGTAAGTACGCAAGGCCTTTCCAGCAACCTAATACCAGACTTATTTTCTAATCTTACCAGGTACTTGATGAAACATTTTAGAAAAACAGGAAAACCAATGTGACACGAGGGCAAAGGAGAGATAAAAGCTCAAGGAAAAGCAACTGAGGCATAAACTAAGAAAGCAATTTTACTGTCTAAACCAAGGAGCCTCACATTAAGCAAGGAAACGTGCTTGTCACGGCTTTTAGAGCAATCTGAGAGTCGGTCTTTGGAGTGGTACTGTGTGAGGTCTCCACTGCTCACAAAGGACAGGGCTGTGAGGCGGGCAGTAACGGCCCAACAGGGCTACATCTCAAGGTTTTAAATGGAAAACAAACATCCACTTGGGCCTGCTGTGGAATAAAGGCCGAAGGATTTAGGTCTTGTGGGCACTACCCTAAGGCTCTTCTCCGGTTTTCCTTTCATATATAAATAAGATGAGAGCTCTAGTCAATTGTGAAGTTAGGGTAACAAGACAGAAGGCAAATCACTTTATCTTTCTGAGTCTCAGTTTTCCCACATGTAAACTCAGGAGACTGAACTATAATATATAATTACTCAGTCAGCTCTAAAGTCCCTTTCAACTAAAATTACATAACAAAGTTAGAAAAGCAACACACACACCCCCCCCCCCGCCCCCGAAACAAAAACAAACAACAACAAAAACACATCTAAACCTCTGCTCTTCCGCTGGAATGTGACAATAGGACTTTATGAAGCATTGGCCCAGAGGTATTCGTGACTCATCGTCCCCTTTACTTTGCCCTTCCATCCTGGGGGTGACAGTCCATGAGTGACAGAGCTGATGCCCCTTTCCCCAAACCCCAATTCCGGAGGGTGAGTACTGATCTAGCAACTTGCGAAGCAACGGTAGTCATAGTGAGATACACACGATAGTCCCGGTGCCATGCGTGCTCTGGTAACACTAGCGAACATTACTGAGCCCTTGTCCAGGGCCAGGCACTGTGGTACCTGCATTTACTCAGTCAGTCCTTCTAACAATTCTGCTGGGATTTCACCCTGATAGTACCCCCATGTTGCAGATAAAGAAACTGAGACACAGAGTGGTCAGGCGAGTAGTAAGAGCAAATGGTCGAGCCACAGATCATCACTGGACAGCCCGAGTCCACAGAGGAGGGTGTCCACAGGGCCCCTGTCCGCTAAGGACAGGACAGAGCTCCGAAGACAGAGGCTTAGCCCGCTGAAGTGGGAACCAGTGGGTTCAGCAGACCGAGAGCCCAGAGCTACCGTCTCCAGCACCGGCTCTGCCACGACCACTGAGGCAGGTCCGCTTCCTCGTCCATCAGACGAGGGCAGAGGAGGAGATAACCTCTAATGCCCTTTGCAGCTCTGACATTCTCCATGAGGGAGCATGTTCCATAAGGACTGAGCAACTGCTTGATTCCCAGGCTTTTTTTTTTTTTTTTAAGTTCTTCATTTCTATTTTAAAAAATTGCATGTTCCCGTGGCCCTGGAATGCCTGCCTCTGGCCCCTCTGGAGCCCTGGGTTATGTGAAAGCAGCCGTGCCAAGCTGGCCCATGGGCGGGGCTGAGTCTTCCTGGCTGGCTTGTGACATGTTCCTGACGTACTGTGTGGTCAAGGAGCTGGAACTGGGGGGGCTGAACAAGGGCCAAGCCTTGCACTTCAGCTTCCTGACCTGGCAGCCATTCAGAGAGACCCCGCTAAGTGCTATTTCCTAAATACACTCTCTTTTCATAACAATCTTACCACATTGCTTTCCTTTACAAGCGCTCTTAAAAAAGGGAACTGGACTCCTTCTGGTTAATCTACACAGACTACATTTGGAAACCATCAGAAACTGAACTCTAAACAAAACGTTATTAATGCGTTGTAATCTGCCCTCTATGTTGCAGATGAAAAGAAAATGTTTTATAGCTTCAGAGCATACGTTTTAATTGCCTTTTAAGAGTGCATATACTTTTAGTACTTAGTGTTATAAAACTATAGTATCTGTTTCTTGATAACTGTTGAGTGATCTCAGCTATTTTTATGAGTTTTTTTCCTTATCCTTTCCTCCCTTTTTCTCCTAAACTGCCACCCATGCAAAGTTCCTTTAGATCAAGCTTGATACAGGGCTCACATATTTGAGGTCTTCATTATAAATAGCTTCTTAACAACCTCCACCTCACTATAAAACACTTGTTCCTGAAAATGAGTTCTATAAACAAAGATGGAGTGGGTGGCTTTGTCTAATAATCCCGTATAGCTGGGAACCTAGCAGTCTAGCCTTTTCCCACTTGCTATGGCTTTTTTATAGGGGCCAGATGACCTACAGAGATCTGATGCTCTTGCTACTTTTCTCAACTGTACAGCTTTGTCCCAAGAGACTAACATATCAGTCATCAACCCAGAGGTTTCAAGGGCAGACTCTTGGACACACCAGGATCCAGTCTTCTTTTCAGCAAGGAATCCCAAATCCATTAGAATCAGGCCAAAGTTAACTGAGGGACTGGCCTCTCCTGCAGCTTGTCACCAGGAGGACAACCCCCTGGAAGGCCAGGTCACTGACAGACTCTCCTCCATTGCTCACCTTCCAGTTGGGCCAACAGCACCCGGCTTCAGCGATATAAGACTGAATCACAGACGGACAGGAAATGAAGTGACCTTTCAAGCTAAGAGTCTGTTGGGCCAGGGGCAGAGGATGAGGGTGTCTGGCAATCTGAATTCCTGGCTAGGAGAAAACAGGAGCACTGGGCCCTGGTCTCCCTGAGCAGGGCAAGCAGTAAGTGCTCCCAAGGATAGGAAGCAGCCACAAATGAAAACCTTCTCAGGTAAATCATCCAACGTAGGAGAATGTTCAAAAAACCAGAATATCATAGGCTCCTTGGACCAGAAGGGCCCAGAGAGATGATGTGGTCCATCACTCATTTTCAGGGGAGGAAATGGAAGTTGAGGTGGACAGTAACTTGCCCAAGGTCTCACGGCTGAGGTGAGCTTAGGCGCCTGGTCTCTTGCCCTCTGTCCTGGCGCTCCACCATCTACAGGATGCCCACCATCAGGAAGTAAA
The DNA here is from genome assembly GCF_024610735.1 of Ursus americanus. Taxonomy (NCBI): domain Eukaryota; kingdom Metazoa; phylum Chordata; class Mammalia; order Carnivora; family Ursidae; genus Ursus; species Ursus americanus. The sequence goes on from NC_142149.1 coordinate 33,549,769, forward strand.
GGAAGCGTCACTAAAAGCGATCCCCTTTCGTTGTCCGAAAATGAGAGCTTGTGCCCTTTAATTCCAGTTTCTTTTCAGAGATAGTTATCTTCCTTATCTCAAACATTAACTCCAGTGTTTTGTATGGTGTCTCCAGCGCTTCCCTAATGCCTTCATGACTCACTGGCTATTACGGCCTGACACAGCACAGAGCGGTGCTCAGTTACAACGTTGGTTTCTGAAGCAATATTTATGAAAAACAAGCCTTCCTCTCAGCTCCCTTCCCATCAAAACTCACACGATATGTTGAGAATTCTCCTAATGGCTCAGGAGGCCCTATATCCATGGTGTGTCAGAATTTACACTGTGTGTGGGGCCTCCGGGTGCCTCAGTCGGCTAAGTGTCTGCCTTCGGCTCAGGTCAGGATCTGGGTGTCCTGGGATCAAGCCCCGCATCGGGCTCCCTGCTCAGCAGGGAGTCTGCTTCTACTTCTGCCTCTGCCCCATCCCCTGCTCGTGCTCTCTCTCTCTCTCACTCATTCCCTTTCTTAAATAAATAAAACCTTTTTAAAAAATTAAAAAAAAGAATTCACACTGTGTGAAGGAGCAGCTATTTAGATATCTCCTCCTTAACTTTAGAGTTATCAAACCTTGTATTTTAAGTTAGGTTGTCCATCCTCTCCTCCCTTTGGTAACCTTTTATGTCAAATACGTGCCGAGGAGGAGAAATGAACTGGGACACCAAGGTCTTATTATATTCACACAACCACGAGGCAAAGCTCTCTGTCAGGGCCGGGGTACGAACTTTTCTAAAACTCCACAAACCCATGGAAAAGACCTTTCCTTTAGAAAAGCAAGGCCTTCCAGTCTTCTCTAGCTCTACCATGGCTGCTGTGATTCAGTACCTCGTTTTGCAATCCTCTTCAAATCACTGATTCAGTTCAATTTCTAATTCTTAGTATTTGGGACAGGTGACACTTGAACACCCTAAGAAATCAGCTGAAAAGAAAGCTTTAAAAAATTGGTCATGACATTTTTGTCTTCCATGGGTCTATCAGCTCAATATAGCAAGTCTGTCTTCCTTTCGACAGATCACAGATTAAGGAGGAGCAATTATAAAAATATCGGGCAGAGAACAGTGAAATATCCTGGAAAATAACTCCCTCTACCACCATTTTACAGCCACCTCTTAAAGAATTCTCTTCGGAGACACCTGAAACAGTCTGAAAAAAAAAAAGAGTTTTCCCTGAGGTTAAGGGAGAGCCTTTTCATTCGGTAGCTTTTGTATTAATTGGTGCTCCTAAAACAAACCGTTTCCTCGGCCAGGGACACAATTCTACGTTGGGATATGAGAGTTCTTCTCTGCGGCTCAGATGTCCTTAAGATTTTAGCAATACAGCTTTTGGGTGTGTTTCATGACCTTTTGTGCTAGCAAATAAGCCTTTGGAGGATTAAAATTAGCTTTTCTCATCCTACTTTAAGGAGTGCTCTGCCCTGGGAACATTAAAGAAAAAAAAAGAAAAAAAAAAAAAAAGTAAAGCCCCAGTCCTGAGCCAAATACCCAGTCTAGCGGTACTGATAATGCTTTCAAGGTTCTTACTTTAAAAATAAAATTTTGAGAGAGAGGGAGATAAACCATAGGAGACTCTTTAGGACAGAGAACAAACTGAGGGAGCTGGGCGGGGGAGGGGCTAGATGGATGATGGGCATTAAGGAGCGCACTTGTGAGGAGCACTGGGTGTTGCATGCGAGTGACGAATCAGTAAATTCGACTCCTGAAACCAATATTGCACCGTATGTTCACTAACTAGAAGTTAAATAAAATCTGAAAACAAAAATAAGTTTTTGCAGGAGTACTCTGGGAAATAGCGAAAGCATATGCATTAATTTAAACAAGTTCTTCTCTTTAAGATCAAAAAAGAATGAAGTTTTATGCCACGGGTACTTGAGAGTATGCCACTACTTTAAACTATTCCAAGTGGTCTGAAATATTAAAAGTGAATATACTGCTTCAAACTTCTTGACCTATAGATCTAAAGTATTCACTCACCTTGTCCTATGTATCCCCTTTTTTTTTTAAGATTGTATTTATTTATTTGAGAGAGAGAGGGAGAGCACAAGCAGGAGTGGGAGAGAGAGAAGCAGGCTCCCTGCAGCAGGCTCCCCGCTGAGCAGGGAGCCCGATGTGGGGCTCGATCCCAGGACCCTGGGATCAAGACCTGAGCTGCAGGCAGAGGCTTAACCAACTGAGCCACCCAGGCGCCCCATGTTCTATGTATCCTAATATGGACTAAATACAATATTCAATGAAGTCCTCGTATCATACGCATTAGAGGCCTTAAAATCAGGCTATCAGAACTGATCATCTGCCACAAAACTGGCTAGATACCTTTCCACAGTGACACACCCCTGGTGTGACAGTTGAGAGACTCAGGTCACTGCTACTTCTTCGCTGCTGAGGAAGCAGAAAGTGGGCAAATTCTCACCATATGGCCTTTGTCCTCTGATCTTTTACCCCACCTGTCCTCTCTAGGCCCAAGGCTCTGTGGGAACTCATGCCAGACTGGGGCTTAGACCCTTAAGTGCCATTAATTTATGTGTTGATTTCTTTGGAAGGACCTGGGGAATAGGCTGCCATCACTGAATGGAGTGGTTCTTTAAATTTCCATTAAAAAAAAAAAAAAAAAAGTAGTATCAGCCACAACTGGAAAATCTATCCCTTTACCTCTGTACAAGGAACACAGAGAAAAATTGTATTAAATCACCAATCCAACTCCAAATCAAAACCAGGCCTTTAGAGTGCTTCAGTTTTCAGGCTCAAATAGGTACGTACCATCCACGATAGGTACAAAGAGATGGGATCAGAAGAAGTTCCCTTGGCTATATTCATGGGGAAGGATCAAGAAGTGCTCAGAGAGGCAGAAAGCTCTCCAAAAGAAGCTAATTCAAAAGAGATTTCCAAGTCAACATCCAAACCAAAGAGATGTGGAAAATTTCAGAAAAGCATCCTAACAAAATATCCCAACCAAGTACCCTAACTCCTTTTTGCAAACCCACAACTGGTAGGAGCAAAGTTCCAATGTGACAGCCTTTTAAAGCAGCAAGTTGCAACCGCAAGTGTGGCTGCTCTTCCAACATTATTATTATTATTTTTTGAAAAATTACATGGGTGGGTAGGGAAGCAAACCCAAGAAGACTGCAGTTTACAAGTCCCAAGGTCTGGGAGGTAAGATACATGGAATCTAGAAATGGGGGCCTCGTGGTAGAGACAAGACATCTAACCTTATTGCCCAAGGTGGCTGAGACCTCTGGCTGCTCATCAGGCAGAGTATACTGCTCTATATTTGCAGAGCTGTTCAATAAAATTTTACTGGCAAGGCAAAAGGAGAAACATCTGCTCCAGTCAAGAGCAGCTGTGGTCAGCAATAAGGCATCTGGCACAGGGTCAATGCTGCTCTTGCTAGTAGGTGGTATTGTGGTCACCAGTAATTACTTTGGAGAATTTCATGGAGTCAAGGATAACTCAATGGACAAAGAACATTTTATTTTACTTTCTATCTTTAGCCCAGGAGCAAAAATCGTGACATGTTGTACAGGATTCAGAAGCCCAATGCAATCCATATTTTTCATGGCAGACTTTTTACCTCAAAGACTGGAAACCCTTAAATGTAAGTATTTCAAACAATATGTTCTTGACAAGTGACCTCTCCACTCATTATTTCTGATTGAACAGTTCCTGTAGATTGCATTAGTCTTTAAGTGTTTCCTTCTGAAAGATATATTATAGACTACTGTAAAGAAAATGTGAAAATTATATTTAGCAAATCAATAAACGGTGCAAGTTTTTAAAAACCTCATCTTTGTCAAATCTGCGTGATATCTTCAAAGTTAAATAACTCTACACTGAATGAGAATTTGGAGTGTAAATAAAACTCTGTTCAATGCATGCAGTTGTGATAATTTTTCATGGAATGATGAATGTCAGAAAGTAGCAGTTAAATTAATATACACTGTACTTAAAAAATTAAACACTTGGGAAATAACCTTTTGAGCCACTGGAAAATGACAAAGTCTAAGATATTTCAATCAAGTTAATTTCAGTACCAAAGTAATGCATTTTTCCCACCAGAAACTATATGAAAAAACAAATTAACCAAAATGGGTCTCCGAATGATGGGATAACATCAGGCTCAAAGAAAGCTTCATGATTGCTTGTCAATTAGGTTATTCTACACACACGTGCTCAAAAGCAAAACTAGCCGCATTCATCTTAAATCATGTCAAGGCTGAATGGTTGATATTATATTAAAATGAAAGCATGACTTGCATTTCAAAGAGGAAAAGGAAATTCTCTTGCCAACCAAGAGAGCTGACCCGCACCAAATGGTATAATTCAGGTACACAAGCTCCAACGAGGTGAGCCATGCCCAAACGTTACTGGATAGGCTATCCCTAGTCTATCCCTTGACCACTGGGGCTCCGAGAACATCTCTTGGATAGTTTTGGAAGTGGAGGGAGAGACCCAGTGACTAATTTCAACCTCTTTTTAACCTATTCTGACTCAACCATCTCCAGATTGCTATCTTAGAGTCAAGTCTGGGGTCATGTTAGGTATCGGGCTCTCCCAGAACAGATAAGAATCCCTGGTCAGTAGGTGAGGCAGGGCAAATATGGGTGTGGGAAGGCCGACATTCTAAGTACCAGCTCTCTCAGTCACTTTGGAACCGTGCGTAGCTCACCTGAACCCTCAGAACTTCACGTTTTTTTCACATGTCAGATGCGGCGGACTTCCAGCTTTAACACTACACTGAGTCTCTAGACCCTAAAGAGCTGTCCCGTCAGCTTCATCACATTCATGACCTTGTCCCCGGCAGTAAGAGGTACCTAACAATCTCCTATTGTTTTTTCGTTCAATGAGACCTTCGCTACCATTAAAAAGAAGTATTAAGTTCAGGAGTTCCCTTAGGAACTGCTTTTTACAATAGTCCAACATCTCATGTTGTTACGTTAAAGCCCACCGTCTGAAACCACTCAACAGCAGGCCGAGTACTTTCTTTGATTTGAGCATACAAGATTTCCTACCAGAGAAAGAAACTGATTAACATTAGATTGTTTGGAAACACGTTTTCCACCTTTAAAAATAAACACTTTTCTACAGATCAATAATTTGCTTAAATACTGCCTAAAATATAGTCCATTACACTGTATTTGGGAAGGTGAACAGTGAAATCACAAACTACTATGAAACTACAGTTAAGTCTTAAAAAATATGGCTTCTCCCCTGTAGATCCCATTTCGTAAAACATAGAATAAAGTCTCTGAACATTAGGCACTTCTAACACTAAAGGAAGATAATCATCTGAATTTTACCTATTGTTATTTTTTTATGACACATATTTTTGCCAACTTCTAGTCACCCTGCTTCCAAACTCATGTCTTTGCCCGTGTTATTTCCATAGACTGAATGGACTTCCCTTATTTTTTTTTAACCTGTTGAAAACTTACTTCTGTGTCTTCTAAAGACACAACCTTCTAAAGAACTAGCAAAATAAATCCTGACATAGCAAATGATGGACTAGTATGCACCCATTATATGAGAGTATAAACGAATTTCTCACGAATCTGTTAGAAGAAATTGGGATTCGTTTGTAAAGGCAGTGAGGGACGCAATAATCCTTAGAGAACTGCAATCAACTCTATTCCTTGTACTCAACATTGGCTCAGAAAAAGCGGGATAAACCTCTTTGCAAAAAAGCAGGTAGACTGGTAGAAGAGAGGCTCTGAACGTGAATTTTCCTTTAAGCTCTTCCTGATTCCACACTCTTTGCATCTCATGATATTGTAACTATAGGTTCCGCCACAGCTCTTTGCAACAATTTGCATTCAGTGAGGTCATTCTAATTGGAGGAAGAGTCTAGGCATCACAAGCTGGTCAGTGAGGAAGTTCTTGTCCTGTCTAAAGCATCAAATATAAAGAGAGAAGGGCTGGAGTCTAGGTCTAGCGACATTGAACCAAATATGGATTGGGACTAAAATACTGGAAAGTTACTCAAACACCACTATGAACATCTTTATGTGTGTTAAGGTATAGGGATCTGTCAAAGGGCCAACTAGGACATATTAAAGGGTTACCTTTGGGTCAGATTCTTTCTATTATCTTGCTCATGTTTTTGGCTTCTTCCTCTTAGATAACAGGAGTCACTCTGGTGCTAGATATACTTATCCCTGGGAAGCCATTGCCTGTTAATTAAAATACACACACATACACACACGCAGAGTAAACTTATTCCATTATCATGACAGCTCTTAGTTTTCTTAGAAAATTTAAACATTTATTCAAACTTTTTAAAATACCTATGTGCTAAATGCTATTGGTGGTGGGGGGGAGTATGATTTTAAAACTGATTTTGCCCGAGAATTATTGTTTCATTAGGCTTATTCACCCTCTCTCCTCTTTCATTATTAGCATAAGGAGATGGTGAAGTTGTTGTGTATGTTTTAAATCCTGGCTCAAGATGATAAGTAGGGAACAGCAGAGCCAAACGGAGAGGCAGGGGCTGTGTCTTCCAACAGGCTGACTCCATGGCCTTGCCACTTGCTCCTACAAATCACTGGCAATAGCAAATTCCTCAGTGACTTTTGGAATCACTTTTTCAAACAGTCAAACCTCTAATGTGTCAAATCTACTGCTTCTGTGTGTCTACAGTATTGAGGGTCCCCCAAAGAAAGCCTAATTGTATTGTAATTTGGGGATGGGTTCTTTTAAAGGGTGAGAGACGGGGAGTGAGAGTGGAAGGGAGGGAGCAGATGGTTTCTCAGAGCAAGAATTCTCTCATGCCCGAAGGAAAATTCCCAAGTAAGAGTGGCATATTGAAATCTAATCAAATGTCTAACCTATTTTTGCCCTTGAATCCATCAAAATAAAAAACAACCACCCTTGGTACCTCTTTAAAATGCTTCTTTTGGGGAGAAGGTTTTAGTAAAGATATACTTCTGTGTGTTTAAGGCTAGTTTATAAGAAATGAGCCCTTTAGTCTTAGGGTTCCCTGCCACAGGTAAATGAATTTGGTCTGCTGAATAAGACACAGCTGGTTTTGAACTTCTCAGGGTAGGTGTGCTAAGTTTTAATGAACCTCACTACAACTCATTCCTTTTTAATATTACAGTAGAGTGGGAAGAATATGGACTTTGGAGTCAGAGAAACCTGAGTTCAAAGCCTGTCCATATCCGTTATCTTCTCTTGGGTCAGTTATCTTACTTGCAAATAAAAATATTATTTTACCTGGCAGGACAGTTGTGAGGATAAGAAATTATGTATATAGGGGCGCCTGGGTGGCGCAGTCGTTAAGCGTCTGCCTTCAGCTCAGGGCGTGATCCCAGCGTTCTGGAATCGAGCCCCACATCAGGCTCCTCCGCTAGGAGCCTGCTTCTTCCTCTCCCACTCCCCCTGCTTGTATTCCCTCTCTCGTTGGCTGTCTCTCTCTGTCAAATAAATAAATAAATAATCTTAAAAAAAAAAAAAGAAACTATGTATATAAAGTAGTGACCATGGAGTAGGTATTCAATAAATGGTAGCTCCTGCTATTATTATTTTTAAATTATTATTATTATTATTATCATTATTTGAGATGGCATGGTTACAGTTCCCAAGCATTATAAAGGTGTTGGCATACTACTTACACTAAAATACCGGTCAGCAAGACAATGTAACCACCCTCACAGAAAACTCCAATCAACATATTTTTATCTTATACATATTTAAAACTCAAGTATAAATAAGACTTTGAGTCCTGTAAACTTCCAACACCACAGTTATGGCTTCACATACCTGAGTGTTCTTTCAAAAAAATATATTCACATTTAAAAGGTCGAGTTGTAAAGCCATTTGATTAAAATAGTAATGAAGAGTAAACATTAACTCACAATTTCTCCTTTGGTCTTTACTATGCCAAGTGGTCCCACCTCCAGAATAAGTTGCACCTTAAGACATTTTAAGATTATCTTGATTAAAATCTTTAAGTCCTTAATTTTAAGTAGGGAAAACCTAATCTCCAAAAGCCAAGTTTAATACTTTTAGCATGATCTAGATCTTAACAGTAGCAAGTTATCCCTCTGCTACTCCTGAAACATTAACACATTGAAACATGATCACCCAAAGTAAATGAAGTTCCCTTTTTACAAGAATTTTAGAGCCACTGATAAAATGTAAAGAATTAACATTAGAAAGGAAGAATGACCCATCATTAGGCTACCCGCATGTCCCAAAGCATCCGAAGTCATAGAAAGCTTGTCTCTAGAATTTCAACAGTTTTCTCAAAGGTTTCAGAGCTCTCTGCCAGAGGCCTGGCGCACTGAATTAAAAAACAAAACAAAGCAAACAAATGACCCTCTTCCCCCTTCCCTGCCCCCGTGTGTATGGCTTTCTTCTTGTACCTATCCTTCATGGCGACGCTGTTCAAGCTAGCATGTCCTACGCAGAGAATTTGTTTTAAGCCAAGCTAAATAAGGATGTTGGTGTCAATTAACTTCCACTATCTATAATATGCTAACCTGCTATTTTAGCCACTCTTGCTTTCGCTTTTCAAAACCAGGCTCACTAAAGCAGTACCTGATCTTCCCATAGGAACTGTAAAGCCGACCTATCTGCCATACATAGGAAAAAATGACACAGAAATATGCTATATTGCTTTTATTGTTAAAAATATCCACTAATAAATTTAAAAATCTGAAGTATCCCAGCATTTGGATTTCTTATTTGTTTGCCTGGATGGTCTGCAATATCCATTTTGATTTTTGCTATTTCTAGCCATGAAGCCATCGCAGGAGTTGGCCTCGGGGCCCTGAGAGGAAATCTGGCTTCCACCTCTGGGACACACGTTTCAGTGCTTATGTCTAACTGACCCTGCCAATCACCCCTCCCAGAAGCCACAAGCCCGGCTTACAATAACAGAGTATATCAAAGAGGACAGGAAAGAAAACAAGACAGTGGCAGGGTCAGCAGAGGATAAGAATACGGTGAAGATACCCTGTGGAAACCGGGAAGTGGGGAACCATATTCTAATGGTATCAAAAGCGTTTCTCAGAAAAGGCAATGTCATAAATGCAGACCTTAACTGCCCAAGTCAGCTCTGTCCTACTGTAAAATCGCTGTCGGAAGTCACTAGGAGAGCATTGTCTTGTTTGATGGAAATGGTCTGGAAGAAATACTCTTGTTCACATGAATTTATTACAACTCATATGCTTAAACCAACCCAAAGTGTTCACTGTCACTGTATAACTGATCTCCGATATAAAAATCATCCCATGTAAAGTAATTCTCTTGACTCTCACCATCTAAGTCAAGAATAGTGATAATCCATTAGATTCAAGCTTCTTGCTTCCATATAAAAATATGCCTAATCCATTCAGCATTACGATCGTAAAGCCGGCAAATTAAAAAGATGTAGAGAGTAGAACAGAAAAGTGGTTCAGAGCTGGTCAGCGGGGGTGGCAGCGGCTGTCTATACTCAGCCTAGGTTTGAATCTTGACTCAGCTACTTATGGGCTGTGTGATCTTGGGCAAGTTCCGTAGCTTCTCTGAATCTCAGGCTTGAGGAGAGTAATTCTGAGGACTCACGGTCCACAAATGGTAGACTTTAAATATATGTTAATTTATCATTAAAGACAGCTATGTAAGAATGAAAGATAACTTTTACTGGCTTCTTGATGTACCAGATAAAGGCCCCCCTCTTAGCCCTGGCGTTCTCAGTCTACTTTTAGTCCCGATCTCCCCCTCAGCCTTCTCTGCCTACTTGCCATCACATCCACTCTCCAACTCTCCTACCTGGAATCCTTTATTTGTGCTGTTCCTCTGCATAAAATCACCCTTAGGATCACCTTAAGATTCAAGCCTACCTTCCCTCAAAGCTAGTTCAAATGATACCTTCTTCAAAAAGCCTTTATCTTTCACATCGCCCTCTAGCTAACTTACTCATAATACTTCGTAACCTTTCCACAACTGATTGTTTTCTGCCACCTATGACAGCCTTCTATACACAAGCATACCTCGGAGATACTGCGGGTTCAGGTCCAGACCACCATGATAAAGTGAGTCAAGTGACTTCTTCTGATTTCCCAGGGCATGTAAAAGATATGTTTACACTGCACTGTAGTCTATTAAGTGTGCAATAGCATTTTGTCTAAAAAAAAAACACCACTGTACATACCTTAATTTAAAAATACTTTATTGCTTAAAATTGCTAACCATCGTCGGAGCTTTCAACGAGTCAAAATCACCGATCTCAGATCACCATAACTAACATAAGAATAACGAAAGTTTGAAATATTGCGAGAATTACCAAAACGTGACACAGAGACACAAAGTGAGCAAATGCTGTTGGAAAAATGGCACCAATCGACTTGTTTCTTGCAGAGTTGCCACAAACCTGCAATTTGTAAAAAACACACTACCTGCAAAGTGCAATGAAGCAAAGCGCAACGGAATGAGATATGCCTGTATAAACAGAGTATCTAGCAGGGGCCTTGTCCATAGGAGCGCTTAATAGATGCTGGTTAAAGGCATAAACGGATCACAATTATGATCTCTCCGATATAAAATCTAAGAAAATGAGCAACTTGCCTTCACCACTTGCCTACAGAACACCATGAAAATGCCACTGCCTATTAACTCTGGAGGGACAGGAGGGACGGGAGACAGAGGTGGCCAGGAGTCCAAGCCGTGAGAGTTGGCACTTTTCTCTTTGCATCCAAGGAGTTAAACTGAGTCCCGGGGAGATAAAAATCTCTGGTTTTACTGTTTAGTGAGGCTGCCTGACAAACGAAGATCCAGCTGCAATTGTAACATTCCGAGCTCATAAGGCGCCAAGTTTTACTAACTATAATTTAACTGGTCCGACTGGTGCAGTCCAAATTCTTGTTTGGATAATCAGCCTTTGTTTGAGTATGTTCAAAAACAGCACAGGCTAGCATTAGCCTCTGGGTATGTCATGTGAGCTGATTACCCCGTGGCTCCCAGTAGCAGAAACTCATACACAAGAGGAGGGTTATTTTCCTAGTATTACTGTTACGCTAACATATAATCAGTCCCGCCCTCTCCCCCAGTCTCCACAGCTCTTCCACAGCCTCCCCCGACCTTTTTTCTCCTCTCTTTCCTTCTTCTTCTCCTTTCTTTCTTTCTTTCTTTCTTTTTTTTTATCATTCAAAAGTCTTCTTTCCAAGTTCAAACAAAGTTTAAAGGTGAAAAGGTCAAGAAAGTTTCATGGCCGCGGCTGTTTAGAAAGGGTAGGACTAACTGGGGTCTCTCTCTCAGCCTCTACTAAAGGCTCAAGAAGCTCATATTTCACTGTATTTCTGCAGCGCCCAGTCGCCTTGACACAATCTGTTTGGAATGAAATTAAGCCCTTGTTAATAATTTTTAACATAATAGAATAATAATGACTCCACCTGCCAAGCAATCATTTCATACATAAGCAACTCAAGTGGCTCATTTGTTAAAAAAAAAAAAATCCAGATTCTCAAAATTGTACACTTTCACTGAAGGGCACTCATTTGGGATCTGCCCAGCCCGCCCGTCTACAAGTCGTTTGGCTCTAACTAGCCAAGAAGGATTCTGGAAACTCTGCCCCTCTCCTGTCGCTTGGGCCTTGTTCTGGCCATTCTCAAAAGAGCCCCCGTGAGTTAACACATTTAAAGTGCTCAGGACAGTGCTTGGCTGACTGAAGATGCTCAACAGTATTTGCTATTATTATTTTAGGGGAGAAATCCTGACTCAGAGCTACAGATCTAACAATCGGTGGAAAAAGTGCTGTCTGGGGAAGGCCAAGGCTCAGAAGGGGCCGGCGTGATTAGCAGCTGGTACACAGGTTGGCGAAACACTGCAGACAGGGAAGGTAAGGTGGGAGCTCTATGCCCGTCTAGAATTGTCCGAGTAAATCTGGTCCCAGCAGCTCCCGCCTTCCTAGAGGGAAGCCCACCAAAGGAGAAGGAAACTCCGCTCCCTGGGAGGGAGATGTGTTTATTTTGCAACTAACAACAGCAAAGGAACCCTTTCTGAAGTTTTTCCTGGAAGGCTCAAAGTTTAATCCTCTACAGCAGTTTGGTATGGAGTCTGCAAAGTCTTGGTGGAGATGACAGGTAGAAATCAGAGTGCTTCAGATGTGGCTCCGGTTAGAGAGAGAGACGTGGGGAACCAGGGAGAGCCCTCCTGGGGCCCAAATCCTGAACCATGCAGTCATCTGGGACTCGAGAGAGGAGAGGAAGGAAAAAGAAGGAGCCGGTACACTGGTACTCCAGGGGAAATAGATACACGTGAGGTCTACTGGTTGAAGGGTTATCATTTATCTGCTCCTCTGCGTTCTTGCTCCAAGCATTCTGGGGCAAAGGAAGAGGGTTTCTATTGTGAATTTCCACAACTTGTAATAGTCATATGTTTAGACCTGTATTCATCTTTAATATCAATGAATTATATCTTCTACTAACTTAAATCATGCTGAAATTTAAGACCATTTTTTTCCCCTCCCTGCTGTGGGTACTAAGGGGAAAAAAAAACCCCAGATCCGCTGATATTAATAATGCTCAATTCACATTAATTAGAATTATAGAATGCCACAGCTGGAAGAGCTCTTAAAGAAAGATCAAATAAAGTAGAAAAGCCTCAGGGGCCAGAACTGAGGCCAGACAAGGATTTTCCCTGAACCCTCCATTAACGAAACATCTCCATTTGTATCTGTTTTATATACTGGGGTCCTGCCTACAATTTCACTAGAAAAAAAGGCTCTGTCGTTGGGGAGGAAGGTTTAAGAGGGAGGTCTGAAAATCAATGAGCTGGTCCAAGCCTTTTACTTTAAAGTTAAAGAAACATGGGACAGGGGGGTTATGACTTGTGGAGGGTCTCTCTTGAGTCAAGGACAGGGTAAGACAAGAATCCCTCTTCAGTCTTCAGTTTCTGCTACCCACGGTCAACCACGGCGGGAAAGCAGTTGATCCACGTTCTGACCCCAGCCTAACTCGATGCCACATGCCTACATCATTCATTTCCCTTCATCTCATCACACAGGCATTTTATCATCTCACATCATCATGAGAAAAAGAAGAGTGAATACAACACAAAACGATATTTTGTGTGAGAGGGAGAGACCACATTCACCTAACTTTGATTACAGCGTATTGTTACAGTTATTCTATTTTATTATTAGTTCTTGTTAATCTCTTACACTGTGCCTCATTTATAAATTACACTTTATCACACGTATGTATGTACAGAACAAAACGTGGTAGAGACAAAGGGTTCCTGCATCCACGGCTTCAGGCATTCCCTGGAGATCTTGGAACATATCTCTCCAGGTAAGGGGGGACTACCATATGCTGCATCTTCAAATCCTGTCTGTCTACTTCACCTTGTAGGGAAGCCCTCCATTTACTACGTTTTGATTACAAGACTGCAACCTCAAAAGAAACACTTCTTAGAAATATTTTACTGGTGCCATAAGTCACATTAACAATCATTTTTAGATCTGGACAATGAACTAAGACGAGCCTGGTTGATGGCCATCTTTAGTTGTAAAATCACTTCTGCTAAAGCTATTAGCCACAGAGTGTTCTGGGCAGCTCGGTTTTTACAACAAAACCTGTAAAATCCTGGGGTCAAAACTCTTCCCTGGGGCTCAAAGGTGTGAAGCTTCCAAAACGAAGCTTGGGCATTCAGAACTTTCCCACCCAGTTCTAATCTTCACCACCTCCTTTCCGTTATCCCTCAAAGAGTGTCCTTAGATAATATGGAGGGGAAAAAAAAAACACACCAAAAAGAAGTATTTTTAGCCTCTTCTTAAGTGGTGACAAAGTTTATCACACTCCTACTCAAATTAGTCACACAGGTTAGTCCCAGGGGAGAGCAGTCTGGCTACAGATCATTGCAAAGGAATGACTTCTTGGAGGCCTTAAACAAACACTTAGGCACATGGTTCCATCTGGAAATTTAGTCAAATAGAAGCAAATTCCATGAAATTCCCAACTGATGCAGGCAACATAATTTTGTATCTTACAATAGCAGTTCAGGCTAGCTGCTGTGGTCTGCTCAATGGATATATGCCCATGAAATACTAATAAGGAAAATCATTATTTTAATAATAATTATCATGGTTATTATTATTTCCAATCACAAGGGCTGAAGGTGCCAATAAAGCAGCAATGGAGAAGAGAGAGAACAACTGAGAATAAAATAGGACTTGCAAAGAATTTCCCACCACTTTAGTTCTTTTTCCTTTTAAGAAAGAGAATTGGTCCTGTATCCTCAGGATGAAACTCTGGAACTTAAGGTTTTTAAAGATCTTCTTCGTAAGTAGTAAGGTTTTCAGGGCAGAACTAACACACGGGCCATGGATTGGTTATAGTCAAGGGCCTGCCAAACTGCCATAAATGTGACGAAGATTTCAACTTGAGCCTCTGTTTTTCTGTCCATAAAAGAAAATCACTCCCTCCCTACCCTTGCTAGATACCGATTTTGAGAGAAATTAGCCCCCCACTCTTGTTTGCCAAAATGTATCTGGTTATGAAACATTACCACCAGTATCTGCAGTTACATAAAACATACATGCTTATCCAAAGTTAATTGTTTCCAAGCTATCTGGGAAACTAAGCGCCCTGCACATGAATAACTCATAATCACTCACTTTGTGGAATATTTTTAAACCAGCATTCTTATTTCTTTTGAAGATGGGATTCCTTAATACCCAGCATGGTTTTGTATTATAGATTCGGAACTCAAGAAAGACACGGAACTCAAGAAAGCTAAAAATAGCTTTGCCGCTTCATAGTTTGCAAACTTGAGCAAGTGCCCAAACTTTACAAAACCTCGTTCTTAGCTGTAAAATGGGAACAAAAAAAAAGCAATAATTTAAAAAACAAACAAACAAAAAAACAACCCTACCAACATTTGTGTTGTGGCACTATTTCTGAGGGTACGCAGTGGTGGGCCAGGGAGAGCTGATCTGCTTAGAAATTTTAAGGAAAAAAGTGAAATAATTCGACACTGATTAGCAGATAAAACCCTAGCTTCAAGAAAACTTTTCGTCTGGTAACAGACAAGGCTGTGGCTCTAGAATTGGGGATTGGGGTAAAAAGGACACGTACGCCTCCCTCCTCTGCTATGCGACGAGCTTTAACGGAGAAGCTTTAGAAGCACAAGAGTGTGGTTCACCAACTTAGACTGGGGCTGCCTAGAAAAGTTAGTGTATTTAGACACAGAAAATAGATCTGTGACTTCAAAGGTGACATCTTTCATTCTTTAGGGTGACAGTCAATGATTTTGGAGAACACTGTACTTATTGGACCTTTTACTTTAGTGCTTTCAAATCCTTTAAAAACATGCTATAAATTATGGTTTCCTGTTAAGGCAGCTCCATTGGTTAAAGACTTCAATGTGTCTATAGTCTCCTTGGTAATTTCTCAACACTACACGGGCTTAAAAATCTCAAAGCCAAATAAGAAAGGCCTCCTGAAACTGTTCAAGGCTTCAGTTAAGAGCCAGGTGACTGGACCTCCACACAGGAGTCACACTTGCCAAAACGAGGCAGGTCCTACTGCCAGTGTCTGCTGGGCCAGGGCGTGAAGCGAGAACATTCGGGAATGAGTGTAAAGGAAGAGTCATTCTTCGAAACAAGATGCAAGACCTTTCAGGGTTGAAAATCCGGGAAAGGAGAGTCTCCAGGTGAGAAGGGTGTCTATGTTACACCAGTGGCTAAGCCTTTGCACTTTATGTCCTGGGGTAAGGGGGTTGTTCACTCACAAGGAAGAGGAAAAGTGCTGCCAACACCACTGTAGGAGCTGTTCTTCCCTTTATAAAGGCTCAAGGATTGGGGCGCTTGGGTGACTCAGTCGTTAATCGTCTGCCTTCAGCTCGGGGAGTAATCCCAGAGTCCTGTGATCGAGCCCCGCATCGGGCTCCCTGCTCCACTGGGAGCCTGCTTCTTCCTCTCCCACTCCCCCTGCTTGTTTTCCCTCTCTCGCTGGCTGTCTCTCTCTCTCTCTCTCTCTGTCAAATAAATAAATAAATAAAATCTTTAAAAAATAAAAATAAAAAAATAAAGGCTCAAGGACTGAGTCACCACACCCCCTTTCTAGGTTGACCTTATGCACATTTTACATGAAACTGAGGAGAAAGCAGAAGCAAATCATTATAGAAAATATGAACAGCAAAGTGAGTCATGTGTCCCAAATACAGGTTTCTGATTCTGAAAATCTCTCCTCAGAGTGGCAAGAACTTCGGTCCTGAGTTCAGACCAGTGTGCTCGAACCTGATGGGCTGGCGTTAACTCTACAGGACCTCTGCCTGATCTCTTTTTTCTTGGCTTCGGCCCTTCTCTCAGGCATGTCACCTCCAGGCACATAAGGCCTCCCTGGCATCTGGGACTGCCTCTACTGTCTCCTTGTTCATCGCACCTTATTCAGGGGCAAATATGAATCCTACACCCACCCCTACCGCCCACCTTAAAGCTAAAGCGCTTGTCTGTTTCAAATCTCCCACAGTCCCCACAGCTCCTCTGTCCTCAATGATCATTTCTGGTCTGAAGACAGGTTTCAGTCATAACAGCATTGGTAACTAACACCTCCCCACAGAGGCCAAATGAATTATCTTAATCTGGGGTCCAGGGATGGATTTCGGGGGGGGGGTCCTGGAATCCCAGACAGCATATGTAACATTTGTATGAGTGTCTGTACATTTTTTCCTGGAAAGGACTTGTAAATCTCACAGAGCCGATGACACCAAAATACTAATAACTGCCAGCTTCGCCTTTCCACGTTTAGGTTATGGAAATGTACCGTTCTAGAACAGTCTGTGAGGACTCATTCAGGTAATTCCTCTATCCCTAGGTGAAAAACTGTTATCCATCCTGGCTCACAGTATAACATTAGCTTAACTGTAGAGTAACTAACTGTAACCTATATAAAGGGGCAGGAGCTTACCCTGGTAAAACACCTCATGAATGCCCGACCTAGAACCCCTCTCTCAGTCTTCACCATTCTTCACCCGGAGGCGCACATCAGAAGGACTCACCAGAGGATACTTCATCATAGGCATGATTTAGTAATCCAGACTTCTAGCCACAAAAACTGGAAACAACAAATTAAAAAGGAAAGGAATGATGGAGACAGGTGCACAGACAGCAGTAAGGAAACAACTTCACCTCTCTGAGCCTTGATTCCCTCCCATGTGAAGTGAATATGGGGACAGCTATCTCCCGGGGTCACTGTGAGGACTGAACGTCCAACGTAAAGCTATGTGCATCTGGCACATATTACATAGTCATAAAAGATTTTGTCTGGCTCTTTTTCTCTTTCTCTGAGAGATAAGGTTATCAGTCTTGATGGCAGAAAGACAAAGAAAAGTTACAGGAAATACACACGGGCACTGAAGCTATTTTGCATCTGAGCAAAGAATACAACATTAAAATAAAAACAACCCTCAACATTTAAGATCTAAGTGCCAGTACAATACCGTAAGCTCATAATAATGAGTCATTCAACATGATTCCACAACTGAGACCTGCGCGCATGTCTGTTATGGAGAGGCCCTGTCCTAGGTCAAAGTGTATTCAAGAAGTAAGCAAGCATAAAATCCACTTGAGAAAGATCTCCATACAAAGGGTTACAGCATTTTAAAAAATTATCTGAACATGTTCTTCTCCAACTATGCACAAAAGATAAAGTATTAATATAATTTAAATGCTTTAAATATTGTCAGTCTTTTTTCTGTCAAGCTGGAGTTATCTGGAAAGTAGGTATCATAGGACAGATATTTCCTGAATTCTCTACAGAGAGGATTTGAACATAACAGCAAGAATGTTAAAATGTATACAATAGACACTATTTGTGATCAGTAGGCATTTTAGAAACCATGCTGTATTTTTGAATGTATAACAAGTATCAAAACAGAATTAGCATGTGATAGAGAAAAAAAGTGAACCTTAATTGGCAAAAGTAGAATCATGTATTCTACTGAATACAGATGGCTAGTAGCCTCCATAATACCATATGTAAAGGAAATAGATTCTTTGTTCAATCACTAATAATTAAGCTCCCACCTTCCCTTCCTTGGTTATACCCATTTAAAATGGGAATAAATATCCCCTTCATCACCATACTAGGTCCTGCTAAGGTCTTAGGTAGAAAAAGAAGCTGGGAGAGTAAACTGATTACACATGCATCAAGTACAAGCACGTAGACGTGTTTCTGGATTGTAGGGATAAGGTGCTGTGGTCTTATTACTGCTCCTTGATCCGAAGAGATTTAAAGATCTGGTTTCAATTAGATGCTTTAAGCTGGTAAAACTACATCCATAAAGACACATATAGAAGAACTTAAAACAAAGATAATTAAGATGTGGAGGAAACTGGTGAATTCCATTCTTTCTCCTTCTCCTTCTTTATCACCCATTTGCCATCCAATTGAAAGAAGAAAAAAGGGCCTTATGATTTTATGAATTAACCAATGGCGGCAAAATTAAATAAACTAATCTAGAGGGATCCTAGCAAACTGAGCACTGATACAGTGAATCTATGGGGAGGAAGTGTACAAGTTCACGACCTTTGACACCGTGGTCACTGGCTAAAACCAACACAAGCGTAAAAGGTAAACTTCAGAAGCAAATGGAATGAGATCATCAGTACGGGGGACTCAGATGGTCATGCATTAAGTGAAAAAGGGTAACTGCTATATTGAGCACATAATCCGTGTTCCTCTAAGGCTGTTAGACCTACACAAAGGCAGCCTTGGTTGGGAAAGAATAAAGGGAGAGAGGAGTCTTATTCTTCACGCGAGAGCAAAACTCACATGTCCCCCAGGATGGACTTACACCAGCGATCGCTTTCATTCCAGAGAATTGCTGACAAATCTCTTGTGACTGGCCAACTGAGAACAAAATTTATTTGGATTAACTTCCTCTGTCATGTCAAAATGTAAGTGGTAGCTATGGATATCAGCTTGGAATGACTTCTGCGTTCAACTTGAATGTCTCTCTCTTTGTGTTCCTAAAACCAAAGGCAGTAGAGGGCTGAAGAAAAGGTTCTAAAGGCTGTGATCTGTGCAGCCCATGTGTGGCTGCTGAGCATTTGAACTATGGCAAGTCTGAACTGAGATGTGCTGGTAAGTATATACTATACGCAGATTTCAAAGATTCAGCACGGATATAAAAAAGAATGCAAAATATTCCATTAATAATTTTTATATGGGGGCGCCTGGGTAGCACAGCGGTTAAGCGTCTGCCTTCGGCTCAGGGCGTGATCCCAGCGTTATGGGATCGAGCCCCACATCAGGCTCCTCTGCTAAGAGCCTGCTTCTTCCTCTCCCACTCCCCCTGCTTGTGTTCCCTCTCTCGCTGGCTGTCTCTATCTCTGTCAAATAAATAAATAAAATCTTAAAAAAAAATAATTTTTATATGGAGTCAATCTTGAAATGGTATTTTACGTATACTAGGTTAAGTCAAATACAGGCATTACTTTGCCTGTTCGATTTTACAGACCAGGAAACTGAAGTGCAGAGATGCGAAGGAATAGGCCCAAGGTCACAGTGGTAAAGAAGGGGCAGAAGCAAGATTCAAATCCTGAATGACCATGGACTCTAGATGTGTATGAAACACTGCCAAGTATTTCAAGCCCTACACTCTCTAGTCTTACTTTCACATGTTCTCTCCTTTTTCTCTCTTGGTCACACCCTCTCCTCCAGGCATGCCAAATCATCTGCTTTCCCCGTCTGGACACTGTGTTTTCTGAACATTCTCCTCCCGGCCTGGACCGACCTCCCTTTCCTATTTCCATATAATAAAACTCAGCACAAATGATACCTTCTACAAAGCCTTCCTGAACTTCAAGTGGAAACAGATTTCCCTTCCCTCTGAATGCCCCCACCGCTTCACCTGTACTTCTGGTGTCACTTTAGAGTCACGGGTGTCCTCGGCCTCTTCCTGCTAACGAGAACTTTGGTTTATGTGTCTTTAGACCACCTATAGTTCCTAACAGAGAGAGGCACAGAATAAGTGCTCAAAAATTCCTTTTATGAATGAAGGAGTATATAATAAAGATATAGGATTAAAAATAAAAACTGCTTTCTATCCTCAGTAGGAATCAAGGACAGGAGGAAAGATGGACCATCAGACGGAAAGAAAGCAAACGTTTCTTTGCCCTCAACTAGAAGTGGCTGAAGGGAACTGAAGGACGGCAACTTCACTGTCCCCACCTCCCTCTGTTCGAATCCCAGCATAGGATGATACTTAGCAGACACCCTTCAGGCATGCGCAGGCTATAAGTGAGTTCTAGCTATATTGCCTGGTTGACGTCTGTAGCAACAACTTTACACACCGCAAGGATCCCAGGTTTAGGAAATGAGCTGTTTGGAAAATACTTGACCTGAGTCTTTCATTACACAGCCACCTCACCAGCGGTGCTCGGGGATGCGAATACCAATTGCTTCATGCGGTGTTCTGAGAAACCAAGATATTCCTCCTTTTAAGGGTATCCTAATTGCTTCTTTTAAATTTTTAAAAAACTTTACATCCTGAAAAGGTACTTATGCAGCCCTTTATAATAACTCATGGTCAAAGACCTCTCGTAGCTAGACACTGGCAGGTGGTATATAAAATAAGGGAACGCACGTGCATGAAGAAAGACAGGACCCAGGGAAATGGGAGAATGCCTGGGTCGGGCGGCTTGCTAGCCCCCCAGAACCTGGTTACAGGTCCTTCTACCAACTTTTAAATTGTTTTGAATATTTATAAAAACCAGCTCTGAAGCCTGTGTCACACACTGAAAGCAAAATTAGTATTTGTAAGGGTTATATTCCACAGTCACCACCCCTAGTTATGATTAAAAAAAGGGAGATACTGCACTGGTATATAATGCAGTGTCTTCTTTAATTCGTGACAATCTTACGAGCAGTTTAGAACTCTCACAATACTTTCCATTCTAGAAATGAGGGGACTGAGGCAGAGGGATGTAAGTGTACGTGCTAGTTAGCGCTGTGGTTGGCTATCTAACACTAGAGTTTATATTTCACCATTGCATTCTCCCACAGGCCATATTCTTATGGGTTTTCCTTTATACGATGTAGCCTCCTGCAGTTTTCTTCACTCAGTGCCTTACAGAAGATCCCAAACACAGGCACGTCTAAGAGGCCTTTTTGATGATGCTGGTTCGGGTAATAGTCCAGACAGCAGGAGAGTGGCAGCAGCTTTAGGAAAGGTGCCCGGCAGTGAGAAAGCAAAGGGTAAACAGGCTTGGGCCTTGCCAAGAATCCATTTCTGAATGTGTCCCAGAGGTGTACTGGCTTTTTCTCCCTCCCGACCTTGATAATCAGATTTATGCCTTAATAGCTAAAGTCATGCCTCCGCTGGTGACGAGAAGTTAAGAATCTTAAATCTCGGAAGGACGGTTGATAACCCAGTACTATCAGTTTGGTTTGGGAAGAGAAGGCTGTGAAATGGCTTTAAGCATCTGATAGGAGATTTTGCTCAGGCAGCCTGAAAAGACGGTGGAGGGTGACAATGACAAAAGCCAATTCTAAGCAGGTAGAGCTCAAGGTGAAAGCAGCCTCTTTCTCCCATTAGAAGGAAGTATTCTCAGATCTCCTGCAAACAGGGCCGGGCAAACTACTGTTTCTCTGTCCCTGAGAAGGGAAGGTGATGGCGAGAGACAGTTACAGCGGCTCCAGACAATGGGATTCTACTAAGAACTAAACTTTTGGGGCACTTGGGTACCCCAGTTGGTTGAGTGTCTGACTCCTGGTTTTGGCTCAGGTTGTGATGTTAAGGTTCTGGGATTGAGTCCTGCATGGGGCTCCACATTTAGTGGGGAGTCTGCTTGTCCCTCTCCCTCCCCCACCGCATGAGTGCACGCG
This sequence comes from Ursus americanus, assembly GCF_024610735.1. NCBI lineage: Eukaryota > Metazoa > Chordata > Mammalia > Carnivora > Ursidae > Ursus > Ursus americanus. The sequence goes on from NC_142149.1 coordinate 33,571,629, forward strand.
CGCGTGCTCTCGTTCTCAAATAAATAAATAAATAAATAAATCTTTAAAAAATAACTTAAAAAAAAAAACAAACTAAACTTTCTAAAAGGAACAGAGACATATTCTCCTCAGAGTGCCCCTCTTGGTTAGACTGAGTTATTATATCACACTAAAAACTTTATTTTGGCCACCATTTTTTTTCCTTCCATTCTCAACACCAGTTGCCTTTTGGGTACCCCCGTTGACCCGGGGAACAGAGATCAAGAACTGTCTTTGGCACCACAGCTGGGAGGGCAGTGTAATGTCTTTTTTTGTTTTGTGGCCTCATCTTAAGTAAAGAGAAGTCTACGAAGGAGGGCTATCCATCCCTTTTCATCCTAGGATTTGAGGTTTTAAGTTACTAGCTGGGAATTCAGTCACTCTGTTGCATCCGAAGATCAAGTAATGGAACCAAAGCAAATGAAGCAGCATTAATTCACTGTGCTTTAACCCTTGAGGTGGATTTCATAATAGTAGGGAAAATCCCAGGGTATCACAAAATAGTCAGAAACTGTCTTGTTGTGTGGGAAGGGGCCTTCCTCATTTGTGTGCCTGTCAACCATTAAATAAAACTCTAAGATGTGGGAAAGCTACAAAACAGGGGCTCTGGGCACGGCATTCTCCAAATAGATTCTTGTGACTCCATCGGATGAGAACACTTTAGTTTTAACGACACACCAGGACTTTTCTCTAAAAGGTTCTGGGAATGGCAGACTTATTCCTGGTTAGACCCTCTTTCTTGCCCTACCCCCTACAACCCGCCTTATTTTTCCTGCCCCCAACAGGATGGGAAGAAAATGTCCTTAGGAGACCTTTCCTTTTTTATATTACACAATCTCATCTCTGGAATTCAAGTCCTAGTTCTGCTCAGCCCAAATAAGAAGTGCTTGTCACCAGGAAGGCGGCCATCTAAACAAGCAGCAGCTGGATGAGAAAAGAGGGCATGTCAGCCCAGAGCAGCAGAGAGGGTTTCTCACGGCAGCTATTTGCAACCCTCCAAGGAGCTACAGAGGCTGCCCATTAAAACCCTGTTAAAACACTTCTGATGTTGTCAGCAGCAGAGAGCTGAAATAGCACAGTGATCACTGAGATGCTATCTGCCTCAAGCAATTCAGTGGTACTGTCAATACTATGAGCAAGAAGGTACAAGATAAGTAACACCCTAATTTCTACATCAAAATTTCATAAACTCCCTAAGCTGGCAGCACCAGTGATGTGGGCACACAGAGACCAAACCGATGGACCACCTTGGGGAGAGGACCTTTAGGTTGAGATCTGGCCCAAAAGTCCTGAACCCACACGCTGCGCGAGTCTCAATATTCCCAAGGAAATCTGCCCAGAAAGGAATTACTGGAATGTTCCTCTCCGGGGCACCATTGGGCACCACGTGAGGCATGGGAATTCTGGATAAGGTTCCCTTCCCAGAGGTTCTATGTTCAGAAGACAAACCGCCCCACCATCATCTATCCACCTTTGTCCCCCAAGAGTCAAATGTTATCAAAAATGCTATAGAACCTGCCTGCGTTTGTCCTTCACTGCTTTCTGATTTCCTAGGAAAATATTAGAGACCAGAATCCTAATTCTAGAGCTCCTTCCTTTGTCAGTAAACATAAAGAAGAAGCCATCTTACAACTTTTTGGGGTTTGAATAGGAAACAACGGGCTAATTCTAATGCTTGAGAAGCACACATCCTGGTATCATTCCAGTTAGTGGCTCCTTCTTTTGGCTCCTAAGTCTAACACAGGGTGATAACCAGGGTGACCATCACCCAAACCGGTACACTCGTATGGTGAAATGAGTTTCAGTGATAATTAGACTGGCCCAAGGGAAAACAGGACCTGGGCAAATCAGGGCCTATGGTCACCCTAGCTAAGTCCCTGTCCTCACAGCAAACTGAGGCCCGCAGAGTTTTGTGATGAAACAGGAAATGAGTAAGTGGCTATTTCCTCGGAGAACTAGCAGGCAGCGTGGAATGGAGATGCTCAGCCCACCAGCTGGATGTCTTGCTTGCTTAACAACAAACATCGGGCTATTTGATCCATGGTGTTCTCGCACACAATTTTGCCAACAGGGCCCTGACTCCCTAGTGAGAGAAAGGAGGCATGACTGAAGTGATCCCAATGCAGCTGTAATGACCCACTGCAACTTTACGTGCAGGCTCCCAGGGCCACGAGCAACACGGTTCTGTGAAATTTACCTGAAGCCAAGAGTATGCTGGTCTTAGGGTCCTTCTCTCTGGCTCTAAAGACAGACTCTAGAGGACACACAGAATGCGCTTTGGGCATTTGTCACTTTGATAGAAGAGAAGAATTTAAGATAATCCCATCAGTCAATCCCCCAAATTCAGCTACAGTCTTCAGCTAGGGAAAAGAGTATTATCTAACCTTCTGCATGCTTCTAATTACTGTGATAAAAGGCTCATAGCAGCCTAGGGATAGGGTAGTAGGGAACGGACTTCAGACTGAGAAAGTCAGAGAAGCCAGCTCCATGAGAAACAAGAAATGATGTGCTCAATCTAATTTCTCATGATCCCACATTTTGTATTTCTTCCTTTAAATGTCTCAGTTCTTGTTCCGGCCAGATCAAGATTGTGATAGCATAACTAGATTGCAAGTATAACAATATTAAATGAAGAGCCACCTGGAGAAGATGGGATAATCTCAAGGATTCTGGCTACAGACGCTGCCCATTAAAAACCCTGTTAAAACTTTTCTTTAATATTATCTTTTGTTTATTATTTATACCACGCCCTGGTCCTAAACAGGATGTCAGGGAGCAGGATAGCTTGGAATAGCACCACACAGGGAGCCCAGAGAGTTCACATCTGCTGAGAGATGCTGGTTTAGGAGTCCATCAGAAGACTGCAGGATAGTTTGGGGGAGAGAGGGGCCCTAAGAAAAGCTGTGGCATCTTGTCCTACCTCATCTTCCATCTCCTCACCTGTAAGCCCTATCTCAGGAGTAAGCCAAAAACTGGTGGGAGGGCCGTAGCAGGCAAGGTTAGCAGTCAAGCAGGAGGGTTAACTCCCGGAGAGGTATACCGTGCCACCGTCCCTGCCTTCCCCTGGTGCCTGCTGCAAGTAAGGAGTCTGGGTCTTCTTTGAAGGGCTCTGGCTGGGCCTACGGTCTCCTGTGGAGAAGAGCCAGCTTGATCAGTCTGCAGACAGAGGCCCACTGCTAGCTGCAAGCTCCAGGCTCTGCTCCTCAACAGCCCCATCCTCTTCCTCAACAGACTGCTCTGATGAGGGCGTGTCTCCTCTGCCATCACTGGGATGTGGGCTGCACAGGTGGTGGCGTCATCAGAAGACAAGGAGGAGGCACGTGGGCACTGGCAGGCTCAGCTCGTCTGGATGGGCATCCGCCCCAGACGTCTGGGAGGCTGGTGGAGGGTCTTTGCAAGGCAAGAGCGCATCTGCTCCATCCTTGCCTCCGAGGTCACTAAGTTCCACCTGCTCCGGTGCCATTGGGGGGGCATGTAGCTCACCTGAAATGTCAGGGTCAATGACAGCATGTTCATTCAAAAGCATGAAGGCCTCTCCGAGGAGCAAGAAACTCAATCACCAAGACGATTCGAGAGGAAGTGTGATACTTTTCTCATACAGTTTATTCTGTGCCTGTCATTAGGAATTTTTTTTTAAGTCATTTTGAAAAAGGTGAGGAAAAAAGGCTTAGAGGAGCAGAAGCAGAACGGTATGAGATGCTACCTGATCAAAAACATTTCTCAAGCAAATGAACAAGTGATTAATAATCTGCCCAATGATATCAGGTCTACGAAACCTAACTCAGGTCACATAACCTAACTCTGGAGTGAGCCCAAGTCCTGGGAATATGCCCTTCTTTATTCGTCCATTCACTAGCTCCAAATAACCATGACAGGGTAAAAAGCATTTCTGCCCTTCGTTCCCGTTTATCTTTTTCAAGAAAGGTTTCCTGTAATTTACAGTTCTAGAGCAAACCAAACTGAACCACAATGATTCCTGGGCCACAACATGCTTACCAAATGCTTCCAAACCATTGTAAGAACTGGAGATCATCCAGGTGGGAAAAGAATTTATTCTTTTCAGGAATTCAGATTTTTCACTATCACAAAAAGCAGAGGACACTTTAAAATTAGTGTCAACTTTCAACTACACATGGTAGGCAAACAACTCTGCAGATTAAGGACCTGAAATTTAGATAAAGGAAAACCTGCCCAGATTCATCATTAACAAATGCACATTTAAATTCTGTATCTGGGGGGGGGGGCGCCGGGGTGGCACAGCGGTTAAGCGTCTGCCTTCAGCTCAGGGCGTGATCCCGGCGTTCTGGGATCGAGCCCCACATCAGGCTCCTCCGCTATGAGCCTGCTTCTTCCTCTCCCACTCCCCCTGCTTGTGTTCCCTCTCTCACTGGTTGTCTCTCTCTGTCAAATAAACAAATAAATAATCTTAAATAAATAAATAAATAAATAAATAAATAAATTCTGTATCTGGTGGAGCAGTGTATATGAAAATTGTCTCACTTCATATAAAATCAACAAATATTTAGTGAATTGCCACGTCCACAGATATAATGACATATGCTATAATCCTACAGGAGTTTTAATTTGGTATCTCCTTTCTCTCTCTTTTTTTTTTACTTTACTCTTTGAAAAATTTTTTGAAAGATTTTATTTTTTTAAAGTTATCTCTATACCCCGCATGGGGCTTGAACTCACAACCCCGAGATCAAGAGTTGCGTGCTCCACCAACGGAGCCAGCCAGGGGCTCCTGTTTTTTCACTTTAAACTTCATTTTGGGTAAAGCCAATTCTGGCAGAAAAAAGCTTCAAAACCTTGTATACTTGAGTTGAGGCAAATCTGACAAAACAGTAACGTTAGTCCTAATAGTAGCATCTTTTGTTGTAAATAAACACATATCAACACCACCTTAATCCACTCATGTGTCAGGCCACACAATTTCCAGACATCCCATGGAGTACTAAGGAATCTCTCTCCCAGCTTAATCATAGGAAATGGGAGTAGAAAATTCATGTCATGTTGCCTCACCTGAAACCATGCTGTTCCTCCAAAGGAAGGGAAATGGCTATCAAGGGAGACTAGTATGAATAAAATATATATTCAGTAAAATATTTACCAAAATGTTCTGAAATATAAGAGATCCGCTACTGGGAAAACCAACATGAATACATATTTTAATATATTAGAAGAATGGACTTACATATTATAGTCTGAAAAACGAAGAGATCCACCTAAGACCAGAGGTTTTCAAATTTGGTTGCACATTAGAATCATCCAGGGTATCTGAAAAATACCGATGCCTATACTCCAACCTCAGCTGCTCTGAGTGTGGCCTGGGTGTAGGGATTTTTGAAGGTCCCCAAGGAATTTCTACTGTGCAGCCAAGGTTGAGAGCCATTGCACCAGGAGCTGATGTTCCTATCTAATGAAGCCTGGGTACTGAACGGAGGAGTTGGCATATTAAGGAGATGAATGTGAAAGAGATGGAAATTGGGAGACGTTAATGTTAATGCAACACGTTTCTTTTAATTCTAACAATTTTAACTCGAGCTCAAGTAACTTTTAAAATTTGTAAAACTGCGTCCCTTTGTATTTGAGAGTACCACAAGAGATACTGCTTCCCACTCTATGCAGAGGGAGCACTGCACGCAAGTGTTTGGAGACGGACATTCGAATATTGTCTGCATTTCTCAAGTGATATATCAATAAAATTACTACAGATCTACAGGAGAGGTCAGGAATCGTATAGTTCAGATGCTTCACAAAATATACTTGGCAAGCGGAAGACACCTTTCCCCTTGTCCCCTACTCTCAAGAAGCTCTGAATTGAAAAAAATTAGATCAGGCCAAGGAGTGGATTAAAGAAAAACCGTAACAACAGACAATATGTGAAATGAATCCTGGTTAGTTACATGTCCTGCTTATCTTCTCGAGCTCTCAGAGATCCAAATTAGTACCTTAAATTTTATCTAGTGAGAAAATGACATGCAGGTTGTATTTTTTTTTCCTTAGAGAACAAGCATGTGCATTAAATATACACAAGTGGTAAACTTTCCGAGACGAAACCAACAAAAACTTGTAATGCTAGATACTGCTTAGCATCTGTAGGACGCACTCACAGCCAGAGCATATCCTTTTGAATAGTGAGCTTTCAGTATTTTCCAGAAAAGGAGCACTTCCATCAAAATAGTCCTATATCTGGAATGAGCTCTGAAACGAGCCATCCTGCGTGGCTAGTTAGGGTCTCTTGCTCGCAGTTACATCAAGCGATCACTCACAGCCATCATTCTTTTGCCTTGCCCTCTAGGAGGCATTTGGCGGCCAGAATTCCTTCCTCATCCCTTTGTACTACATTACTCTAACCTTTCTATGCTGCTTGGCGACAATTATAAAAAGGCAGAAGGGAGAGTTTAATTGCTCATTCAATTCTTCCCTGCTTGCTTCCTTTACAATTGCACACTGGGAACTGCCAGGGTTTGGTATTTAAAAAAAGAAAAAAAAAGTCACATCCAAAAAAATTCAAACTTTGTGAGTTCTAATCCAGTTGCTGCTGCAAATGTCTCTCTGTCCAGTCACCCTCCATGTTTCTTCTACCACTTTCAAAAGCAATTGTGATTAAAAAAAAAATCATTCAAATGTAAGACAGCTAAAGGTCTGGAAGAGAGACGAATCATAATTTGGGGCGTGGCAGAGATCATTCTTCTCGACATCAGGTGGTAACTGTACTGCTGCTGCTTCAAACTTCCTGTCAACTAAACAAGTAATAAAGTTCTCTTCCTGCCTTACTTTTCTTATATGGGAAATTTATGGGTAACAATTAAACACGTAAAGGAAATTAACACTTATTTATGCACTGAACAGTATGTTTTAAGGAACCCAGAAAAAGCATGACGTGGGTCCTGCCTCAAAGATGTTAACTATCTGGTTGGGATTCAATTCTAAAACATAAACACATTTGCGCACAATATAATAAAACCGGTTAACTAAATAAGGGATGAACTCTCAGGAAAGGCTTTTGGAAGGAAGGACCAGAAGTACCTAGAGATACAGGCAAAGTTTCCCAAGGAAGCTCATAAAAACTACGCTATAACCAAATGCTATTGGCTAACAATGGGACATCCATAACTTCATTTTCCAGTGTAATTTCAAAGATATGCTGAGAAATGGAAGTTGGAAACTAGCACCAATGAGTCTCAGAATTGTCTTGGTGACAGTTAAGGCTGGTGTAATCTCACTGCTTAAAACAAGGCAAAAGGGAAGGCATCTTTGCTCCCCCCACTGAGTCAAATACACATACACCCTTTTATTTTATATTTTTGTATTAATTATGCTCATATATTTATACATATATTATTTTACTATGTTATTATATATAATTTTTATATGTTCAAACGCATATATAAAAATAAAGTATATGGGCTGAAAAAATTAATATTGTTGAAATGTCCATACTACTCAAAGCAATCTACAGACACAGTGGGATCCCTACCAAAATACCAATGGCATTTTTCACAGAACTAGAACAAATAATCCTAAAATTTGTATGGAACCAAGGAAGATCCTGAATAGCCAAAGCAATCTTGAGAAAGAAGAACAAACCTGGAGGTATCATACTCCCTGATTTCAAGCTATACTACAAAGTTATAGTAATCAAATCGGTATGGTACAGGCACAGCAGACACATGGATCAATGGAACAGAACAGAGAAGAAATAAACCCACACATACATGATCAATTCATCTACAACAAAGGAGGCAAGAATGTACAATGGAGAAAAGACAGTCTCTTCAGTAAAGGTGCTGGGAAGCCCAGACAGCTATATGCGAAAAATGACACTAGACCACTATTTTACACCATATAAAAAAATTAACTCAAGATGGATTAAAGACTCAAATGTAAGACCTAAAACTGTAAAACTCCTAGAAGAAAACACAGGCAGTAAGCTCCTTGACATTTGTCTTTGTCTTTTTTCACCTGATTCTATAGGCAAGGGCAAGAAAAGCAAAAATAAACAAGTAAGACTGGATCAAACTAAAAAGTTTTTGCACAGCAAAAGAAACTATAAGCAAAATGGAAAAGGTAACCTACTGAATAGGAGAAAATATTTGCAAATCATACACCTGAAAAGGGGTTGATATCCAAAATATATAAGGAACTCATACAGCAAAAAAAACTATCCAATTAAAAAATGGGCAGAAGATCAGAATAGACATTTCCCCCAAAGAAGACATGAAAAGATGCTCGACATCACTGATTATCAGGGAAGTGCAAGGCAAAACCACAATGAGATTATCATCATACCTGTCAGAATGGCTATTATCAAAAAACCAAGAAATAACAAGTGTTGGCAAGGACTGTTGTCGTGCACTGTTGGTGAGAATATAAACTGGTGCAGCCACTGTGGAAACAGTATGGAGGTTCCTCGAAAAATTAAAAATAGAACTACCATACGATCCAGCAATTCTACTTCTGGGTATTTATCCAAAGAAAATGAAAACACTAACTTGAAAGTTACATGAATTACAGGCACTGAATTATATGCACCCCTAGGTTCACTGCAGCATTACTTACAATAGCCAAGATATGGAAGCAGTCTAAGTGTCTATCGATAGCTGAATGGATAAAGAAGATGTGTGTATATATACACAACAGAATATTACTCAGCCATAAAAAAGAATCAAATCTTGCCATTTGCAACAACATGAAGAGACCTTGGGGGTATTATGCAAAGTGAAATAAGTTTGACAAGAGAAAGACAATACCATATGATTTTACTTATATGTGGAATCTGAAAAACAAATGAAACAATCAAACAAAACAAAAGAGAACCAGACTCACTCACAATGGCCAGAGGAGAAGAGGGTTGGGAGTTAGGTGAAATGGGTGAAGGGGATCAAAGGTACAATCTTCCAGTTGTAAAATAAATCAATCACGGGGATGTAATGTACCGCACAGGAAATGCATACAATAACGTTGTATTAACTCTCTGTGGTGACAGATGGTAACGAGACTTATGGTGACCACTTTGTAATGTATATAAATGTTGAAATTCACTATGTCATACACCTAAAACTAAGATAACGTTGTATGTCAATGATACTTCAGTAAAAAAGTAAAAATAAAAATAAATTAAAAAATAAAATGTGCATGTGTATATACATATATATTAACACTTTATTCTATGCCTTGTCTTTGCTAACGTAGCAGGCCTTCGATAGCTCTTTAAAGGTACTAATTCTTTGCTGAAGACAAAGAATTTAGGGGCCTATTACACATATCATCTTATTTTAAAACTACCTGCTCTTCAAAAGGGGATATCCTCACAATGGAACTGATCTGTTCACAGGTATGCTTTTTGTAGGCAGGATATGGATAGTCTTTAAGGAACAACAAGTTGAGGATATAAATCTGACAAGTCTAGAATATTCCTATTGAGTTTTACAAATGACAGAAAACAATAGTGTACCAGTTCTTTCTAACATTAGCTGCTTTGTTCCTCCTCATAGCCTTATAGAAAGGATTATTTGCAATTCTTCACATCCTTACAAAATATTCAGATTCTTCAATGAAATGAGGTTCCCACATTGTGGATACACCCACACAGCGAACTGCAACAGTGAATGAAACGGATTATAGTCAGATCTTTGACAATATTAACTTTATGCTAAGGCCCTGCTCTGGTGGGCAGCTTTCCCTCCAAATCTATGCCTGAAAAATTTTACCCAGTAACCATGTCCTAGACCTTCAGAGGAGCTGCTGAGTGGTGACCTGAGTCACGACATTTCATGTGTGGGAACGGCCTGGTGGAAGTACAAGGATGGCTCCCCGGCTGAAATGTCAGAGGCATTCCCAATGGAGAAACGACCTGGATGCGAGGGAAAGATCCCGAGTCTAATGATGCGTAACTCCTGCTACCCCAGCGCACATCTGCATACCCAGCCCCGGGAGAGCCTGCCTGCCTTCTGCGGCCACCTCCGCTGCTCGGGACAGTGCTCTTTCCAGCCAAGAGCTCTGACGGGGAGCAACACTCACTTTAAATCAGCTTTCAAACAGCTATTCATCCAAGGGAGGCCAACTCAAAAGGGCTCAAATTGGGCAGCTAAGAAATTTGCGGCTAGAGACGTGATGAAAGAGGTCAGAAGGGACCCAGTGGGAGGGTGGCTCTCAAAGAGGCCAGGAAGTGTCTGGATGTTTAAATCCCTGTCTGAGAAGTCTTCCAGGGCACAAGTACAGTCAGGATGGAGGCACAACCCCTTGGTGGCCAACTGGACTCTCACGTGAACTAACCAGGCAACGATTCCTGATTCCAGAAGGGGAAAAGGTGAAGGGGAGCTGGTTCCAGCATTTTTTGTAAAGAACTTTCACGTCATTCTGTTTCTTCTGAAGAAGTGAGAATCCTTCAGTCACCCCACCCCCACCCAAAGGCCTTCTCTCTTTTTCTCCACCCGGGAGCCGGACCCTGGCTCTCAGAAGGCCGCGGGGCAGCGAAGACTTTCTCTCACTTCCATCACCTCTGTGGCTGTGGGTCAGGCTCAGCTGAACTGGAGAGAAAAACCCATTCAGTTCTGCTGAACGAGTTTTACACATTCCTTAATTCCCCCACGACAACCTACACCTACCTGCAAAGAGGAAAATGCCCAGAAAAGCGGATTCCCTGTTTCTTTTGTGGCACTCCTGGCTGCAGAAAGATCATGTGTTAGTGGCTGAAAAAGCCCCTTCTCTTTCACTTCTCAGTCGTGTACGTTACAGCTCAGAGTTAGGGAAACACTTTATGATCTGATTTAATAGCTGCCTCTGAAACTGCTTCTGCCAGGTGGCCCTCGACTACCACCACCACGAGGAGAATTCCCTGCTTAGCACCTGGGTGCAACTTCAGGGACAGGTCCTAGACTAGAATTTACTGAATCCAAGGCTTTGGCTGATATTATATTACTCCTGGCCACCAGGTATGACCTGGAAGAAATTCAGAACCCCTACTTCTTAATGCTGGCCCTGTCTTTCAAGACTTTATTCCAATACTCACTCGGTTAGGAGTTCTGGATATCGTTCAATAAACCGTAAAGGTCAATTTCTAAATGGTTCCAAAAGGAGTCTTCAGAATTAAAAAGCCACTTTTCACAAAAACTAGAAATTTCCTTATTATACAACGAGATCAAATCCACTGCACCTTCCAGGGTATAAATTACTCCCCTACCTGGTGGGATGACATTAACTCCCACAGCAACGACGTTGTAATCACATACCAGGTCAGTAGGTGCCAATATTTCTGATGATCCACTTGATCAATTTGAACCTTCCTCATATTCTATGCTTTTGTGAGATGTGACACTTCTCCGCATCTGAGGGAATCAGCGCCCAAACCTGGTGAATTTCGTGTCTAATTAAAGCACTCCCCAGACCTTCCTGCCTAGGCTGAAGACTGGACCACATTCAACTGGGTTTCTGTTCAGCCTCTTTAAGAAGCAGTGCAGCAACTCTTCTACAAAATGGTCTAGAGAAGCCACCTAAAAGGGTGGGTGATCTTCATAAATGGACAGGAAGCAGAAAAGACGAATATTGGGCGGATGACAGACCCCTTAACAGGCCTTCAAGATACGAGCTGTTCTATTAAACATAGGGCCATTATGCTGGCCGGCCATCCACTTTAAACCCCAGAGTGATTAAAATGCTGGCAGGAAATGAAAGCTCTCTATTGAAGGTCCTTCCCTGAGGTCCTAATTTCAAACCAAATTTTACAGCACCGCACAGGAACAAAGGAAGCCCAGTCTTCCAAGTCTTCTTTTTGTCACTTTGGACAAAGACACCCCCTCATACTCTTCAAAGAACAATGGCCTCTGTACAGCCACAGCCACGCCAAGAATGGGCACAAACCATACAGAAACACATTTTAAAAATACATTTTACACTGCCCTTGACATTTCAGATAAATAGAAACCACTGCACTGAAATTCCAAATATTTCGTCCTTTCCCTCCTCCCTTCGCCTTTATAATGAGAATTTTCCTATTCTCCTAATCTACTTGATCTTTGACATTTTGGCCTCTGTGAATGGAGGACACAGTAGAGTAGCCAAATAAATTAATTATTCAGATAACTGCATTTTATTAAAGTAATCACTGTAACTGAGACAATCTCATGATTTTCGCCAACAGAAGACAACAAGGATGCCTACAAATCTTTTTTCACTGAAACATCTCCAGAGCCATCCCTGCTCCCCAGTCCACTATGAGCAAGCCAGGGAAAATACGTTATCAGAACAGGGATTTCTTTTTTTACTTTACTAGCTGTTGTTTCGGGGTGGCCTTTTTCCCCCCCCTCTCTTCTTCTTCAGCAAAAACAGCTTTTATGTTTTTACTGAACCACTTCAGATCCACTCTTCCACACAGTGGATGTTTACTTGGATTTGGCAGGCTGAGAACAGCTGGTTGTTTCCTAACGAATGGAACATGAGACCATATGTTTCAACATTTAAGCAATTTTGAACCAGAGGTATAATTCTGAGTATCCTTTGTTGAAACTGTACATTAAATACCCAAAGGATCTGAGCTATACAAGAGATACATCTTCCCCTGACCGCCGCCCTTAAGCACTTTTCCCTTAGCAAAAAAAACAAAAAACAAAAAACAAAAAACAAAACGTGCGCATTACTTCTATCACAGACCCGTCCCAAGTTTGCAGGGAGCACTGGTGAGCTGACAAGGGCTCTGCTTCAGCAGCAGCTGTATTTTAAACAGGAAAAGACGGCTAAGCAGACTTTTTCCTTCTAATTCTGTTTGGGAACAAAATGTGTCTGAGGCCCTCTCTGGGGAGCGTCAACAACATGGATACCTGCTTTCCTCCCAGAAGCATGAACTCAACAGATTCATAAAAGAGGGGCCTCTGGTATTAGCAGTTAGGCTGACCGTGCGCTTTGATTCTCCCTCTGCTTTTTTAGAACATCCTCAAGTTAAGCTGGGCTAATGAGATTCAGGCTGAACTCAAACTGGAGATAAGAAACGTCCCAAACAAAAACTCCTGAAACTTACTATCTCGGCTCTCTAATGAAACTCTCGCATTTCCTCTCTTTGGTGCTTCAATATTAATCATTAATCGTGTTAAAAAACAAAACCATGGATTTAAAGTCAGGCTGAGTCAGAGCATTAGCAAGGCATTAGCAGAGAGCATCAAGAAGAAAATTCTCGTGTTCCTGGAAGAAGGAGAGAGCTCAGCTTTTGGAAAAAAAAAAAAAAAAGAAAAAGAATGAAAGAAACGGTGAAAAGTCAAATATATTTAAGTAGGCAACCTGGTCGGTGATATACCAAGCACAGGTAAGTGGGAAAGGAAGCCACCAGCCTCTGGAAAGTCTGGGAGTCCACAAAACCTCCCCATGTTGAATTTAGACTTGAGGTAGTACGTTGAAGTCAATCAATGTTTTACAGATCACTTTCTAAAATATTAAATGAGAGTGATTTATTCAGATCTAGTATGTAAGAGGTAGAACTATAGGTGAGAACAGGTTATTTCTACCCTAGGTTCACAAAGGCATTTCTCTGACCTTGCTTTTGAGACCCCGAGTGTGCCGGTCTGTAAGTTCACGCACCTGTGGCTGGATATACTTTTAGAGGAGGATTTTAACAATAGCCTCACTTATTTATTATCATGACTATGTATTTTAAAGATAACTTCAAGAGGTGATCAAGATTACCTCCTGTTTGTTTTTGTTTTCTATCAGGTTGCTAGGTAAAGAAGATAAATAATACCAGTAATACTTCTCTTTTTCTGATTCTACTTACATGCAAAGATCTTACAGTGAATTTTATAAAACTCATGTTTTCAGCCATGTTACTAACATTTCAGCAAAACCAGAAACATCACCCCTCCCTCCCCCTTCCCACCAAACAAGACGCAAATGCATTAGTTGGTCTTAGTTTAAATCTTACAGCTCCAAGAACACTTGTGAAAACTGGATTCTCTGCTAGCTGAATTTCCTTGAGCAGAGGGAGAGGACAGATTTTCCCCTTTTCTGGGTTCTGCAGCCATGCAGGGACTGCTTGGAGTAGGAGTGGGAGGAGAGGGCAGTTATAGCCATACTTTTCAGATTCTACTCAGTGCATCAGGAAATATGTACAAAGCTGCAGCTTTGCTTGTAAAAGCAAACTTTTTGAAACAGCTGTGCTGGAGAAGCAATCAAATAAATTGTAATACCTCCACACAGCAGAGTATTGTTGAAAAGGACTCAGTGAGCAGGAGCACAGGCTAAGGAACCCGAGTATCCTGGTTTGAATCCAGCCTTGGTTTTTACGGTCTTTGTCACTTTGGACGTGGTTGTAACCTTTCTTTAACTCAACCTCCTCATCTATCGACCCTAAATCCTAAAGTTATGGTGCACACTAAATGTAATAATACACACCTGAAATATTCCCATTTTGATTACTCAGCAGCCAGTAAAAAGAAAGAGGTAGATATGGATGTATAATCTGTACTGACCAGGAGACGATGTCTATCACACAAATGGGTGAGAGGAAAACACGGGCTGAGAGCGGTAGATACGGTAGTGTGAGAGCGGGGAAGGAAGATCCGAATTCCTGTTCTCTTATGCACGTGGCAGAGAAAAGGTTTAAGAACACCTCTGCCATTTCTGGCACACCGCAAGAGTTTATGTGCAGAAAACTTGGCAAAGGTGGTAAAAACAAATATTAATATTGTATCTCCAAATGAAGAGATCCTCAAAAAACATACTCCTTTGGGAGCCTACATGTCAGTTGTTCCCCTAATATGCCTGTCCTTTCAAAACAAAATTATTTTGTATCTATATAGAGTTCGAGTTAAAAAAAGAAATAGATTAAAAAAAAAAAAAGAACTAGATAGAATCAAAGTAAAAACTGGTACATCCACGGGGGAGATCCTCCCCACAATTCTCTAATATAAAAAAGTAGTTTCAGGTAACATTATAGTCATTCACAGTGCCATAAAAGAACTAGAATAATTTATGGATACATGTGTGCATGTGTATAAACCAAGATAAAATATGGTCTTTCTTACTGTAAAACACAAAGTGATTCCCAGCACTCAAGAATCATCTCCACAGCCCCGAATCAGAATGGGGGGGGGCACTGTGGACACGAGGGACAGAGAATGTCACGAGTACCCTGAGCACGTCAGCCATTCCGACACGTAGTCACACGCCAGGGTATGTCAAGGTGTACAACAGCACAAAAGTTAATGTGTCAATTTTAGGCTAAAAATCAAAGGCACGGTATAGATTGAAGGTCCTATTTCAAAGCTGACGATTTGATGGTGTTAAGTAAGGCTTTTGTCAAGATTATCACTCACTGTATACATCTCGAATTGTGCAGCATTCACTCATTCATTCATTCACTCAGCATTTATTAAATACCTATAACTACAGTGCTAGAAACAGTCAAGAGCTTATATAAACTTTTACTGGCTAAAACCTATGTTCCCCAGATACATGAAAAACCTACAAAAGTAAAAGAGAAGTAGAATTCAGAAATAGGCTCATTTCAGTTGACTCTTCAGGCGGGAAAGAGATACTGCTTTTCCTTTAAAAGCAGATTCTACTGGTCTGATGGGTACAGAAAGTGTAAAGCGCTTTGGGGCAAAAATGATCTTTCTAACGGAGCATCAAAGCTGTCTTTCTGATTGTGTCAGCCTTAAACTCCGCTCCTAAAACAGTTCATACCCTAAGAATACAAAGACTATTCAGCTATGAAGTACTTGGGTTAGACTAGGTACGCTCCACAGGTCCTACAAAGCTTTTAGGCAACTTTAAATTAGCCATTTTAAGACTAACCAGACTGGGAAAAGCATGCTGGGCAAGGGTCTACAGAACATACAAGAAGCATATTCTCTGATGAGTAGCCCTTTCTCCTGCCCCCTTCGCTCTAGACCAATGGCAGGGTTAGAAGGCACGACAGCATGTGGTAGCAATCACAAAGACCAATTTGTTCTGAGCATGTCAAGGTCAACGACATTATGGCTGAGGAGACGGTCTTGAGCACTGGAAGTCTGCAATAGTTCCTGAAAGTCACACAGGATCACCTATGGTGTTTGTTTGCCATTTCCTTCATACTAGTTCTCTTAACAGCTATCTTTCCTGTAGACTTAGAAATATGCAGAAATGCAAAGACCTCATTCTGGTGGTCTTCTGTTGGTCAACAAATAAATGTTATTGATGTTGACAACGTGGGAGGCCCACCAGGAAGTCCAGATGGATTTGTTGAAATAAAACAATTTTTCCTTCCTAAAATACATGTTATCAGGAAACTGGTCTCTGGCTGTATCCAGCTGAGGATATACTCTATCTGTTCTGGCTTTAAAAGACAGGAAAGGAGGAAAGAAAATAATACCTATTTGGTTTTTTTCTTCCAGTTTCAACCTTTTTTTGACAGGTAGAAAAAAAGAAAAATAATATTTCTTGCATTTCCCAGACAGGTAAGTTCCAAAGAAAGTCACTTTTGAATAAGAAAGTCTTATAACTTTGCCTCCACTTTGTAACGGTGGGCTGGGAAAATGAACAGATAGGGGAAATCCGTTGTGTATTTGTCAAAACTTGCTACTTAATCTCTTCTTAGTGTGAACCAGAAGTTTGCCTTTGATTTCTGATGGAATGGGACTTCCTAATCTTTATCCTATCGTTCTTTAATTTTTCTTCACATTATTCTTGATGTTTATTAAGTTCCAAGGCACTTTTTTCCCTTCTTAGCCAATGTAAAGACTGAACAATACAATGGGACTTAGATTAAAAAAAAAAAATCCTGGCGCTGTGTTTTCAAAGGTAATTATATTCTAGATATATTTAATGTAAGGGCTACAAACTCTGTTTTAAAGAAAGTTACAATGATGAAGCAACAAGAAATTTTGTTATTTTTAACATGGGTATTTTAGTTTAGAAAGATTCCACTCAATGTTTCCCAAATTCAGTGTTTCACATAATGGTCAGTCTTAATATGAATGTGGGAAAAAAAGACAAATCCAAACATGGAATATTATTTTCAAAAAATAGTGAACTAAATGTAAAGGTCCAGTAAAATGTGATATCTAGATTTTTCTGAACTCGTTCACATGACCTTCGTTCTATTTATAGAAATGCAGCAACTCCCATTTGAATATAGAGTAATACCTTGTAGGAGAATTTGGTTTAGCACAAATAAACTCGGGGAAAGTGTTGACTTAAAAATAAAACACTGGAAGAGGAGGGAAGGGTTTTTTTCCCCCTCTGTGAAAATTTCCGGAAAAGTTGTAAACAAAGGCAGGTTTGGCTCAGACACTGAGTGACTCTGGTGAGCTGAGGAGGATGAAGAGTATATCAAACCTCCCAGAGTGAGGAAACGTTTGTAAAACAGTTAGTAAATCACGAGCAGCCAGGGTCACCATGCTGAACAACCCAAAGGACACGCAGCCAAAACCCCAGCTGTGAAAGAAGGGGGCCCGGGCACTGTTCACAGCTTGAACCCCATTTTGAATGATCTCTTGGTTCCATTCTCTGCCCTTTCCCCTGCCTCACTCAGAGCTCTGTCCGCATTTAATTAGCTCTGGGCCACAGGGCAGTGCTGACTATCTATCCCTCTCCTGATTGACAAGGTGAGGACACCAGAACACTGAAAATGTTCTCTGCAGAGTGATACTGATTGAGCCTTTGGTCCTAGGGACAAAGCTGAAAGTTCCAGCTGGGAAGAAAGAATCACACTCAACCTGAAAAAAAAAAAAAGTTGACAAAGATAAACAGAAGGCAAAATATGTAGCTGGAAGTTTCCACGAATTTTGAACTATCTTTTCAAGCCCCTTTTGATCACTGTTCTCCCTAAATATTCTATGATACATCTGTTAATTATTCTTTTCCTGATTTTACACAGATGGCAATGTGGAAACTGTTAAGTTCTTCATAAACTGTCTCTTTTGTGCCCCCACTGTCCCCCCAGAAGTCAGGAAGACAAAAATAAAATAAAAATAGGAATGAAGAACTGCTCTGGGAGAGGGAAAGGAGGACGCACTTTGGAAGCCTCTTCTGAACTAGTCTGCACAGAAGGTTCTTGCTGACTGCATCTACATTTAGTTCTCTTCATTAATCTTTATTCTCCAAAGATAATTTTTTAAAAAGCTCAGATTCTTAGCAGAGAAAGACAATTATCATATGATTTCTCTCATCTATGGAACATAAGATCTAGGAAGATCGGTAGGGGAAGAAAGGGATAAAGAAAGAGGGGGTATTCAGAAGGGGGAATGAAGCATGAGAGACTATGGACTCTGGGAAACAAACGGCTTCAGAGGGGCGGGGGGTGAGGGAATGGGATAGGCTGGTGATGGGTAGTAAGGAGGGCACGTATTGCATGGTGCACTGGGTGTTACACGCAACTAATGAATCATCGAACTTTGCATCAGAAACCAGGGATGTACTGTATGGTGACTAACATAATATAATAAAAAAACATAAAAAAAAAAAAAACTCAGATTCTTTCTCTACAGCAAACTCAATCTGCTCACATAGAAAATTTTTCTATGCACTTAAACTATGGTATGAATGAAGGATAATTATTAATGGCTTAAAATTTTTCTTAAAAATGAGAAGTATGGTGATAAATAATAGTATTTACTATTCTGTTGGCTAACTATTCTGTTGGCTAACTATTCTGTTGGCTAATTAATTAAATAATTAATTAATAATAAATAAAATAATAAATAAGTAATAAAAATTAATAAAAAGCTGGAACAGGCAAAAGCATGCATCTTCTGATTACAACCAACAGAGACCAAAGATAGGCACAGTAAGGTGCTTACACTGAAAAGAAAGAAAAAGGAAGAAAGAAAGAGAGAAAGAGAAGAGAAGAGAAGAGAAGAGAAGAGAAGAGAAGAGAAGAGGAGGGAGGGAGGAAGGAAGGAAAAGGTCTTGAAATTATACAAAAAACTCTTCCCTTTTAGACCTAGGAGGTACAAAAAAATTTTTTTTGAAGAGAGAGGTGATAAACACAGGCATTACAGCAAACCTCTCCAGCAATCACACACAATTTAATATGAGCCCTGATTCACAACAGAGGATGAAGACCACCTTAGTCTCAATGCTGATAGTATAAACAGAAACCTGCTTAGAGAAAATTCAGTACCTTGATTACCTAAATTGAAACAGGACAGATACATAAGGGCCAGCTTTGCTGAAAAGCTACTGACTTAATGTAAGTTATTCAGGCGGTTTATTTCTACCACGGGCACATTACTTCTGTCCCTTTTGGGTCCTCAGACCATGTAAGAGCAACCTGGCATGCGCCGTTGAGTTGTTTTTCTGGGCTGGCTGGCACTGAGTCAGACACACTCTTAGCTCATCTCTCACACTTTTGTCATAATGGCAGGCCAATGATGATGCCATATAATTCTCAGTTTTGCTTTGTAAAAAATTCACTTGGCCCATCCAGAGATCAAACAAAATTTTGGGCCCAATGCATTCTTATTCTAACTAATGGAGTAATTAGCCCAGACAGCCTAGAGCAGAAAAACTAGGAAAATCGAGAAGGACAGTAAACTCTGTTGAGAGCTCTAGTTAATGCTTTGAGTAATACTTCAAGGCATGTGAGAAAAGCATGGGCTTTGGAGCCAGATCTGGGATCAGATCCTGACTTCCATCTTATAAGCTGTGTTACACTGGGCAAACTATCTATCATCAGTTTCCTCATCTGCAAAATGGAATAAAAAAAAATCACTACCTACTAGGAGGGCTGGTAGAATGAAGTGTAATACTTCTGAAAGTACCTGGAATGGTGTCTGATACATTAAAAATACCAAAAAATGTTAGCTTCCTTTTCCCAACTCTCCCCTCATTTCATTGGAGAATACAGAAAAGCTTTCTTTAAAAGTCCAAGGCTGTTTCAGACAGAATGTGGAACGTGCTTCATGAAGGGGGCCACACCGTTTCCTCTCACCATTAACCACAACCTGGGCAAACTCTCTGGGACCTCGAGTCTCTCACCTCCTCTAGCACCACATCTGTTATAGTCTAAGTCAAAAGGACTCCGTTAAGCCTCACAGAAGAGAGTGTCCCCCCAATAATAAATGGGCTTGACTCAAACTTTGGCTATGTAGCTATTTAAACATGTTGCTCACAGCTCATGTTCTCAGCTTGAGGAATTCCTCTTGGATCATTTCTTCAGTGGCAATGGAAGGTTTCCATATTACATTCTTTGCCCCCTTATTCAGCTGGCAAGTCAGATAAAATAAAAATAAATTCAGAACAAATACACACACATATACATACTTCAGTGCTATTGTGAGTCAGACAAGTATGTGATTAATACAGGATGGAAGTATGATTATCGCTCCTAAGTCTCCTCCCCCTGATTTTGATACTAGTAGATACTTGCAAATGTCAGTCTGCATCCAAGAAGAAATATTGTTGTCACGTTTGATTTTAGGTTTAGGTTAAACTTCATCTTAAATTTTTTAAAACCAAGATCTCATAACTTTAATGGGACTAAAAGACAACTGAATAATGACTTATAATTTTTTACCATCTTTTTTTGCTCTGTCTGGTAGATGAAGAAATAGTACTTCCTGAGTAAGGATCAAGGATAAATACCTGTCCTGCTAAAAATGATTCACACCTTCTACCTTGGCTTTAAAATCCTATGTGAAGGGTTTTTGTGGTTTTGTTTTGTTTCCTAATGGGGATAGTCACGTACTGTGGTGGGGGTGGAGAGAGGTGTCCCATCAAAACAGAGCATGTTCTAATTCAATCTGGAATTTCAGCACTTGAGTATTAGCTCAGAGAAGTTGCTTCATATGCAGAACCATAAATTCGGTCTACCTGTACCTGGCCTCATGGTGGCAAAGGAACAAAACCCAAATATTGGCTGAAACAGAAGCAAGATAATGCTAAAAAGATACTAACATAATGAGAGCCAGTCGGTCAGCCAAGCAACTGAAGATATCATACCACCACCCTAGTTGAGAATCGAAAGAAATTTGCTCTACTTCTAAAGCCCCTCTAATAGGAATGGCTGGTTGCAAAGGATCAGGGTACAGGAGGCTAAGAGTCCACACCAGCTCTGCCACCATTGATCTTCTACCTGGCCTTGGACAAGCTGAGGACCTTTTCTGAACCTCAGTGAAACGAAGATAATCTTCTCCAAGTTGATACGGCTATAAAATGATGAAGATGACGATGCTTTGCAACAGTAAGTGCCGTAGGAGTGTCAGCTCTTACTCTTGTCCAATGGTCTGCTGATCAGAAGGGCAAGAATAAGTGAACCAACGAAGTTTACTAATCCAATGCTCACTCACTGAAACCACTTGGACCCCTCCGATACCTCAAGCAAGCTGTGGTGACCTAAATAGAAACTTCGTTACGAAGTGCACAGTAAATTCTAAGGTTTTCTGTTTCTTGTTTTTGAAAGGGAGTATACGAAACGAAGAGCCTCTACTTCAAACTGCCTTAGACAGGATGCTATAGTTAGTTCTGTTAAAATTTTCCCAAGCATGTTTCTATTTAAAATCATCCTTTCGCATTATTCTGGAAGAGAGGGTAACTCTTATCTCATCCAAAATTGGTGTTTCCAATTTCCTTATATAACAAGGCTTGAATGTTGTGGAGGAAGTAGGCAAAAACTAAGGAACCAGGAAAGATCAAAAAGCAAGAGACCTATAACCTGTAAGGTTAAGAGGTTATGACCCTAGGGCCCTGAAGTAAGGTGGAAGTCTAGAAAGATGTTTTCAGGTACTTTTAAACAACTAACTTTTACAGGGCTTTTTGAAAATGGATAGAGATAGGATCTCATGCTTACGACAATATTACTGGCATGAATACACTTAGAAAGATCATAGAGATCCCATTAAAATTAACCTGTCACTGATGTCTGAGGAAGGACGTATAGTATTAGTAATTCATTACCCTTTGCGTTCACTGTTTAAAATCAACATCTGTCCAACCTCAAAGTATTTCTTTTGACTTACTCATCATAGATTTTATCCTAGTCCCAAACCTTTGGCAAAGCAGAGTCAGGCCACAAATTAAAAGAATAAATATGATGAGATAACCACATTGCATCATACGCACGCCTAAACAATAGTGTCAGTCACATCCTAAATTTGGTTTTGATACGTAATATTTGTCTTTACACTAAGAGAGGAAAGTTGCCGTCGGTATAATGTCAGGATGTCATTAATGTAACACCACATACTGGTCTCCTCCCTCTGTTTTTCTAACAGTTGGTAGGGAACTAGCTGTAGCTGCGGAAGAATGGAGAGGAAAGAGTGAGGCTGGCTGGTGTCATATACGTTCTGTCCAACAGAACAGACAGAAACACAGGTCTTCTGTGGTTGTACATGGTACCCAAGTAGCTAAAAGAGGAGGAGGAAACGGAAGGAAAAACACCTTCCTGGGATATCCCAGCAAGACCACAATGTATTATGGACTGGGAAAGTTTAAAGAAACATAAAAATAAGATACAGAGCTGCTTTAACGAAATTCAGGAAGCCTCTGCCAAGTAAGTTTTTTTCACTAAGAATTACAAAACAGAGAAAATGTGTGTTTCGGTTATATAGTACTAGTAATCAAAGTATGGTAAAATATATTCAAAGTCTTTGGGGCTTGTAAACATATATTAAAGACATCAGCCATCAGGGAAGAGTCAGTGATTTCTAAGTATCATTATCTTAAAAGCTTTAGAAACATGCACCTTTCAAGCTTCCAATTATGTTAAACTAATCTGCATCAGTCTAAGGAAACGTTTAGATTCTCAGAGTCAGGAAATCAAACCAGTAGGTCTTAAATTCTGAACACACCTCTAAGCCTCTGTCTTGCTTTTATACTTTGTGTTTGTAGATAAATGCTAAGAAAATGTTTGAGATAACTGAACAACGTATTCAAATTAAATAGATTAACCAGAAGTAAGTGCACGGAAACTTTAAAAAAAGGGCCAGGTACCAGCATAGCAGAGAGCAGGAACAGCAGTGACAACTTGCCAGAAACACTTCCACCGTACTCTTACTCTCTACAAAACATAACCCAACTGGTATGTAAATTAAGGTATTAAAAAGCACCCCCCCCCACAAAGTTTAGCATAAAGCAGCTGTAGGGATTATAGAAGAAAACATTTAAATGAGAGAATGATTTCAAAATCAGCATTTCCTGTACCTTATTTAAATTTCACACCAGCAAACATTGACTAGACAGTCCTATGAGCAAGACTCAGTGGATAAAAACATGAGTGAGATCTAGTTCGCTTGCCCTCCAAATGCTTAAAACCTAGTACTACACACATAGCAAGGACAGACTCCTAACACACTTACCTTATTACTTATCCATGGATATACGTGACTAAAACATAATCTAGAAGCCATCGGAACAGTTAATGAAATGTTGATGCTTTAGCAACATCTGCTTTGATATTCTAGGGCCACAGAACAAAGTGAGAAGCAAGTGCAGTCGCAGAGTCAGTCTGGGTACCTCTGGGATCAGCAGACGGCACTGATGGTTTGGGGCTTCTGCGGGTCTTTGTCCAGCTTGGCCTAGTGTTATCCTTCCTCAGTACAGGGTCTGTGTGCACGCACACCTGACTAGGGGTCCGCAGCATCCTCCAGCGGCACACTCTACCTTGGTGATCTCCACTACCCTGACGGTAAGATGAGAGGAAGTATCCTAGATGATCACTAAAGGCTCCTTCTAGTTGGGACATTCTATGAGTAGAGCTAAAATGTTTGTTTCGAGGCAGATCAGTCCAAGAAAGAAAATGCATTATTTAACTTCTGCGTCAGACGAGCACTCTCTAAGACAACGTCTCCATTTTGGCAAAAGACCCTAATTTATGTCTCTTTATGGATTCCAATAGCATGAGCTCATCCTACACCTAAAAAATGTCTTCATTATGTAAGCTTTCCCTTAAGCGAATAGAAGGCCGGAGAGGAGGAAAGTGCTGTTTGCCATTCCATTTGGCTTCAGCAGAACTTTCCATTATTAGGGAGGAGGCTGCCCATTTCTAGATAATGAGAACAAATTTTTCATCATCATGGTGGTGTCTTTTATTTCACTATGTCACTCTGGAAGAGTCTGAAAGTCATATACTCTCCACCTTTGCCTCTTGTAGCAACAACAGGTTATAAAAATAATACTTTGTCTCCTGGTATGCAACCTTAAGATGAACTCGGGAAAATGGTATTCGTTATCCTGTTGGATATATTAGACGTGCAATAACGATGTATTATAAAGTAAATCAAATTACAAAAATGAACCCTATCCCTTGGATAAAGTTCTGGGAGGGAGCCAACACCACAATTATTATCTTCTCTAGCATTGAATGTTCTACATAAGTGTTTGGAAGATGTAAACAGGATATAAATCTGAGATCGGTTCTTCAATCTGTCTACAAATAACCATGACATTATATATAAACTCGACTTTAGAGCATATATGCTTTCTGTTTGAGCAGTTAAGAAGTGTATTAGACACTATGATAAACAGAAAAAAAAGAATACCGATAAATGCAAGCCTTCCGTCTCGGAAAGTCTTCCCTTATTTGATTAAGTTAGGTGAAAAACAGAGCAGTCATGCTTGTAGCCTTTCTTCCTTTTCCCTTTCCTCTCCTCTTTTCATTTCTAATGCGAATCGGAAGTCTATGTGGAGCAGTCTGGCTAGCCCCAGTCTAACCTCCCCATCTGGAAGGGGACTAACCAGCCTTGGGGCTACTTCCAACCCTTCCCAGCTGTTGGGTTGGGGTTTTTTGTTTTTGTGGGCTTGAGAAAGCATATTTATATAAATGATTGCCATATCCTTTGCCAGCTGTTGACCCTGCTCTTGTCCCGGTTGGGGCATGGTTTTCATTTTTAGCGGCCACAGACTGGAACTGACCCTGATAGAGTTAGCACGCTATGCAAACAGCTTTCCGCGCTATCGCTGTGACAGTTCAGACAATGGATGCACAGTGTAATCCGAGGGACCGGTGTTTCCCTTTGGGCAAATGTCACAGAATCCAGAGCTGGAAGTATCAGTTGAAAAAATAAATTCTGAGATGCACTGTGTTATGGAATAGCTTCTCTTCAGTAATTCAGACTGCAGTGATCTCAGCTAGGGTCAGAGCAAGAATTTATCAGCAGCAACAAATGAGTTTTCCCTTGTACGTGTATGAGCCCAAAAAGTTCTCTAGATGGATCCACAGAGGCAACTGCCTGCATAGTTATGTGAGAGGTAAAAAGGAGTTATATTTTCGGTTTGAAGACTATGTCTATATGCTTCCAGCGTTAAGGTCCATACATTTTAAAAATTAAATTCTTGTACTTTAATAGGACAAAAAGAAAAATCAGTCTGGGCTCTTGATCATTACTATGCCTACCCATAATCGTTCCTAAAGGTCCAACCAGATCACTTCTTACGCTCATTATCAACCAGAATAAATCTATGTCTAATCTGTGGATAACTACAGATGCAGTGAACTAGAAAGATTAGAAATATTCTTAGGGAGAGAACAATTGGGAGAGGGGGACCCACAGGGATGGGAGGAAAGAGAGTATTCCATTAAGGACAATTTGCCCTGAACAACTAGTATTTCTTCTGCAGTTAAATGGGAATAAGAGAATGAGCAGTGTATTTTTACAACTTTCATAAACTGTATTAAGTCCTTCTGGCCATAATGACCAATGGCATATGGGGAGAATGAAGACATTTAATTAAAAAGAACTTGATTGTTGATGCTTCAAGTGATATACCTACAGAAACTGAAGATTTCTAACATTTGATAATTTATTGGGTCCTTTAGTCATCACAACAGATTATTATTTATAGAGTCTAACTGTAAAGGGAAAGTAGCAAGATAGCTTGTCAAAAAGACGCCCTGTATTAGGTTTTCTCCTTCTCCACCGTCAAGCCTGCAGGCTGGCTGGCTATGGCAGATGGAGACTGCCGTACGTAACTGTAATTAAAATGTGAACCCCATCTTAGAGGTCCGAACAGAATAGCTGACAAATAGGGAAGCTGGGAGATGGAAAGAGAAAATATTTCCTGACATAGGCATTTTCAGTCTTTGAAAAACAATCCAAAAGGAAATTTAGCCTATGAATTTAAGCGTCACATACTTAGTATATCTTTTTAAAATCCTCAGAAGCTTCAGGTCTGGAATTGCTTTAAAGGCAGCTCAGAATTTCAATCAGCTTTAGCACAATGAAAATTTCAAGTGCTGGGGGAATTAACTGATGGGATCTTTGAAGCTTCTATGAGCTCTGATTAACTAATGACAAAATCTGTGAAATTACAAGGCAATACTTTCTTTCTCTGACGTAAATGTATTTGGAATAAGGAGGAAAAGAAAATGAAGCCATTTGCTGCTTACAGCTCTTGACTGAAAATTTCACACCACTGGTACAAGCTAATGGCACCGTCCCCAGATATACTTTTTGTGTAAGCAAAATATAATTAGATTTTTAAAAATTCAGTATTATATCTCCTGTCTTTTATATATTAATTATTGATATATTTGGGCTTATTTCTACCATCTTCTTTTGTATGCTCTGTTCTGTGCCTACTCTTGCACTTTATTTATTTATTTATTTCTATTGCAGTTTTCTATAACCATTTTTTCTCTATATGTTTGAAAGCTACAGACTATATTTTTGTTAATGGTTTACCCTTAATTTTTATCATATTGCACACAACTATTAATGTCCCCAAGTTATTCAATAACACAGTATTTGTCCTAAATATGCTTTAATTGCCACTGAACAGCCCCACACCTTCCTTGTCATTATTGTCTGGGGTTTTAGTTTCATACCGATATATGATCACATGAAAGGTACTATTATTATATTACTATTATAACATTCAAAGTTAATTACCAACATAATTCTCTATAGTGCATGCAACTCCTTCCCTCTACATTCACATTGTTGTGGTGAAGTATTTCTTTAAAGGATTTTCTTTTTAGCAAGACAGTGTGAAAGTACTGAATGATAATTTTAGCTGGGTATAGAATTGTAATTTAAAAATTATTTTTGCTCAGCACTTTGGTATATTATTCCATTATTTTCTGGTATCTAATGCCATCCAATGAAAGTCTATGATCTATGTAATTTTCATACCTATGTAGGTAATATGTCTTTTCTCTCTATTACCTTTTTAAACATCAGTGGTCTTTGATTTTACTATAAAGTATATAGATACGAATTTATTTACATATATTCTGCTCAACACTCAAGTTATACTTTCTTTTTTCTTAAAGATTTTATTTATTTATTTATTTATTTATTTATTTATTTATTTATTTATTTGAGAGGAGAGAGAGAAAGCACAAGGAGGGGAGAGAGGCAGAGGGAGAAGGAGAAGCAGGCCCCCCTCGGCAGGGAGCCCAACACAGGGCTTGACCCCAGGACCCTGGGATCATGACCTGAGCTGAAGACAGATGTTTAACTGACTGAGCCACCCAGGTACCCTCAAGTTATATTTTCAATCTGAGGACAAAATCTCTCCAATTCTGTAAATTCTTAGTTATCATGTGAACATCGATTCTTGGTCATTCTATCTTGATATTTTGGAACTCTTATTAGATATATATTGAAGTTTCTAAACTCCTTGTTTCTTAACTACTCATTCACATTTTTTTAAAAGACAATTTATATATTTGTCAGAAAGACAGAGAGTACAAGCAAGGGGAGCAGCAGGCAGAGGGAGAAGCAGGCTCCCCACTGAGCAAGGAGCCTGATGTGGGACTTAATCCCAGGACCCTGGGATCATGACCTGAGCCGAAGGCAGATGCTTAACCGACTGAGCCACCCAGGCGCCCCAACTCTTTCACATTTTCATATCTCTGTGCTGCTTTCTGAGAACTACTGTCCAAAAATACAATCTGAAATTGTTAGAGTTTTAAAATGTCAATGTCTTTATTATTTTATTGTGATTTTTTAATATTCACTTGTTCTTATTTCTATTGGCTATGTTTTATAATTTCTTATTTTATAAAGCTATTCCTTTATCTTTTTGAGAATATGAAATATAAAGGGTTTTTTCAGATTATTATATTATTTCCCTTTCATCTGAGTGAATTCATCTCCTATTTTCTGACTTTATTGTCTATCTTTTTTGGTATTAATGTATTACTTTATGGATTTTGACATTTGATCTGTAGGCTCATCTTAGGTCTGAGTTACAGTGAATTCTTTTCACTTTCTCTATGAATAAACCACTCCCTATATTCCAGGTTAATGGTTGCCTCTATGGAATCCCTAAAACTCCAGTCCAGAATTTAGTCTTGTATTGAGCAACTAGGGATCAGATCCCTTGCTAATACTGGATAAAACTGAACTCAGAAAATGAGTCAGTTCCTAAGGCTGTCTTTGTCTTCTCACCTCCCGGGGCATTCGGTTTCAAACAAGCCACAGCTCTTGGCAGCAGTCCGCAGCTTTCATTAGACATTACTTGGTCCTAAATGGAGCACTCTGCAGAAGCCTAACTTCCAGCCACTTGAACCATCTTTCAGACATTAATACCCATACTCTCCACCTCTTGGCCCTTAACATTTCTGTTCCAGTTTGGTCCATGGAGATGTTTGTCTGATTTTTGAGCTTTGTCATGTCTTATACATTTTCTTGTCTGGTTTTTTTTCCTCTTTTCTTTTTCTAACAGTTTATCATCAAGGTATAGACTTATAACATCATCTTTACTGAAAGAGTTACCCCAACCAACTTTTTAGTGGTCTCCAAGTCATTAACCTTTTGATTTTCTTCTAAACCAAAAGGGCCCTATTACTGCTATATAATAGATACTTAGATATGCAAGCCATGCTGAAAACTTCTTATAATTTATAATTATAATTAATTTCTCATACCCTTAATTATCCAAGTAATGAGTGAAAAACACTCCAATTTGGGGTGCCTGGGTGGCTCAGTCAGTTAAGGGATTGACTCTTGATTTCAGCTAAGGTCATGATCTCAGAGTTGTGAGATCAAGCCCCAGGAGTTTAGATTCCGTCTCCCTCATCCTCTGACCCTCCCACCCTTCTCTGAAAGAAAGAAAGAAAGAAAGAAAGAAAGAAAGAAAGAAAGAAAGAAAGAAAAGGAAAAAAGAGGGAGGGATGGAGGGAAGGAAGGAAAGAAGGAAGGAAACCACTCAAATTAAAATATATCCTCTGAAGTGATCAAAACAAAAGGTATTCAAAGTCAAAGAAATGCAAACTTAAAGCAAAAGACACCACTTTTGCATAATGGGTTAGCAAGTTAAGAGAGAGAGTAAAGAGAAACCATTCTCTTACATTGATATGGCAGTGCAAACCTGACGATCGGAAAGTGATTTGGCTAACATCCATCAAAAGCCTAACAGAACACATACTCAGTGGATCAGCCATTCTACTGCTGGAAAATTTACCCTGAGAAAATAATAACATAAATGTACCGAAATGTACAAGGAATTCATTGTTTATAAAAGCAAAAAACAAAGCTAACAATAGCAAAACAAACAAAAGCAAAGGAACAAATAAAGTATTTATTAACAAGAGACTGGTTAAATAAATTACAGAAGACTACATGGTCACTTTAAAAATACACTCATATACACAGAAGAGAGGTGAAAGGTTATGCCAAAACGTTAACTCTGGAAGTATATTTACCGGTAATCTATATATTTTTTCCCTATGGCTACAATATTAAAATTTTTATTGTTACTGGACCATGTATGTATATCTTTATAAAGAGTAAAAATTAAGCAGAGGTGAGAGGAGTAATTACTCTTAAATGTGCAGAAGGCAAGCGAAGGGAGGTAATATGAGCTTGAGGCCAACCAACTGAACCCCTCGACTGTCTTTACATGTAAATATATCCCCATCCACCTAGAATTATTTCTTCCTATTACATAAATCTGAGCTTCCTTCTTTTCAAGATCTCTAACCCAACCTCCTCCTGATTGCTCAGGATCTTGCTCTGTCGGGCATCTGATCTCTCTTTCATTTCTAATTCGCCCCTCAATTCCGCATCTTTCCCTCAGACTATAAATAAACTCAAATGTTTTAAAAGGAAAAAAAAAAAACCCTCTCTTGAAAATAACATCCCATGTCATTCTCACTCACGACTCATTCCAATTCACTCCATAATTAGTAGTAATGTGGCTCTCATTCTTGACAGCTATACTCGAACTACTCTTGGCTAATGCCTCTCATGACTTGCTAATTGCTAAATCCAATGTATATTTCTATCGTTATCATCTAGGACCATTGCACTACTATCCTATATTTAATGACACTATTGAAATCCACCCTCCGCCATGACTTCTGGTGGTTACGTAATTTGGGTTTTAGTCTTGCTTCTCTGACAGCCCCTTCTGAACAAATCATCCTTTGCAGGCTTCTAATACCTTGCTGATTCTCAGGGTCTGCTCCTGACCCACTATTTTTCTCATTCCATACACTTTTCTCTTTCATCTACACTGATAACTCCCAAATTTTTACTCAGGGCCAGGTAGTCTACATTGGTTCTTATAGGCACCATCACTTTCAATATTTCTAAAATTAAAAATATTGAGTTCCCCATTAATCTGCTTCTCCCCTTATATCTTCTCTCCCATTCAATTAGTGTAGACAGAAACCTGAGATTCGTATGAAACTCCTCCCCCTTCCTCATGCCTGATATCCAATCACCATGTCTGACGGTTTTTACTCCTAAACAAGTCTCAACTTTCTATCACTTCTTTACTCTCCTTTCATTTCCGTTTACCATTGCCCTAGGTCAGGTCAGTACTATAGGTGGTCTCTCTGACTCTGGTCTTAACCTTTCTTCAAATCTGCCTTCTCTACAGCTACCAACTGGAGTGTTTTGTAACGTATATAAGCGTTAAATCACCATGTTGTACACCTGAAACGAATATATTCCATGTCTGCCGTACTTCAATTAAAGATTTTTAAATGAAAACAAGTAAATAACAAAATCAAAAGTCAGGTAAAGAGAAAAAATAAAATAAAATGCAGGCCTGATTATATCATTCTTCCTCCACCTGAAACCCTTCTCCATTCCTTACAAGATAGAATCCAAACGTATTAACTAACATACACACTGTTCTGGATTCGTCTCCTATAACTCTCTGTCTAGGAATTTATACTATGGCAGCATCAACCTCCTTAGGAGCCCTTGGAATACACGGTGGCTTTTCTTGTCTCTATAACCTTTACTTCCGCTACGTTCTCTACCTGGATTGCTCCTCATCCTGGGCATCTTATCTCCAGAAAGCTTTCCTTAAATATTCTCTACCTTCCTCAACACCAAGCACGGAACGGAACCTAACAACAAATGCCGTACACTATGACGTCTGCTGGTCTTTGTTGTGTCATATTATTAGAAATCCAGTGGACTTTAATCTCTCTCTTACCACAGGTTTGACATATTTGAAATCTTTATGCATATATGTTACTTTCTCTCCTTCTTTTTACCCGTTAAGCTCAACACTGCTCTCTGAGAAGTCTGCATTAAGGAACTTTCCCTGCTTGTTGTTGTTTCCCTGCTAAGACCTACGACTAAGGTTATAGAGAGAAAGAAAGCAAATCACCAGTGGCAATAAAGTTTTTTAAAGGCAAGTAAAATCTCCTTCTAGTAATCAAATGAGCCAAGACATCAGAGAAACAACTTTGGTATAAGGGACCTAACAGTGACTGAGCAACCAGAGTAGGCTTGTGGTTTATACCAGAATATGAACCAGGAACTGTGTGCAAATTCTCATGAGGAAACTCCACAGAAAACACTTGTTACGCGACAATTGACGAAACTACATTATAACAGGTGATTCTTTTTGCTGAAGAGTAGAGAGAACAAGGTTTCAGGTATCAGGGCACCAATTAAATAGATCCCTAAAACTGAAAACAATAACAACGACGAAACTTGCCAGTCTAAAAGCTGGACATTGTTTAACAGCAAGAAGAGCAAGGACAAAGGCCGTCTCAGGAGAGAACACATCCCCGGAATCCTAAAATTCTGCCGTGTGTTGGTTAGTTTGGTATGTAAATATGTGGGGAAAAAACCTTAAAAGTTGAAAACTATAAAAACAAAAAATAGCAGCATTTGTATGTTGGGAAATGGATGTTAAAGAATACGAAATTTTTAAATCTTAGGAAAAGTTCACATTGCTTCAAGGACTGGGAAAAGGGGCTAGAAAGATATCTGGATAGGAAAAAAGACCTTTATGAAAACTTAAATAAATAAAACTCGATCAGAAAGGAGAGATTCTTTTAAAATTGGGCGAGATTAATTGGGCATGTTACACAAATAGGAGGAAATCTACTAAAAAGAAAAAAAAAAGAAAAAAAACTTAGCTGCTAATCTTAGGTTAATAGCAAATGACCCCATCCACTCTTAACCTCAAAGACTGACCTCTTGACCCACAGCCAGTGGCCCTGTTCAGAAACATGTTGCCACCAGAGTAAATAAAAAGAGAACATAACGTGCTGAAATTGTTACTGCTAATGACAAGTGACACACACTTTATCCTGCCAATGAGCAAAACCGTCAATAAATAACCTTGAACGTGTTTGCCAATATTCTTCTGGATTTTAGTTTCCTCTCATGTGTTTGTAAGTTTTTATTTATTTATTTATTACGGAAGGGGGGACATTAGTATTCCTAGCCCTGGGTATTTCAGTAGGAAGTTTTTTCAAAGTACAGACTATAAACATATGGGGAAATCCCCATGGCTAGATGTGTTGCTGATCAGTCTACTCAGTAATTCACACCCATGTTCCTTTCACGGGCATGGTCCATACTAAAAGATAAATGATAAGGAAGTAGTTTCACAGTCGTACCAGAATTCTAGCCTAGAACACACGTCACGGACATGAAGTCCGGAGAGAGGAAACTCCAAAGGCCTGATATTCCGAGTATTTTAAGTTCTTGAAATCTCCTACTGAAGGGTCTATGTTGATGTCACTGATAACGCTAAAAAGCTTAGATCTGGTTGATGTTGTCAAGGTGATTCTATAAAAATCAACATGTAGAAACTGACAGCACTACAACATTTTTGAAATTCTGAACACCCTCCCCCCAATTTATAAATAAAGCTTGCTTCAGGGGTTTGTTTGTTTGTTTTTCCTCTCACCTAAATATATACCGCAGAAAACATTCCTGGAAAGATAAAGAAACTGAGAGTATTGCTGGCCTCCAAAGAGAGGAGTTGGGTACCTGGGGGGACAGGGATAGAAGAAAGGTTTTTTGCTTTGTGCTGTTTTGCATGTTTTGACTTTTGACCCATTAAAATTAAAAACATGAAAAATTTTTTTAAAATTCCAATGAATAAATAACACAAATTATGAGCCTATCTATAACCAAATTCAGAGAGCAGGAAAAAACATATTTAAGTATGAAAAGATATGAATTCCAAACAGGAAGCAGGCTCGGAGTTAAGCAGTATAGATTTGCATGGGTAGGCTAGTGAAAAAGAGAGGTAAAATATAGGGGCAGATAACTAATTTTAATAAAATTAACCTTAATACACAGGTTAAAAATGACTTTATAGAATGTATATGGAGCCACATGTAAGACGTAGCACAAATAAATAATAATTTAATGGAATAGAAAGAGTAAGGACACTACATTTTTCAAAGTAGCTGCCTCTTAGGTGGAAAACAGGAATCACATTTCACCCTCCATCCTACCCCCACACCTCTCCGCCAGGAATGCTATGTAGTAAATGTACGGATGGAACCAAACTGTGTATATACAATTGTGAATTGACTATTTTCTTCTATTTTCTCTTTTCTTCTTATACAGTATTTCCAACTTGAAGATAAAATGAAAAAATGAAGGCTTTTGAGCACAGTTATAATTGTAACCAAACACGAGCATATAAAGTAATGTAATCTACAGTTCTCAGAGATAAAATTATGTTTAACTGTAAAAAGCAACCACTTTCTCTCCACTTCTCACTCAAATTTTTATTTTTGTAAAATGTTTTCTGCTTTAAAGTTGTTCATGAGTGAAAGATGCTTTGACATGCTTTTAATTGATTCGTTTTACACTCAAAGGGAGGATAACAGTGATTTGTGAAAGGATTTTTTTTCTGTCTTGCACACATCTCTCATTTGTCCATCTTAATTCAATTAAAGGAAATAAGGACAGTTTGACCGATGAATGAACCATATTTTAACCGAGGACACTTCTATTTAAACTGGAGTGTATCAACCACTGTAATTGTCAGTTAGTTACTTCCGATCTCTAACTTTTGTTTTCAGAGGTCACAGCATGGTCATGGAAGAGAAGCACATAGTAGAATATGGGTAAGTATTTAAACCATTAGCCCATTAGCTATTCAAAGAAAGAAAAATTTTAATTTTTACTGGCTTATATGGAGATAACTCCCCCCCCCAGTAGTAGCTTTTGTTGTGCTAAAGACCTATAAATGCAAATACAATAAAACTTTTATTTTCATTGAAAAAAGTTGGCACAGTTTTATTATGCTGGGCCTTATAGTTTCCGGTAAGTTTTGTTGTTGCTGTTGTTTTAATTAGCTTGCGAGGGGCATTAATTTACCTTCAATTAAACTTACCGATTTTAAGTGTTGAGTTTGATTTTTTTTTTTGTTTTTTTTTTAAGGGTATACAATATGTAATCCATCACCACAGTCAAGATATGGAGTATTTCCAACACTCCAGAAAGTCTGCACACGCCCCCTTCGAAGTCAATCCTTGCCCCCCAACTCCTGGCCCCTGCCAATCACTGATTTGCATTCTATCCCTATAGTTTTGCCTTTTCTAGAATTTCATATAAATGGAATCATGCACTGTGTGTTTTATGTCTGTCTTTTTTAACTTAACCTAACGCTTTTGCAATTCATCCATGCTGCTGCATGTATCAATCAGTAGTCCCTTTTACTGCTAAGCAGGGACAGAGCACAGTTTTTTGGGTTTTTTTGTCTCTTCACAAACTGATGAACATTTGGTTTGTTTCAAGGTTTTGGCTATTATGAAAGAAGCTGCAATGAACATTTGAGTACAAGTCTTTGAATAAACATATGTTTTCATTTCTCTTGGGTAAATACCTATGAGTGGACTAATGGAATCATATGGTGCATGTATGTTTATAAGAACCTACCAAACTCTTTTATCGAGTGGCTCTACAATTCTGCATTTCCAACACTAATATATAAGGGTTCTGCAGTTTCTCTACATCCTCATTAACACTTGGGATTATTAGTCTTTTAACTTTTAGCCGTTCTCATAGTATATAGTATCATTTCCCTCATGTCTAATGTCAGAGCATCTTTTCATATATTTGCCACGTTTTTATCTTCTTTGGTGAAGTCTGTTTGCTCACACTTTGAATTGTGTTTCTCATTATTGAGTTATAAGAGTTCTTTACATATTTTGTACATGATTCCTTTATCAAATAGAGTAAATTCTTGTTGTTTGTGGGACTTAACATTCCAAAAAGTCACCTGAACACTGAATAAGTGAATACTGAAATTTCCTAAGGGAAAAACACAGCAAGGTTCCCGTGAGCTTCTGGTCACAATATTCTCATTAAATAAAATGCCATTCACATTATATGGTTCATTTGCCAATGTTTCATCAGCATTGAAAACGGGTCTCAAAAGCACTGAATGGCCATGGCCAACAGGCAAATAAAAAGGTACTCAACATCACTAAATATCAGAGAAGTGCAAATCAAAATCACAAGATATCACTTCATACCTGTCAGATAAGCAATTATTAAAAAGACAAAAAATAACAAGTGTTGGTGAGGATATAGAGAAGAGGGAACCCTCGTACATGATTGGTGGGAACGCAAACTGGTGCAGCCACTATGAAAAACAGTATGGAGGGTCCTCGAGAAGTTAAAAATAAAACTACTATATAATCTACCAATTCTACTTCTGGGTATTTATCCAAAGAAAATGAAAACACCAATCTGAAGACATATATGCACACTTATGTTCATTACAGCATTATTTATAATAGCCAAGATATAGAAGCAATCTAAATGTCCACAGATAGATGAATGGATAAAGGGGATATATATACATATATATAAACATGTTAATAATTATATTATATATTCATCTATCTATCTATCTATCTATCTATCTATCTATCTATCTATCTGAATATGACTCAGCCATAAAAAAGAATGCCATTTGTGACAACACAGATGAACTTAGAAGGTACTATGTTATTTGAAATAAGTCAGACAGAGAAAAACAGTGTAGGGTTTCACTTATATATGGAATCTAAAAACAAAACAAAAAACGAAACAAAACAGAAACAGACTCATAGGTACAGTAAACAAACTGCTGGTTACCAGACGGGATGAAGGGGGGCAGGTGAAATAGGTGAAAGGGGTTAAGAGGTACAAACTTCCAGTTATAAAATAAAGAATTATGGAGATGTAAAGTACAGGGAGAATAATACTGTAGTAACTTTGTATGGTGACAGGTGGTAACTAGACTTATTGAGGGGATCATTTCATCATATATTAAAATACTGAACTACTATGATATACACCTGGAGCTTATACGATATTGCATGTCAATTACACTTTAATTAAAAAAAAAGCATTGAAAACCTGCTCATCTACTTAACCTTTTTCCTAGTACTTTCCTAAATTCTTCTGTAACCTTCTAATCTGCAGAACCTGCCTTGATTACAAATTTAGCATTTTTGTGCTCTACTGTCTTTTGAAATATGCAAGCCAGCCAGCACTAGTCAAAATGACTAAAAGGTTTTCCTGCCCCTGGGTAACATGACCAGAAAGTTCTTTTCAGTTTTAGCTCTTACTTGAGATTTAGATACCATTTAGAATTAATTTTTATATAACGTTATCTCTGACTCCCTGGGGGCAAACGACTTTTTAACAATATTGTCCACCTCAATTTTTATCAGTTGTCGTCTCCTAAATCCACAAGTTTAGCTGTTTTTCCATCTTTTCGGTAGCTTTACCAGGCACTATCGATGTTACTCTAGCATTTCCCAGGGCAGTCTCATGTCTCATGTTCTGATCAATGAATTCCTCTTCTTTTTCAATATGTATTGTACTGTTAATTCATTAACATTGTACTCATGGCCAACAGAACTATAACTCATACCTGAACTAAGTTTAGGTAACATACCATTTTTTCCAGAAGGCACACTGCAGCCTTCTTGCACTTAGGAACACTAGACAACACTTCAGCACTGTGTTTGGGTGTTGTTTTAAACCACAACATCACCAGCAAAAAGCACAAAAATGCAAAGAATGTGCCACTAAGCAGATCAGAAAAAGGACACTTACCCATAGCACGAAGAGTTGGAACAAGAAGGCAGAGCAAGTGTTGCATTATTTGAAGTCAGCTGGGAAAGTGCATGTCAGGCAACTGAAATGTTTTGCAGCTTTACCCCTATCTGCCCATGAAAGCACAGCAAATGAGTATTGATTCGGGGTTACAAATAAATTTTAGTAAGTAGGTGAACTCGCAAATACAGAATCCGTGAATAAGAGGACCAAATGTTTATGTTCTGCAGAGATTTTCTTCCAGCCTGTAGCTTGCCTTTTCATTTTTTTTGAAGATTGATTGATTATTTTGGGGAGAGAGAGCATGCGGGGGGGGGGGGAGAGTGGGAATCCCCAAGCAGACCCCCGCTGAGCCTGGAGCCTGACAAGGGGCTCAAACCCAGCACCCAGAGATCATGACCTGAACTGAAATGAAGCTTAACCAACTGAACCACCCAGGTGTCCCGCCTTATCATTTTCTTAACAATGGTCTTCCAAGGGCAAGTATTTACAATTTTGACTTAGTATCAATTAGTTTTTCTGGTTCGGGTTTTGAATCCCATCTAAAAATCTCTGCTTAATCAAGAATAAAAATAAATGCTATTTCTTTTCTTCTCAAAGGTTTACAGGTTTAGCTCTTACTTTAGATTTATGATCCCATTTAGAATTAATTTTTATATACAACCTTACCTGTGACTTCCCAGGGGTAAATTACTTTTTAATTATTATTAATCTTAGCAAACCTCATGTTGAAAAAAAACAAACATGTGTTTATGGTATTTTTGTAAGTCCTCTGCTGTATAATACTCAGCTTGAAGCATCATATAAATTAAAATAATATATTTTAAAGATTTAAATTAAAATAATATATTTATTTTAACTACAACAATAAGGAGAAAGATCTTTTTTTTTAAAGATTGTATTTATTTGAGAGAGAGAGCACACAAGCGAGAGAGAAAGAGAACAAGAGAGAGCAAGAGAGCAAGGGAGACAAGTGGGGAGGGGGTTAAGGGCAGAGGGGAAGGGCAAAGGAAGAGGGAGAGGGAGAAGCAGACTCCCCACTGAACAGGGAGCTGGACCCAGGGCTCTATCGCAAGACCCTGAGATCATGACTAGAGCTGAAGGCAGATGCTTAACCAACTGAGCCACCCAGTCGCTCCAAGGAGAAAGCTGTTACTAATATGAAACAACACACTGAAAACACGTTTGTCTAGGCGCGCCTGGTAGGCTCAGTGGGTAGAGCCTGTGACTCTTGATCTCAGAGTCGTGGGTTCAAGCCCCATGTCGGGTGTAGAGATTACTAAAAAAATAAAATAAACTTGGGGGGGAAAAAAGAAAACACATTTGTCTAAAAACCACAGTTAAGACCAGGTTTAAGCCTTTGTTCTTATGAGGCTCTTGAAAATGAGTTTTTCTATCATGAACATCTTGGCCACTGACACATGAAATACGTAAATGTGCAAATAAGTAAAGTTTTCCAAAAGCAAGAAACTATAACTTTTTAATTAAAGGAAATGTCTTAATGGAATACTATAATAGCAAAAAATTTTACATGACATTTAATACTTGAAGAGTAGGAGGACCTCAAAAGTTTCTTCTATTAAGGAAACATTTCCTTCAACAAGTCACAATTAGAATGAACACATGGGAAGGGTGAGTTCATTAAAACAAAAACAAAACCAAAAACCCCAATCTCCTTTCCCTCTAAAACGACACTGAAAGTACCAGCATAATTTGGTGTTCAGCACACAGCCCAAAGAGTCAAGCCAAGATAAAGGCCAAGAAAGCTGACATGAATGGGGTCCACAGCCACAAGAAGAACATCTCAAAAAGTTAAGGGACCATGATGAGCATGGAGTACAGAATTACTGAATCACTATATTATACACCTGAGACTAATATAACACTGTATGTTAGCTATACTGGAATTAAAATTAAAAACTTAATAACATTTAAAAAAATTTTTTTAATGTTAAGGAAACAAAGAACTTCTATATTGAACAACATGGATGGACCTCAAAGACACGCGAATAATCCGAACTCATAAGCCTACGCGTTGTCTGATTCCATTCATAGGAAATATCCGGAAAAGACCAATACACAGAGATAGACATCAGATCAATAACTACCTACAACTGGGGGTGCGAGCAAGGATTCATTCTTAAGGGTTATAAGGAAGCAAATTAACTGAGCACCTGTCCTTTCCTTCTACTTCATATTTCACTCTTCATATCCTTTTTTTTTCTTTCTTCATCCTCTCAATTATGCCCTGCAACTCTTTCCAAAATTTCATTCATCTCTCGAGGCATCGTTGCAAGCCAATGGATGTGTAGTCTATTCCCACAACGGATCCCCTCTCTCTGAGCAAACAGCACGACTCGAGGAAGCAGTGTCTCAGACCAGCAGTAGGAAGGTGATCTTCACTGACTTCATACTGTAACTCCCTGCTTTGTTATCGCAAAGCTACTCAAAAAGAAACACCAATATGCAGATTTTTTTCCCAAAGAGAAAGAAAAAATTACTTTAGATCATAAGGAAATGATTAGAATAGTTAACTTTTCGGGTTGCATCAGTACACAAAAGACTGTTTCTGGGTGTACTGATCCATAAATGGTTGAGCAAAGGTTCAAAGCGAACGTAACCAGCAACAATGAGTAGCTTCTTAGTTCTGAGCTGCGATCCGCATGGTCTCCTGGCAACTCCATACTTTGTTCTGAGCTGCTTAGCATCCTTCCTTTGACCACCACCAGTGGGCCTGCAGTGTTCTAGGCTTTATCACAGAAGCATGGATTCAGGCCCAGATCTAATCATCTCTTGCCCTTCACCAGTCATGCCAATGAATTAATTAAAATTTTATAACAAATTTTATAAATTTGTTTCTGCCAGGGACTGTTCCAACTGCTGGGAATTCAACGACAGAAGATGAGGCACCATGCAGCTTATATTCTATCCTTGGTCTAGCCATGGTCATTTTACGTCCCCCTCAATTCAAGTGCTGTCTGGCTAGGATAATTTTATTCTGTGCCTAAAGTACAAAGCCAACCGTGGGCAAAGCCATCTGTGAGGTTGGGCTGCTGCTTTTTGGTCCACTGCACAGACACACGGCATGGGACCAGTGCTCCTGATAAAGGTAGCAAGCATCAGTCGAGACTTGCCACCAAGGCCCATCACTTGCTCTAAGAGTCCTTCTGAGTTGTGTCCTCATACCTGTAAGGCACACCTGTTCTTTGGTGATACCTGGGGGCACGTGACAATTTTTTACTGTTTCTCTCACATCCTCTGACAAAACAGGGTCCAGATTTACACCACATTATTTCTACCCAGTGGCTCCCAGGCTAGCAGTATATCCGCTCAGTATTTATTTATTACAGCTTGGCTGAATAGCTTGATCTCTTATCTGTGGCCATAATCATTTTCTGTCTTCATTTATCTTTCAAGATTTTTTAAATGAAATAATAGATCTTCTCAGACTACTCATTAGGGAAAAA